>NC_074721.1:20149045-20521545 GCF_947242115.1 Biomphalaria glabrata
ACCATGGCATGTGATGTTCGTCACATAAAGAATTTGTACCATTTTCTCTTAAATGTTTATTAATCAGGATAAGTGTTTATGGGAGTATAACAAGCACTGGGAAGAAAAGTGAAAACTTAGGTACTGGTATTAAATTTTTATCTGCTGTCTTTGAAATGATCTTAATAAATGATTACAATTCTTTTAGACCACTGTGTCCTCCGAGGCCTGAATAGGTGTTTGTTCCATGAACTACTGGAGTAATTAACTAGTATGCCACCACATGAATTAATCTCTGAAAAAAACAAAAACCAAAGTGTTCCGTTATATAGTCAGAATGTGTGAAGTGTTCCGTTAAGGAAAAAGTTTGGGAAACATTGTTTTAGACAAAGAAATAGATTCTGGTGGACATGATGTCTTCTTTTATTCCTATTCATGTCTGTCTATATCTTCATCTAAGTTTTGCTTTAATTGTTTTAGGTTCCAGTCACAGTGACTCCAAGTGATACAGACTACAATGGACACAATAATCAAGGCAGTTATGTCAGGTGTGTAATTTATTTACAAAGTATAGAGACATTTCCTGAAGACAAAGAAATCATTGAACAAGCAACTTTAAGTTCACTCATATCTGTTTGCCAGGGTCTATAGACAGCCAGGTTATAAATAGCAACTTTTAAAAGAAAATGCCTAAAGAGGCAAACACAAACAATGAATTAGGTCTTCATGGATCCATGATCATTGTATGTACTGAGGATGTGGCAGAGGCTGACTAACCACATCCACCAGCAATGTTCCTATTGACAGCCCTTTCCATAGAGAGGGCAGAAAATAAAGTTCCCTTAAATGTTCTTGGCCTTTTGACCTTGATTGGGAAAGATGGTCTTAGAGAAGTCAAAAAATAAATGTGTATTAATGATGGAACAGTAACTTAAAACACTTTTATTTTTGCACAACTCTGATCAATATTGTTTATGTGCTTCATTATATTAACTCTTATACTATTGGTAACGTTTATTACTGAAAGGACACTTATATACAGCACTGAAAACTAAGATATCAAGTATTAAAAAAACTAGAATAGTTTGAGTTAATTTTTAAAAAAAATTTTGTTAGGCCATCTAATTTTAAGATTGAATAAAGTGTACTAGAAAATGAAATAGACTGAACATAGCAGGCAACTGTCTAGGCACATCATTTTTGTTTTATTATTTAAATTTCAGATTTTGTATGGATGCAGCAGAAACAGCAAGACAATCCCATTTTTTAAAAGGCTTCACTGGTGACATTTGTCTGTATCCTGTTGTGAAACTCACAGCTTGCTACAGGGGAGAGACACTCGCAGGAGATAATCTGATGACCTCTGTCTGGCAGGATGACACTTCACCATCAGAGTTAAACTTTGCAATTCACAAAGGAACTAAGTTGGCTTTTACAGCCTGCATAACATTTAAATCTACATGTTGCTCCAAGTTGTAACATTTTCAATCGTATCTTAATTGCAATTTATTTCAAAGCCTTCAAGATTTTTTATGAAATACAAAAAGAGAAAAGGAAATGGTTTGAAACAAAAAATATGAGACCAATTAAAAAGTGAGCAATTGAAATGAAAAGCTGTTGGTCTCTACATTGCTTTACTTTGAGTGAAGTTTTTCTGAACAGTTTTAGCTAGTCCTACATTCTGTTTTTTTTCTACCTTTCTCTAGGTTTTTGGGTGACTGAAACTAAAAAATGTTGCAATTACATTTTTTTTTTACATGATTTTTTTATAGTCACCAAGTTATTAAACAAAACAATAGTATTTTCATTTTCAATGTAAACTTCTTTGGGGCCATGTTCTGGCTTATGCTTTGTATATGCTCTGATAATGAATGTTTGATGAAGATTTAACTGAATGATACATATCTACTTTTTATAATTGTTAACTTCTGAACCAAATATTCCTATAGTTAGCATCAGCATCTTTTGCATTCATTTCAGTCATTGATCTCTAAATTAGATGACAGCAAAAAAAAATCTTTAAAATTTTTCACCACTGAAATTTAATTTTTGTTAATTGTAAAATATTTTAGCGCTTGGAGACATTTCTTCTGTTTTGCAAGTGTTTATAAACATAAAGATAGTATAACTCACAAGCTTAGTGGACCAAGAAACAAAGATAAAAGGGAACATGTAGCTTGTTCTTCCAACTTTCAGACCCAATGTACCAACCTCATCTTTGCACACTTTGTTTGAGACATGTATCTCCTTATGAACTATAATAAATTATTTAACTGGAAATTTGGTAATCATTAATCTATTAATTTAGATTTTAGAATTAATCAATCTGTGGTGAAAAGAAATGAATCATTCATATATTGAATAGGAAAGTGATGGATAAACTAAGTAGCTGTTCTTTCCAAATGGAAGGAGTTGTAAATCTGGAGTCATTAGGCCTAGACATGGTTTCAACAGTTTGGAGGTCCCTAAGAATGATAGTATTGTGAAGCAGAGTCTGACATACATGATATGTTACCCTAAATGTGAAATTGTCAGCACGTTTGTTCAGCTACTTTCAAAACAAATATTCAACTGTCTAGACGTGGTAAAAATAATTTCAAAACTCAGATGTTTCTGTATAATGGAGGACATTATGTAGGCCAAGCACATGGCCATTTAAATTGGTTATGTCTCAATGGTTCAGGGTTTGAACCCTGCCTGTCACCATCCTGTGGGAGTTTTGGGCTAGAATGGAATAATCTTAAATCTGAAGAAAGGTTCCAAACCATGGAAAAGGAAATAGAATGGAGAATGAGAATGTGTTAATTATAAGTGATGAAATGATTCATTACAGTTACATACAACGCAAATAAAAAACAACAACAAAGAATTCTTTATCTGGTTAAATTTTTACTTTCTAAGTATATCATTGGGAATTGTAAACATTGAGATTTACCTTAAAATTTAATAATTTTGGAATGATCAAAGAAAGAATATTGGGCTTTGTATTGGGAGGAAAACATTTTAAAATAAAAATAATAATCTAATGCAACTAAGTAGATGTAATTCTATTGATCTAGACAGCTGACATATAGTTGTGGACAACAAAACTATATCAAAGGTCAACATAAGAGTGAACCATCAGGACCAAATGGGATAGTGCTTGATATTGCCAAATAGTGAATGTACCTAATACATTCTGGATATTTGTTGTTTTTTTTTTACTGTAATGACATGAAATAGCTGAATTGTAACCTCATTCACAGAGTCATTGGTGAAACTTTCAATAGTGTTACTTTCCTTCGTGAATAAGTCACAGTGCCAAAGACACTTGTTGAATACTTCACAACCTGTTGGAACACATTGGCCCCTACTCACAGCTACGCTAGTGAAAACTTGTAGGCTTGAATTAATAAAAACTCTTAAGACAAAAATTATCTACATTTTCATAAGAGGTTTTCTGATCATAAAAACCGTAAGTTCAATAGTTAAAATCTATAGGTGTAAATTCAGACATCTATTTACTGAAAAACAAATACATAACATAATCTGAGAGAAAACAGAGACTACTACAACTACAGAAGCAGATTAAACATAGATTCTTATAAAATAGTGTGAGAACACATTATATAGCTATATAAATCAGTGAGTGGCATAACGGCTGACAAAAAAAAAGGGTGACACTAAATCTATATAAAAAAAAGTCTTAGTAATTAGTACACACAGGGAAAGGGGAGGACTTTTATTTGGAATTAACTCAATAGAAAAAAAAAAGAGATTTGCTTCCATTGGCAGCCAACTAAAAACAAGCTCTGTTGTAAGCCCTCTAACAACAAAAACATTTCAACATTAATGCATACATTGAACTCTGTACACACATTAAGCTCTGAAGTTACCTACAACTAATCACTTATGTCAATGGCAAAGAAAAATATATTTGTAATTTTGTGTTTGTTTTGATACCAGATCTGTAAAGTGAAATGAAAGAGCTTCAGTTAATAAGAAGGAGCTTAAGTAATAAATGAGTTTAAGATGTAAAGCAAGTCAAGACAGATTTTATACATTACAACTCAAGCCATTTGGCAGACCAAAGTTCAGTGTTTCCATATGCAAAAAGAGTTAAGTTACATCAGAACAAAATAAAATAGAATATTGAAGTAGTGATCAGAGTCACCAAAATCATGGACAGAATGTCAATTTGTTTCATAGCCAGTCAAAAATTGCATCAATCAACATAATTATGTAAATTTAGCTTCAAAGTTTAGAAAATAAATACACTTTTAATTTTCTGGATGATGTACAAGCTTATTTTTAAAAAATAATTTCAGAATGTCTGCTGGAGGAAATGAACTAAGCTAAAAGATATTCTGTAAAAGAGAAAACAAAAAGTCAAACCTTAAGATTTGAAACAAAACAAAAAGTAAGTGATGAGAACAATGCAAATACAAAAGAACAACAAAACAGCTAGAGACTAACATTTTAAGAATAGGATTCAGAACAAAAGAATAACACAATAAAAAGTATCACATCAAAAAATAAATTTTACCACTGGTAGCAGGCACACTTTCAAAAATGTGTTTTGTTAGGATTAAATGAAATGTGATAACATTTGTTCAGGTAGTTTCACATGCCAAGAAATGAATAAAAGTGAACAACTTTGTTTTGTTTTTTTATCTCCTTTGTAGTTCATTCTTTAAGTTCTTTAGTCAAACTGTAAAACAAAAAAAGCTATCCTAAGTGTCATTAGTGCTTGCTGCTTTTATAAGATGATCACTGCACCTTTAATGATAATAATAATTTAATTTAGAAAGGGCTATTAACTCTTTCAGTGCATATTGTTTTGATTAAAAAAAATGTTCGGGGGGGGGGGAGGGGCTAGAGTTATTAAAACTTACCTAAATTACTGATTTTATTATAGAATCTAGCATTTTATTTTATTTAAAAAAAAACAATTTACAACAAAAGTGTAAAAAATAAAATAAATTATTCAATAAATCATTTTTTATATTAAGTTTAAACTGACTTTGAAAAAAAAAAACATCAATAAAAAATTCTTTGAAAAATTAATATGCTGAAAAATATAACCTTTAATTATACATTTGATCCAAAAATATTGAAAATCACAAAACTAAACATAGTTTGTCACTACAAATCTTATAAAGATTAACAATTGCATTAAGATAATGTATTATTTATGGTATTTTGAGTACTGGGAAGGAAACTAAAAAAGAGGAACCACTAACACAATGTTGGCTTTTTTTTTTTGCATGTTGGTTCTGCATCTACTTATCACATTCAGGAAAAAAAAAAAAAGATAGATAGATAAAAAGTTTAACATTGTTAAGATTGTGAAACAAATATTTTATACCAAGTTACTCACTTAGAGCAACACCGAACCAAAAGATATAAAGACATAACATAAAGTAGGCTCAAGGCGCTATAAGAACATAAACAAGAAATATAATAAGAATTTTTAAAAAAGTATACAACTGATAGAGCAATTATTTAATTATTTAAAAAGAAAAAAAAATTTGTACACAGCCTGATTCCCCCTAAAACTCCCCAAAGAAAAAATCCTGGTTAAGTGAATGTATAAATCTACTAGATGTTATAATATTCTAATGATAGGCTTGTAGGTCTAGACTTACAAGATGGTGCGCAAAAATGTTCCAGAACATTTATTTATTAAACTCTGTGATGGATAGGGCCTACATGTGGAATTCCAGAAAAAGAAATCTGTTCAAGATAAAGATTTTCTATTCGTCTAGTCAAATTAAATTTTTTTATACTTAAAAAGTTTATAATGGTCAAACTAGAGTTTTTGCAGTGTGGCCAATGAGCTAGTGATTGTTTTCCCAAAGATATTCATCAACAGTCAAATTTCTAGGAAAAGAGATGTTTTTGAGAAACATGTCCACCCGACCACCCAGATTTCCATAAATATGTGACCTGAATAGAGGCATTGTAAAACTATGTATGCAGATATTACATCATATAGATGAACTGATATCAAAGTGAGGCCACCTAATGCATGCACTAACACTATTACTAACTACAAAAAGATGTTTTTTGTGTCATTATTGCTGACTATAGCAAGACAACTATAGCAAGATGTTTCACTATTCTTTATATAGCAAGATGTTTCATGTGCCATTATAGCTGACTAAAGCAATTTGTTTCATGTGCCATTATTGTTGACTAGGGCGAGATTTGCCATTATTATATTTGATTGTATATAGCAAAATGTTCCCTGTGCCACTATTGCAAGAAAATCCTAGTACCGGGTACATCTATGTTTCATTCATGTCAACTACTGCAAAACAATTATTGCACTAATTTTGCATGAAGTTGCATTTGCCATTATTGCTAATTATTGCAAAAAAAAAAAAAGTATTATTATTACTAATTATAGAAAGATAATGTGCCATTATTTTTTAAATTTTTGATAACAGCTATAAGATTATCATTGCACCATTATTGCTCATTGTTACTAGATGTCGTAGCATAAATAATCAGTCAACTGAATCATCCAGGTCAAGGTTCAGTTCTAAAATATAAATGTAGATAGATTTAAGTATATTCAAATAAAAAAAAAAAAGAACCTTGACAGAATTACAGATCTATTCTACAGACAACTTCCTTCCTGTAAAATATCCAACATGATATGATAATAATGAGACGGGTCAAATAAAATAAAGGCCAATTGTAAAATTAAAATAAATGGATTAAATCAAAAAACACATAAGCCATTTTGAAATCAACAACAAAGACTTAACAAGGAGCTAAGAACTTATATACATTTCAATGAATAGAAGTGTAAGGGGAAAAAAAAAGGACAAATAATTCTAACAGCAGATGTCAGCCACCTTGGAAATTCATTGTAAATGACAATAAATGAAATCTATGGGTTTCTGAGTCTCAAGGTTTTAACAATTTCAACTTTCTAATTAAAATGTGCACATCAAAACAGAAAAAAAAAATTTTTCTAGTCAACATCAGAGACTTTGAACTCCTACTATTGTACAATAAGACTGCTAAAATGTGGCATACAAAAAATATATTTTTATCACAGAACAATTGAGTGCTTGAACTTGGAAGATTCCATGACAACAAAGTAACAAGAAGAGCATTGAAGGAATTAAAGTTCTAAGAAATGTTTGAAGTGTCAGCTTCAAGTCTTGTATTTATTGCCAGCAACACAACTGAATACAGAACTTTGAAATCTGCATCACTAAGGGGGTGCAGTCCGCACCCATTGACACCCTTTAGGTGGGCTTAAATTGTAATTTAGTTCAGTACTGAAATCATATGTTTGCATCTTTTAGATCATGAATTTTTTTCTACATTGTTTATTTTATACAATTAGAAGTCTTAAGATAATATATTATTACATCATAAATATAATTTTCTTGACATATGGGGTTGAAGTACAACTAACCTTTGGTAATTCAACATTATTGGTCATCTGACACCCTTCTGGTCCCATAACTGTTAAACCATCAAGAATCAACTGAATATTTGAAGCTAAATGAGCAAACAGTATCCTTACTATTAATTCTACTATACCATACCATTATATCAGATACAAACCACAGAGTTAGAAGACAACACAAAACTACTTTCTGTCTGTTTAAAAGGTCTGTAAGCTCAATGCAGACAAACTTTTTCTCAACAAAATATTCATTCAGAATGTTCATTTAATAATGTGGAAATTATTTCATAGCAGCACACTCAAAAGTTAACAAAAATCTTTTGTAAGAGACATTGAAAAAACTGAACTGATTTCTTCAAGTATGATGCTTATGTTTGTAAGAGACATTGACAAGACTGAACTGACTGTTTGCTGCATTTCTTCAAGAGTGATGTTTGTGTTTGTAAGAGACATTGAAAAGACTGAACTGACAGATTGCTGCATTCCTTCAAGTATGATGTTTGTGTTTGTAAGAGACATTGAAAAGACTGAACTGACTGATTGCTGCATTCCTTCAAGTATGATGTTTGTGTTTGTAAGAGACATTGAAAAGACTTAACTGACTGATGCTGCATTCCTTCAAATGTGATGGACATTGAAAACATACTTTAACTAATCATTTGTTCTAAATAAATAAACACAAGTTTTATATACAGTAAAGTATTTGTAGACTTCTGTCAAACAAACATGTAGGAAACTCAATAAATACATTAAAATTAATAATTATATAACATACTTTTTTCTGTATAATAATTGTATCTGTACATACATACACTAAGGCCAACACACAATATGACAGCCAGTGTTGTTAACATAACCAGTTGTTTAGAACAACATGAGAAACAATGAACTCATTTGTAGTTCTCATCAACATTATGCCAGATATATATATAATAATATTGATTATATGGTTCAATGAAAAGTTCACCTGTCACATTCATATTTAACAAAAACAGCAACAACAAATAAGCATTAGCAAGACTGATCTAAAATGCAGATTGTTGCTGAGATGGAAGCCTTTCGTCAGAAAGAAACAATTTTATATCAAATGGAAAACAATTGATTGTATTATTCAATAAAATAGAGGTTCTTTAATAACAACATATTTGGAAAGTCCTGGGTTAACAACATCTCCTGGAAACTTTTGATTGTGATTTAGATATAATTATTTGTTAGAAACATTCATAAATAAAAGTAGACAGGAATTTGTCTTCTCTACTATCACATGAGGATTACTGACTAAAAAAAAAGTTAAAATGAAATCTTGACTTTTTTTTTTTATAAGCCTGATGAATATGAGATTTTTTCAGCTCAAATACTTGATTTAAGTTCAATTCAGTTCCAAACATTCATGACAATCTGTCATGGCTGCCTGGTTGTATCTATCAATCTGAATAGTGCTGTGAAAGAAATGATACTTGTCTTGCAGTAATTTAGTGGCTGCATTCAGAACATCATTTTGGATTTCATAATTGTCTGATGAGAGAGTCAAGTATACAAGTCATAAAATAGAAATAACACAATAATTTGTAAAATACTCATCTTTAATTACATGGTAACATTCACCCCTTCTTTCTCCCCCCCCCCCTTTTCCCAACTGGTCCAGACAAATGTTAGGATCATAGTACATTGAGAAATCTAAAAGCACAAAATTGCACTAAACAAAAAGAATTGGTAAAAATATTTCTAATTGCACATATTTATTATTGTTAGTCTAGATCTATTATAAATTTAAATACATGACTGATCCAAACTAATTGATACTGGATGACTGTCTGGTCATGCAGTTTGTGCGCTGGACTGTCGTTGGGACTTATTGATGGTCCCGGGTTCAAAAACCTGCCCATTCCCATTCCCCGTCGTCCTGTGGGAGGTTTGGACTAAGAAGTAAACACTGAAGGAACATCCGAAACAAGGGCAAATTTTACAAACTATGCTTGATATTGTCACAGTCTCAGTTGACATAGCCTGATCTAATGTTCACATCATGTTAAGAGGTTAAAAGACACGTGGAAGTAGAATGAATAAAGTTGACTTTGAGTTCAGTCAAGTGGTATCCTTTAGACCGGGCAGTCAAGTAGTATATTTTGGTCCAGGACGGACAGTAGTAACTTAGAAAAGTCTGTAGTAATTTCAGTTAGAGTCTTTTGGGCAGTTGTTGCCAGTGGTCTTTTGAGACATGTAATCTTATTAGTTATTCTGTACAGTGTTACCGGCTGAGATGCGGACATGATTTGTAATATACTCTGGAGAGTTTATGGTATTGAATATATTTGATATCGCTGTTATGCGGATAGGATTGTTTATTATTTCTTGACTTGTAGCACTAACAAGGAGTGCAGTATTATTATGTTGTAAAATAAACTTTATATTAGTCTGCTGAAACAGACTTAAGTCAGTTTGTAGTGTCTATGTTTGTCACGTGTCAAGAGTACTCTAGGAAGCACGAACCCAGCATTCCACGACATTCGCATTCTTCAACATTACACCATTTAACATCATTTACAGATATACGGTTTGTTTTTTAAAAAGTATTTTAAAAATATTTCCTTGTTCTAATATTGAACTTTATAATTGTGCATACCTATAGTTATCAGTTCAACTAAACTGGTCAAACTAAACTATGCTGTATCATAGTGCCTGACAGTGAGATAAATGGAAATCTGTGGAACTTTGCTGTCGGTTGGAGACAATGTTGGATATTTTCAAACAAGTTACAGAAATCTGCTATTTATTTACATTTTGATTTTGATCTGGTTTAGATTCTTTAAGCAATAAAATACAGCAAGAGAAAAAAAAAATGAATGAGGTTCAATGGGAGAGATTAGACAAAATAATGTCCGAATGTGGAATTGAAAGATCACTTTTTTCCAACTAAATAATCAAAATGACTTTGTGCTACAAGAACGTCTTAGTAATTTGATTCAGCAATGCCAAAAAAATGCAATAAAAATATCATGCATTGTATACCACATAGCTGATCAATACTTTCCTATTTGTACACTGGATGCACCAAAGTTTTGAAAATCACCCATACAAAATATATTTAAGATATACACATTTTTAGAATAATGGTTATCAGCATTTACGAAAAATGTTGCTGAAGGATTGAACCTCTTACCTATAACCAAATGAACAGCCAAAGCATTCCTGTCTAGAGTCAGAGACCATATATGTAGACTATGGACTGCTATGACATTGTCTAGAGCTATCAAATCCTTTTTGAGAGAGTCAAAGGAGATATCCCTAGGGACACCTGAAGGAGAAAGATCGCACAGTTAGTGCCCAAGTCAAAAATGTATTTAATAAAAGAAAAAGTTTTCCACAAACAATAGACAGTACCTTCCATGACCACCACAAGTGTATCTCTTAGTATTGTGATGGTTGTTATTAGAACCAGTACAGAGAACAGGAATGTACAGATTGGATCAGCCAGCTTGGAACTCTCATTCTCCTGAGGAGTGAAACAAAGAGTGAATCAATAAATAATGAATCACTCATCAATAAAGAGCTCTCGTTCAACATCTCACTGTATGATCATTGGGTCAAAGAAGTTTCTCTTTCAATATCTCTTCACTTGAATGAGTTCTGTATTTCAAATCCTAGCTTTCACTGGAATTTAAAATAGAGACCTTTGGTAATATGTTAAACCTTTACCACATTCTCTAAAAGTGTGTACAAAAGACTTTAATATTAAATTAATTTATTAAAAGAATGTGATACATTTTATTGTTAAGACTGGAGAGCTGAGAACAATGTATTCAACATGAAAAGAGAAAGTGGTAAGTAAGGCATTGTCTTCTATTCTGAGGAGGAACTCTTTCAGGGCAGAATTACTCTCAGTGAGTAACTTGGTATATTATAATATTTGTTTCACTATCTTTATTTTGTTCATTTTATTTCTCTCTTTTTTAATTTTCCTGACGTGAGAGTGATTGTTCTTTGTTTTGGTTGTAAATTGGATGGAGGCCAAACATGTTTTTTTTAAAAAGACAATCTTGTGTTAGTGGTTCCTCTTTTTTAGTTTTGTTTCACCAGACCCGAAATAATCAAATAGAATTTCTTAGTGCATTTGTTCATCTTTTATGAAAATTGAATTGACGAAATATGTTAGGTTTTTGTGATTTTTCATTATTTAGAAATTCAATTTAGAATAAAAAGGATGAATCTTACAGTATATCAATTTTGTATGAATTTCTGATAGATTTCCCTTTTTCAAACTTTAATTTAAAAAATGTTTTCTTGAATAATTTATTACACTTTTGTAGTCAATTAATTTTCCTTTAAAATAAAATATGTTAGATTCTGTAATAAAATAAGAAATGTATTCAAGTTTTAGTAACTCTACCCCTTGCACATTTTTGTTTGTCCCAGAAAATATCTTTTCTATCAAAACAATATGTACTGAAAGAGTTAATGATGAATGCAATATTTCACATGGCTATGCAGACATAGTTGTAAGCTACATGTTAGGACCACATCGGATGCAGAAAAAGCCTTTGTTCATAATGGACGTAGGCAAAAATATAGGAATCAGAAAACACCATTTTAATTTAACAATATTTAGAGCAGAAATCTTGGTTCCTTCTAGTGTATTTAATTGTCAAATTAATGTAGGCTTCCATCAGACAATATTTAGAACAGAAATCTTGGTTCCTTCTAGTGTATTCAATTGTCAAATTAATGTAGGCTTCCATCAGACAATATTTAGAACAGAAATCTTGCTTCCTTCTAGTGTATTCAATTGTCAAATTAATGTAGGCTTCCATCAGACAATATTTAGAACAGAAATCTTGGTTCCTTCTAGTGTATTCAATTGTCAAATTAATGTAGGTTTCCATCAGACAATATTTAGAACAGAAATCTTGCTTCCTTCTAGTGTATTCAATTGTCAAATTAATGTAGGCTTCCATCAGACAATATTTAGAACAGAAATCTTGCTTCCTTCTAGTGTATTCAATTGTCAAATGTCATCAAATAAAAGATTTGAAATGCACAGAGAAATTCAAAACAATGTATGGGTGGACAGTGTGGAAAAGCTGAGGCTCAAACACAAACCATGAGTTGTCTATTTTATTTATTTCTGTCACCACATTGACTTTTGCATTGTGTCTTCTAAACCAAAGGAAATATTGCATTGGTTTCATTAAAAGTAATTGTTTATTTGATTACTTTTCAATGTAGAGAAACTACAGTGCTACTAAGTATCATTTCTTGCTCTCTCTCTCTTAAAAAAAACCTCTACATCTTTTTAAAGCTATTGGGATTTAGTCTTGTTTTATTTATAAGTCTGTATCTAAAAGGAAGTGGAACGGACATAAGGCATATTAAAAATAAGTTGACTTAGGGAAAAAGAAAACAATTGTTATAAAAATGAGGCTCAAACACAAACCATGAGTTGTCTATTTTATTTATTTCTGTCACCACATTGACTTTTGCATTGTGTCTTCTAAACCAAAGGAAATATCGCATTGGTTTCATTAAAAGTAATTGTTTATTTGATTACTTTTCAATGTAGAGAAACTACAGTGCTACTAAGTATCATTTCTTGCTCTCTCTCTCTTAAAAAAAACCTCTACATCTTTTTAAAGCTATTGGGATTTAGTCTTGTTTTATTTATAAGTCTGTATCTAAAAGGAAGTGGAACGGACATAAGGCATATTAAAAATAAGTTGACTTAGGGAAAAAGAAAACAATTGTTATAAAAATGTGTGTGCTATTTCTATTAATGGTTTATATATAAACTGCAGCTTTTTGGGAAGAGCTGAAAATAAAATAAAAGGTTTAATAGAAAGCTTGCATTTTTTCATGAATTGCGGAGATCAGGCTAAGAAACTGTCAATACTACGTCTATGTAAAAGGAACCTGTATTTGAAATTTCATGTGAATCCCTACAGCAGTTGATGAATTCTCTTTATACATAAGTCAGTCAATGAGTGGTATTTTGCACTTAACATATAAATTGTGGATCTAGAAACAGGTCCAGCCAAAAACACTTTCTGATGAATGGCTAAGATTCAGAATCGTAATTTAATTTAGTATTAATTTATTTCATTTTTTTTAATAAGAAGAAATTTTCTTTGATCCTGGAATTATTGTATGTAAATTGAATATTTATTTTGAAGATCTATTTGGTAAGTGTCATAGATACCTGTTTCTATATTCCGTTGATAACTCAAACTATAAGCCTAAAACTCAACCATAAAGGCCACACAATTAAAATATAAAGTCATTCATGCAGACAACAGCTTACCACAAATTTAATGATGAGCGCAGCAACCAGGACACCTAGACTCTGTATGATATCCCCCACAACATGGATGAAAGCTGCCCTGACATTAATATTCTTGTGTTTTGGTGGCAGATCCTCTTCCTCTTCACTAGCTGTTGGTATCAATATTATAACAGAATGTGGTAGAATGTATATATAACATGATTATATACCAACAAAATATAACATCTTACATTTGTCACACTGAATTGGATAATATTTCAAAGCTGTACAAACTTGTAAATAAACACATTTTACAGCTGATAAAAAGAGACACTTAACTCTGGCAGACAAAGTGTTATACCCATCGTTATATTCATTTAGTCATTCTTAGTTACTTCCTCTTCACAGCTCAGTGTCAGGTGAAAGAAACCCCTACAAGATGGGTGGGTGATACCAAGGAGTGTTCAATCTTAGCCCTAATATATTGATTGGTGGTTGATATCAAGGACTATTCAAGCTTAGCCCTAACAATGACTACTACAGATGACAAGAAGATGTGTAATAGTCAACATTTGTATAGCAAATCTACAGGATAAATAAAAGATGTTATCCTTAAATATATCCCAAACTTAAATCTCCATTAGAATAAAATTCTTAACCATTTCCTCTTTTTTATCCTCTAATCAAGAAATGGACACTGATTTTAACTACTAGGAAGACATAACCCTAGACCGCACTATGTGGTGGCATAGAAAGCTACAGACAGCGAAAAAGCATTGCCCTCAGCTCTGGCAGAAAAGCGAGCTAAATAAAAAATGGCTGATTCCTCTACCACCAAAGAAAATGCCACCTTTACCAGTTTTGTAAGTGGATGGGAATGTCTCTCCTGAATAGCGCCTGACAGTCACAAAAATGTGCTTTACAAGATGAATTATAAAATCATTCTATGACGAAAGGAAGCCAACAATCTAACTTTAACCCCCTACACTGTGAATTTTTAAATTAATCTCCAGTAAACCTTTTTTTTGTTTGGCAGCGTATCTCTAGCACCTGAACATAGTACCAATTGCCTTTCACATAAAATTTGTGCTGGTTTATTAGGAGGGAGTAACAGCTAAGGTTATACCTTCAGAGTTAACATTTGTCAGCTGATGTCCAGAAGATTCAAAATCTGAATCTGAATGAAACTGGTGGTAGTCAAAGTCCCCAACAGATGGCGAGTGGTCTACTTGGCTTGGGACATCCAGTAAGTCTTTGTGAATATGGTCTTCGTAGCTTTGTCTGTGACTATTGTGACCCTGAGTTTGTCTGTCATGAAGATGATCTGATCCATTATGGGAATGACCATGACCTCCATGTGAATGACCATGTCCTCCATGTGAATGACCATGGCCTCCATGTGAATGACCATGGCCTCCATGAGAGTGTCCATGTCCAAATTTTTGGTGGCTGTGAGCTTTGCTACAACAGACTTCAGAATGTAGAACAAAACCCATTCTGTAATAACAAACTATAAATAAGACATTGAAGAGAATAAAAACAAATGACAAAAAAAAAAAAGCTTGCTTATGATTTTTAAATATATTGAAATCACCTCTCCATACGTGTATTGCTCCTAATTCTTTCAAAATAACCATTTACATTTACCACACACACAAACTAAATTTATAAAATAAAATTAAATGATGGTTTGAACTCAATTTAAATGTGTAGTGCATTCTTGAAACAAAGAATGGGAGAAAGCTTAGTTTAGAACAAACTTTACATTTCTAATCTATACTACAAATCAAAGTCAATTCTCCACATCCTAAACTAAGCCTTACACTCTAGAACAGGGGAGGGCAAATTACGACCCACAGGCCACATGTGGCCCGCCGGAGACTTTTAAGCGGCCCGCGGACACCTTAAGAAATCAGGAGTGGCCACAGGTTATACATATAAAAATGCAAATATATTAAAAAATAAATAATTCTAAATATGTATATAAATTTCAGTTCTGATTCTTATCACTTATAAGGAAAAGGCTAAGGAAACATTATCTCTACATCTCATTCAAAAAGTTGAAATTAAACGAAGATTTTTCTTATTGGCAATATTTCAAAACAGTAAAAGACACAAACTGAGGCCAGTATTTATTTAATGTTATGAAGAACTGTGTTGAAAGTGCAGGGTTGGCTTGGAACAAAATGGCAAGTGTAACAACTGATGGAGCCAGTGTTTTTGACTGAAAAAAATAGAACAATATCCCAACCATAAACTCTTTAACAGGAAAGTTTGCACAAAGCTGAATTGAATATCAAACTTATTATTGGGTAAATGGTATCAGTAATCAAACATATCTGAGATAAGAAACCTAAGAAGTACTTAAAGATTTGGAAAACAAAACATTCCAATGTTTGCTATCAGACCTGAGTCTAGCAGCCTTCCCTATGCCTTTTTTTATCTCCTCTTCTAGAGACAGGTCATCTTGAATTGTGGATCCCAGATAGCAGAATTCATTTACGGCATCCAGCTTGTTATCATCTATGAGGATCGAGGGTGGTGCTGTGGCAGGTGGTCCCATAACATTTGTTTCTTCGTGCTAATAGTTAAGCCATACTCCTTACAGGCCTGAGAGAAGCGGGACATTAGTAACTGAAGTTCCTCTTGTGAGTGTGCCACCACTACTGCGTCGTCTGCAAAGAGCATATCTCTTATGAGGGTTGTTCTGGTTTTAGTTTTAGCCCTCAGTCTAGCAACATTTAGAAGTTTGCTGCCGAATCTGGAATGAAGATATATGCCTTCGGTGGATTCTCAAGCGCGTGGTGGATTAGCATTGAGAAGAGTATTCCAAAGAGGGTTGGGGCCAGGACACATCCTTGTTTGACTCCGCTGTTTATATTGAAACTTTTGGAGCAGGCGCCGTTGAACTGTACTGTACCCATCATATTTTGGTGGAAAGAGACAAAAATGTTTAGTTACTTGGGTGGACAGCCTATTAACTGTAAGATTTTAAAGAGGCCTTCTCTGCTGACTAGATCAAAGGCCTTTGTCAGGTCGATAGATGCGATGTACAAAGGCATTCTTTGCTCTTTGCACTTTTCCTGAAGTTGATGGATGGAGAAAATCATGTCAATAGTAATTATATATTTCATATACTTATATGCGCCCCCCTACCCCCTCATTCCCAAATTTTTTTTTAATGCGGCCCTCTGTGGAAAAAGGTTGCCCACCCCTGCTCTAGAAGACTGACTTGTCATCTGTGAATCTTGAATTACTTAAGGTATCAGTCCAAAAAAGTACACGATTTTTTAAAACTTCTTACAAGACTAGTTTTACATTATTTGAACCAAAGCTTGTAGAAAGTTTGAACAGAATATACTTACATGAAGTTAAAAACAACCCCCAGGGATGCTGTGATCAACATCTCATCAGGATGGACATCCTTGTAGTGGCCTTCAATAATTCTTTCAACAGCAATATAACACAAGATGCCACTGACCATCCATATAATAAAGACACTCAGCAAGGCTCCCACCACCTCTGTGGACAAACACACATACATATTAGCAAAACTCTCAAGGTAAGGAAGTAAATTATTGTTGAAAAAAAAAAAGATCAAAGTATTTCAGTACAAGGATTTTATTACCTGCCCTGTGGTAGCCAAAGGACATTTTCTTGGAAGCTGGCTTTTTGGCTAACCATATGGCAAGTAGGCTAATGATGAAGCTGATCAGATCACTACCCAGGTGAAGGACATCGGTAAACAATGCCAAACTATTTGACAAAACACCACCTGTAACACAACAGTAAATAAAACATTTAAAAAAAACAGCCAGATGATACACTGTAAGCAGACTATATTGATATCAATTCCAGTGTAGCATGAAGTGAACATCAATTGGTTTAAAAATTCACAAAACCAAGAAGTTCAAGGGATCTTAGAGCTGAATGGTTAGAGCTCTGGTACAACTGGCCCCCACAGATAAAAATCTACTAGATCAGGGGTTCTCAACCTGTGGGTCGCGACCCCTTTGGGGGTCAATTGACGATTTGCCAGGGGTCGTCTAAGACCATCGAAAATATGGATTGTTTTGTCTATTCTTCTATTGTTGTGTGTGTGTGTGAGGGTGTTGGGGGGTCGAGGCAAAGTGAGGGATTGTAAAAAGGGGTCGCTGAACTTAAAAGGTTGAGAAACGCTGTACTAGATCAATGAGAATATTTCCCTTGTTTTCATCTTGGATGAAAGCAAACTTTCTTTCCCGAGATATTTCTGAGCAAATGTAAATTTGTCTCACTTCTTTTACCACAGGCTTTCCCACTCCTAGCACCAAGGGAAAACCATCCAATAGTCTTTAAATGGAACATCGCTAGAGTGAAAGATCGACAGTAGGAAACACTGTATGATTATGATTAAATGTAACATAGATTTTTTTCTTCTTGCATATATATATACTTTACTTTTAAAGTTGGACACGGAATCCTGAGGCTGAAAGAAGAATTCAAGCCTTTAAGAGTAAATGCTACAGAAAAATGCTGGGTATCAGATATCAGGAAATCTTATCTTATATAATACAGACGTTATTTCAAAAAAAAGATGATTATGTCCTACATGTCATGCATCTAGTCATGCATGTTAACCAATGACTTAAATTCTGCCAAGTCACTGGTTTTCCTGGCTGGCTCAGGAAACCCATTCCATGCTCTAATAGCACTAGGGAAGAAGGAGCATTTGTACAAATTTGTCCTAGCATATGGAATGAGGAATGTGCTTTTATCTTTGTGTCTTTCAGAGTATTTTATTAAATTTTGTTTTTGTATTTGAAGATTATGGTTCAATGTTTTATGTATAATTGCTAGTTTACTTTTGAGTCTTCTCTCCTAAAGGCTTTCTAAAATTTGTGATTTTACTAAAGGTGTTACTGTAGTCAAATGTGAATATTCATTTGTTATGAATCTCACTGCTCTATTTTATGTCTGTTCCAGTTTCTTAATGTCTTCTTGAGATAAGGGGTCCCAAACAGAGAATGCATATTCTATTATTGGCCTAACCAAGGTTAAATAACATTTTAGTTATGTTCTTATTTGATTTATAGAAATTTTCTTTTAATAAACCCTAATGCTTTGTTTGATTTTTTGATAGTTTCATCCATATGGGGATTCCATGACACTTGCATTTTTAGTCTGTGTTACTGGTTTACCATGAATAAGATAAGTGGAATTTGTTTTTTTTTTGTTTGTTACTCTTAATAACTGAAATTTTTCTGGGTGGAAAGACATGCTTCAATTTGATTCCCATTTTTGTAATTCATCTAATTCTCTTTTTAAAATTTCTGTATCTTGTTGTTTTTTTTTATTGTTCTACATGTTATGCAATCGTCTGCAAATAATCTGACTTTTGTTCCTGAACTAATGCAATTTGGTAAATCATTTATGTAAATTAAAAATAGTAGTGGACCTAAGACTGTTCCTTGAGGTACACCTGAGAAGACAAATGAGTTCGCAAAGTTACAAGTCAGCACTCAGACTGGCAAAAAGGAAGAACTTCTCAATACTGTGAAGAGATGAAAACTTGAGCTGGTTTGTTCATATTGTAAGACATGACTCACATCTTTCAAGGTACAGTGGACAGAGCATGAAGAAAAGGCCGTCCAAAGAAAAACTGACTGGACAATGTAATAGAATGGACTGGCCTCTCTCTTAATATCCACTAAGAAATGCTAAAGACTGGAAATAATAAAATTGGAGGTATTGGATTACACGAACTGTCACAGCATCCCTAGGATGAAAGTCAAGGGACAAATGATATCACTTTTACTATTTTTAGGGTTTTGAACCGCCTTTCTTTGTTTAAATGTTTTCCTCAAAGTTGAATACAATTAAAATTATTCCCATAGTTTTATTATTATTATTATAGCTTTTATATAGCGCTACTTTCATGCTTATAGCATGCTCAGAGCACTTTGGTCCGATCTCATTTGTGGACCAGTTGGGGGGGGGGGGTATCTAGGAGTTGGTGTTCCGTGCTGCCTTTAGGCGCTCAGTAAACGCAACTCTGCCCGAGTCGGGTGTCGAACCTCGAGCCCCCTTCTAGGTAGCCAAGCCAAGCCAAGTTCAAGCGCACTTAGCCTCTCCTTCCTTTGGGTGTTTTCCATTGTAACAAATAAAGAAATGCCCTTCAGATATGCTGGGTACTGGAAGAAATAAAATAATGAACTATCTGGGTTGACATAAATCAATTCCTACTGCCTAGTAGAAAGTGGAGGGATCCCCCTCCCCCTTTCAACATATAATAGAAAATGTGACAGTGTTATGTGGGTGTGAGTGATATTAATTAGTTTTATATGTTCTCAAGACTTGCCCATAGACTTGACAGAGACCAGACAAAGGTTAGGTCAATGTCAGTTAGATGTTTGTCTTGAAGAGCGACTGATATATGGGTCAGGACAGACAATTTATTAGTGTTAGTTTAGATACTCAGCCAATATAGTAAATATAGAGTTGAAACAAATGTGATACATACATATATTAAACATAAATAAATGACAACACCAGGGACCACGTTTTTAAGAGAGAAAGTAGTGAATTAAAATGCTACGAAAATAAGGGACTGTTGAAGTTGTGGGTGAACGGATGCTGCGAGTTGGGGGGAGGGGCTAGTTAGGGTGCAGATCGGGGGCGCGGTGGTCGAATGGCTTCCAACCTGGGGTCCTGGGTTCGAATCTAGGATTTTGAATTTCGGGATTTTTAGGGTGCCCCTGATTCCACCCAACTCTAATGGGTACTTGACTTTAGTTGGGGAAAATAAATGCGGTTGGCCGTTGTGCTGGCCACATGACTTTCTGCTTGTTACACATTGGCCAAAGAAACAGACGACTTTAACGTCAGCTGCCCTGCTACTGTAGATCGCAAGGTCTGAAAAGGGAACTTTGACCTTGTAAGGTCATATACCGACTGATTTCTCAATAACTTGGAAACCTAGTTTGACTGTCTGCATATTAGAGCTGGCTATGCACACAATAGAAAATTAAAGTCTACAAGTTTGAACGTTTTTTAATATCCTTACGTAAAGAAAACAAATTCTGTCAATATTTTTCATATTTTAGCAAAGCCTCTTTGTATTTTGACTAAAGTCTATATGTTTGTTATCTTATGGCGTTGAGCCTGTTGATTCATAAATGCTGTCATAATAACGTTGGTGAATCTCTAGTGCTTGTGAGAAAACATTTATAATTTTACTTTTTTTTCCCCACAGGACTACTGCAATAGTTGCTTCTTATCTTAATTATTTTCTGCTTCTTCTGTTTCGATTCTTTTGCATTTTGATTCCAATCAGCACATTTCTACACTGTTCAAGAGGATAATTGTGATTTGTGAAGGAGTTCGTAACGAGGCCTACTCGAGATCATGCGACAACTCCACCAAATGTTTTAAAACAGTCGACTGTTTTCAACGCATTGTAATGAATTTGGTGCGCCCTAAAATGTTCTGCTTGTTTCACATTGAAGTGAGATGGTTGCACGAAGCAATTTTTTGTTCTTATTTTTTTTTTAAATAGAAAAACTACGACAGTTGTAGGCGCTCTTTAGCAATGAAAATGAAATACAGAAAATAATCCTGGTTGACATCTTTGTCATCTTAAATGAGTTAAATTTCCAACATATCTATGAAAAAAAAAGGATTTTCCAACTGCCCTATAATTTTAGAACTGGTGATAGAGAAACAAGCTCAACCTTCACAATGAAGTTGGTTTTATAGACAAATTGTAGCAATGTTAAAGACAGTTGCCTGGCTCCATGCTCCGTCGTGCTATTCAAGTTGCCACAGAAGTATAAAACATCAATATGGTGAAGACGCAAATAAAAATTAAATAAAAGCAAGTCATTAAGATAAAAACAATGTATTTGTCATTTATCCTATAAGCAGAAATATAAAGTGTTTTGGCATTCATACCAGAAATTTAAATTATGATTACGTTTTTTAACATTAGCAAAAACACAGATTTTACGGTTGGGGGTCGCCGCATAGTGGGCAATTGCAAAAAAGGGGTCGCGGGACTAAAAAGGCTGAGAACCGCTGATCTACATGCTTATAAAACACTTGCATCATGAATAGGAAATAAAAGACTGTTTAGTGTATAGACGAACTTTACAAGTAGGTTTATACATCAGTGTACAGACGAACTCTAAAACAAAGAGTTTTTAGACATTTATCATCCGAACACTTATGACAAGTGTTTAGAGATCAGAGCACAGACAAACGCTAAGACATGAGCTTTAAGAAAGGAGTTTTAAAAACAGCAGTGTTAAGACAATATCGGTGATACAATATTAGTTCATTAGTATCGATACAACTGTATCAAAACAATAAAGACAAAGAACTACTTTGTAATCGGATACGAAACAACTTTGCACACATTTAATGGCATAAGTAAATTATCTTCATTCGAGCTTTAGGTGAACATTTGGCCTAATTATGTACACATCTGTGAGCTCATTATGCAGGCACGTCAAGCACATACATTAGTCACAAAAAGAAGTTAAAGAAACTCACTAGCAAGACCGAAACTTGTGCTCAAAATAAAAACAGATAAGTAATTAACAAAACAAAACAATCCAAGCGTTTGAGCCTTCAAACAAGTCGGGACAGTTTTAAACAAAACAAGGTGACGGAGAGTTTGTGTTGTAGTAATTCATAGGAGGCCCCAGTGGGCCGGTAGTGCTCACAAATTACTTCACACACAAACTTACACCAAAATTGTTTTAAAAAAAAAATGAAAATAAAAAGACGTAGGCTACTAAATGGAATAGTTGGATATTCAAAAAGTTAAATTCTGAAACTATCATGACTTTTAGACCATAGACTAAAAAAATAAAAATTGTGTAATAAAGTATTTTTGAAAGTCGTTTGAATGATAGAGCTAGTTTCACGTTGTAAACTTCATTTTCTGAGACCACTGTGACTAATAGACTTATCTTCCCTGTTAAGCCACCTATATATTTTTTTTTTATATTCGCTTTTCCAATCTGTCTGGATCACGTGATAAATGTATAGATAGCAGAAGCTTCTTACAAACTGATTTTTATTTAGCACTCCCCGAAATACTGGTGAAGCTTAAAAAGTGTTTTCTCTGATCTACAATACAAATAAAATAAATTACACAGATATTTGCAAGAATGATGAACTATGCGAAAAGTCACTTTTATTCTATGATTTGAAATAATTCTACAGATTTTTATTTCCTGACATGTTTCATGAAATACATCATAAGAGTAGTTTTTAAAGCTGTCCTACTTTTTAAGCGGCCCTCGAAAGGGGAAAAGACGCTATTAGTTTTGAGTAGAATGTCTGTCCGTCCGTCCCGTTTAGATCTCGTAAACTAGAAAAGATAGTGAAAATCCGACACCATAATATTTTATAATGTTTGAATGTTTTTCAAATTTTTTATCTATTTTGTCAGGGTGGCATCGTCTCAGATGATCCTCCGGCGTAATTAGTTTCATATCATCATAAAAAGGCACTTAGGCAACCCACTAGCGGATCAAAGCTCATGTGTAAGTGATACATTTTGTTCAATGGGCATGTTTGTAAGCTCTAAAAAAAAAACATTTCGGAAGTGGGAGGAGAAATTAAGTGAACCAAATTAGATTTTACTCTAATTTTTTTTGCATTTTTAGGATTGAAGCATAAATTGTGAGTTATTGTCCCAAATTTTTTTATACAACAGAAAAATATCATTACGAATAAAGGTTTAAAAAGATGACTAGGAAAATAATATTTGGGTTTAGAACTTACCTCAATTGTTACTCTTATAGTGAAAAATACAAAATCTTTCTTAAAATCACTAGGATAAATTCGTATACTATTATATAAACTGTGTCGCCATATTTTACTTTTCTGTTTTAAAACATCTTTTCGTCTGGAATGGGGACGGGGCGGTAGAGTGAAAACGATTAATCCTATCTCCTTTTTATAATTTCTGCTAGTGATTGCATTTGACATTAAAGAATAGGGGGTGGGGCGACTCGTTATAAGAATTTAATTTATAGCATATATAAATTATATTAGTGAATTTTTTTTTTAATTTAGTAATTTATTAGCTAAAATACAAAAAGAAAAAAGTATTGGTTTGTCCAATGGGCGAAAGGCGATTGCTTGTTTCGCCCCTCCCACCTGGTACAACCCTTTTTCATTTTATATTTACTAATGATAAAATTTGAGATCAGAATGTTTGTGTGACATCAGGGGCGGACTGGGTATCAAAATCGGCCCGGGCATTACCATATAAACCAGCCCACAAATGGATGTCATATAATTTTGGTGTGGGGGGGGGGATTTTCACCCCACTCCGCAATTTATATATATATATAATGTTATAACCTTGCCATGCACACCACCATCCAAGATAGTGCAGAAAGAAGGTGTGCACCATCAGTGACTAGAGCTAGACAGTAAGGATGTTGACGTTATGAGAGAGAGAAAAACGAGTTCCGCCCAAGTGAGAGCTGATGTAAAGATGCTGTGCTCAAGACATGTTGTTCTACATGTATTTGTGATGTCCTGTAAATAAACATCTATGTCTCGTTGAGTTGCCTCCCTTCAGTTATTACAATATATATATATATATATATATATATATATATATATATATATATATATATATATATATATATATATAAGTGTGTGTGTATATGTAATTAATCTTCATTAGATTCTGATCTTTCATTCTTTCAAAAGTTTTTTCTAGCCTAGAATACTCTCTTCCTATAATTAGTGGAAAGACAGTGCACACCGCCAAAGGGCATCTAGTTAGACCGGGGGAGCGCTGTGAGCTCCCCTCAGTGGAGTCCGGGGCAAAGCCCCGAACCAGGCATTATTTCCGTATTTTTAAGCTTTAAAAATGCATATCTGAGGTATCTACAGTGCAATTAGCCTGCTAATTTTCCGCTAAAAAAACCAAATCTGCTATTCAATGGAGTCCGGTAGAAAATGGTAAATATGCTTTAGTTTTGGTATTGGAGGGGGAAGGGAAACCACAAAACCATGCTCATGAAATTTGGAAACTGTAGTTTGCTTGCGTTGGCTGCACTGGGGCAATAAGTAAAGTTTCCCTTTCAGACAATGAGGTCTGAGGCAAGTGATGGTTTGAAGACCCTCCCCTCCCGGCTACGCCCATGTGTTATATTATAGGTGTAAGCCTAATTCTCTACAAAATATATAAAGTTTGATAACGCATCGAAAACTGAATTTATGCATTCGTAGGATTACATAATGTATTCTATTTATACATGTATGTAGTCTGAAAACTATAAACAATACAATAGCCGCCTAATGAGTTTGAAGCTTTTTGGTATTACTTATAGATTACAGACGTTTCTTCAAGAAATAAGATTGTTACGTCTTACGCATTTCATGTGTCAATCTAGCCATGCATGATGATCTGTGACTTAAAATATTCTAAATCATTGGTTGTCCTGGCTGACTCTGGCAACCCATTCCATTATAAGATAAGAGAAAGCAGAACGGTTAGAGAGGCACTTACTTAATGTGAAAAGCTCTTGTTTCCTCCTAGTACATTCTCAAAAACGCGATTTGTATATGAATATAACATGACCCATTATTTAAAATATAAATCTCCTTTCATTAAATATCGGATGTGACAGCGCTATATAAATTATTGTAATGATTTTCATCATTAATGAGTTCATACTAATCATAAGTTTGCCATTAATTATAATACTATAAAAATTGATTTAGATCTAGATTTATTTTTTAATTAAATAATTATTTTTTTTTGTAAGTCTTAAGTGTAGTATTTTGAGATCTACGTTATTAAAAATAAACAAAATGAAACTTACTTTTTCTTTTCAAAATAGAACTTTATACCCATATTGAGCTGTGAATAAGTTGGGTGGTATGTAATTTCGCGGCTGTGTGTATGTGTTAAAGTTAATTTCTATTAAGTATTGTTAAAGAGCTAATTGTCGCGCCTATCTTTTTATTTTAATTTTTTTTCTGCGTTATATCAATGTTTTCTAACTTAACCTCTAATCTCTCTTTTTTGGTTAAATTTCATTGGAACCATTGAAAGACGGGGAGGGAAGGTGCAAAAAAAAAAAAAATTGGAGTACCATCAAAGGCCCATGCCGACCAGCAAAATGATTAGGCCAAACACAACCTCGAAGACATCAAAGCAGTCCATGCCGCTCGTGCATAGCAGAAAGTACGGTCTAACGTTTTGCAAATGATAATACGTACAGTGTATAGTGTTGTTTTTTTTAAATAGTCTTGTTGAATTTCAAACAAAATTAATTGTAATAAGAATTTTAAAAAAACAACAAGAAAACGTGTTCGGGCCTTTGTGTCTTGGTGCTGTCACTTTTTATTTTAAAGTTGTCTACATTGAAATTTGTTGTCTTTGGTCGCGACCAGACCGGCCCATTTGGTACCGGCCCACCGGGCATTTGCCCGTTTGCCCATATAGCCAGTCCGCCCTTGTGTGACATAATATACAAATGGGTTAAAACATCAATATGTAGCTTATATTATATATATATTCAACTAATTTTGTTCAAAAACTATGATTTCTTCATAAAAATAGGACCCCCCCCCCATTCAGTGGGCTAGAGTGGGGAGAGCAGCAGAAGCAATCGCCCCGCCCACCTCTCCCAGTCGGCTAAGATACCAGAAATGTAGCGACATCATATAAACATTATATTGTATTACAACTAATTTCGTTCACAAACTATGATTTCTAATTAAAAGTAGGACCGCCTCCCCCCAATCAAAGGATTTAGGTTGGAAGGGCAGTAGATTTATTCCTCCCCCCCCCACCCCCAAACAGGGGAACGACATAATATAAAGATCGGTTAAATATCAATAACAAGTTTTAATTATATATATATATATATATATTAATTATATAGTTATTTAATTGATTCCATTAACAAGCTGTGATTTCTTCAAGTAAATTGGACCGCCCCCCCCCCACTCGAAAGTTTATGGTTGGGGGGGGGGGACAGGATTGATGCCATCACCCCCTCTCCATCCCACCTAATCGGCCAACATACTAGAGGGGGGGGGGGCGAAAAATGTAAAAATAGGTTGAAATATAAATAATTAGTATATATTATAAACATAATTAAAAAATTTGTATACAAATTGTGTGATTTATTTACTAAAATTCGTCCTCACCCCCCCCCCCCCAAACGGCCCAAATGATTTTTCATTAGAATAGCAGGATAAATATTTAAAGAATTATCTAATGTACAAATAATATATTAGCGTATGAAGTAATTACATTAATGGGATGTAAAAATTTAAGTCACGACCTGCTTGAATGAAATCTATATTCATAGACCCCCAATTTATTTTTTCACTTTCGTAGACCCCTTAAAAGTCTTCTCTGGACTATACGGAAGTATTGACATGCGAGGTGTTTTTACACCAGAAGTTCATCACAGTATTGTGCCCTTTGTTGACACTTTGATTTGGAAGATCCGTTTGATATTCTTGACGCAATAACATTTGAAAAGAAATGATGTTTTAGTTGGCAACAATCTTTCACTATGGCGTCCTTTAGTGTTGAGTTGTCTTGAAGAAAATCTCTTTCATTATTTATCTTTCTTTTTTTTTTATGGTTATCTCATTTTATAAAATACTGACCCATTACATCGCCACCACATTTTTCGTATCATTTTGTTTCCTTTTTCTCTCATAGTGCATTCTATTGCTTAAAGAATGTAAATGTAAACAATGATCACATTATTTTGATTAACAATTAGATTAAATCTTAATCTACTCTCAATTTGTTCCCCTTAGATTAAATGTATTCTCAACCACATTTTCCTATTAGATTAAATGTATTCTCAACCACATTTGCCCACTAGATTAAATGTATTCTCAACCACATTTGCCCACTAGATTAAATGTATTCTCAACCACATTTTCCTATTAGATTAAATGTATTCTAAACAACATTTTCCTATTAGATTAAATGTATTCTCAACCACATTTGCCCACTAGATTAAATGTATTCTCAACCACATTTTCCCATAAGATTAAATGTATTCTCAAACACATTTTCCCATAAGATTTAATGTATTCTCAACCACATTTTCCCCTTAGATTAAATGTATTCTCAACCACATTTTCCTATTAGATTAAATGTATCCTCAACCACATTTTCCTATTAGATTAAATGTATTCTCAACCACATTTACCCATAAGATTAAATGTATTCTCAAACACATTTTCCTATTAGATTAAATGTATTCTCAACCACATTTTCCCCTTAGATTAAATGTATTCTCAACCACATTTTCCTATTAGATTAAATGTATTCTCAACCACATTTTCCTATTAGATTAAATGTATTCTCAACCACATTTTCCCATTAGATTAAATGTATTCTCAACCACATTTTCCCATTAGATTAAATGTATTCTCAAACACATTTTCCTATTAGATTAAATGTATTCTCAACCACATTTTCCCATTAGATTAAATGTATTCTCAACCACATTTTCCCATTAGATTAAATGTATTCTCAACCACATTTTCCTATTAGATTAAATGTATTCTCAAACACATTTTCCCATTAGATTAAATGTATTCTCAACAAAAACAAACTTTGCTTCAGAAATGAGGCCTACTCTTTTAACTCCTTGATTCTGTTTGTGCGAATGCGGTAGAGCTGTGTGGTTAATGAAGTTGAAAAAATCATTAGACTTAATCTCAAAAACCAGCTAATGAACTAGATCTGAGACAAGCTGGAGACATATGTAGGTAGAAACATCAAGTGTCAATAAATGATCAGCTTTTAATGTATCCGATGGTCGTGTTCAAGTGTAGCTGTTGAAAGACTGACAGATGTTGTCAAGATAGGGGTTAAACTGCGTGCTTCACTGGGGCAAACAGCAGGTCAAATGTGATAGACTGGGGCAAACAGCAGGTCAAATGTGATAGACTGGGGCAAACAGAAAGACATATGTGATAGACTGGAAACAAACAGAAAGACATATGAGCTAGACTGCAAACAAACAGAAAGACATATGAGCTAGACTGGGGACAAACAGAAAGACATATGAGCTAGACTGGGGACAAACAGAAAGACATATGAGCTAGACTGGGGACAAACAGAAAGACATGAGCTAGACTGGGGACAAACAGAAAGACATATGAGCTAGACTGGGGACAAACAGAAAGACATATGAGCTAGACTGGGGACAAACAGAAAGACATATGAGCTAGACTGGGGACAAACAGAAAGACATATGAGCTAGACTGGGGACAAACAGAATTATGTGATAGACTGGGAGCTTACATAATGACATATCTGATAGATTGGAGCAAACAGAAAGACATGTGATAAATTGAAGCAAACAGAAAGACATGTGATAAATTGGAGCAAACAGAAAGACATGTGATAAATTGGAGCAAACAGAAAGACATATGATAAATTGGAGCAAACAGAAAGACATGTGATAAATTGGAGCAAACAGAAAGACATATGATAAATTGAAGCAAACAGAAAGACATGTGATAAATTGAAGCAAACAGAAAGACATGTGATAAATTGGAGCAAACAGAAAGACATGTGATAAATTGGAGCAAACAGAATAACATATGACAGATTGGGGAAAATAAAGTGTTATATGTGGTAGACAAGGGACAAACAGAAAGACAATGAAATGTACAGACTATATTAACATCAATATGGGAAAAAAATACGACCACGAGATGCTTACAAGATGAATTCATATACAATGAATCATATGATAATAATATATAAGCTTGCAACAATTGAATCATTCATGCATGTACATGCCATGCTAAATTTTGTGAATTATATAACAACATTATAAAGAACAAAACATATCATGTCAACAAAACAACGACATTACTAGACAAACCGATGCAATAACAAAATTAAATAATTGACTGCATCATAAAATGTGATCTAGAATAAATGACCGTGTGAAGAGAAACAAATTACAATATCAATGATAAGATAATACACTCTTTGTAACATGTACAGTAGAGAAACAAATTACAATATCAATGATAAGATAATACACTCTTTGTAACATGTACAGTAGAGAAACAAATTACAATATCAATGATAAGATAATACACTCTTTGTAACATGTACAGTAGAGAAACAAATTACAATATCAATGATAAGATAATACACTCTTTGTAACATGTACAGTAGAGAAACAAATTACAATATCAATGATAAGATAATACACTCTTTGTAACATGTACAGTAGAGAAACAAATTACAATATCAATGATAAGATAATACACTCTTTGTAACATGTACAGTAAACAAGAAATTCTATAAGTCAAACTAAAATAGCAAGTATTATTACATTTATGATAGTAAATGTTATTGTTTTGTCGGGCCCGTCTCGTTATTGTAACCAAGTAACCCACATGGGTGACATGTCGAAAGAATGAGCTAATTAACAGATAGGGGGGATAATTACATTCCTTATATATATGGATGATCTAACATGAATAAAGTTAGCATTTAAACAGACAAGAAAGTGTATGTTAGTGCCTACTAGCCTTCTATTCATGGGCGTAGCCAGGGGGTTCAAACCCCCCCCCCTCCGAAATGAAGGGGGAGGCGGAGTTAAGTGACTGATTTTTTTCTTTGATTTTGTTTATTTTAGGTGAGATTTTAACACTAAACCATCACTTTCGTCAGCGCAGCCAAGGGGGTTTTGAGTTTAAACCTCCCTAACAAGGGGTTTTGAGTTTAAAACCCCCTACCAGGGGTTTTTGCAGTTAAATCCCCCTCTTCTATAAAACAAAACAAAAAAAATGCAAACGACAATCCCCTAATTCCAAGAGCACAGTTAAGGAAGATTTTAATTTTAAACTCCCCTCCAAAATTTACGATAAACACCCTCTTCAATATAAAAAAAAAAAAAAAAACCCTACCAGGGGATTTTGAGTTTAAATCCCCCTCCAGAAGGGTTTGATGCTACAAAGTACCTCATCAATATAAAAAAAGCAAATTACACACTAAAATTATTTGAGACGGTTTTGAGTTTAAAATCCCCTTACATAGCGTTTTGAGGTGGAAAACCTCTATCTTCAATATTATTCTAAAGCATACTACAGTTACCAAATCCTATGATAGTAGCTAAATGGGTTTTTGAATTTAAAATAATATAGTAAAGTCCTGAGATTTTTTAGTTTAAAACCCCCAACAGATGATTTTGACGATAAAACTTCCCTTTTCGATATAAAATCTAAAGCAAACTACAGTCACCTAATTGCAAGAGCGTATTCAAGAGAGGTTACACATTTCTACTAGTGGCGGGGCTCCATTAATAAAGTGCAGTAAATAGTCATCTGCCGAAATTGAAAAACACTAAATGTGGCTCAACAAAGATGCCTAAGACAGATTATAGGAGTCAGTTATAGAGATCGGGTCTAAATCAAGGAAATCCTATGCCGAACTGAAAGTCGACCCCTTAGTAAGATTGTGACAGAGCGTCGCATGAGGTTTGCGGGACATGTTCTCCGACAAAATGAATTACGCATAATAAGAGTTGGGATGACATCCTAGTACAACTTGGCGCCATACTTTCATGAAGGTCCTCTGAGCAGGTGGGAAGAGGCTTCAGACATTACCAGTGACAGATTTTTGTGGAAACAGCTTGACGGCAAATGCGCCGAACAGCCCGGGGGGGTCTAAATCAGTAAGAATAGCACATTAGGTTTTCGAAATAAGACTTTTTAATAGCAGGAAAATGCACTGTAGATATCTCAGAATATGCATTTTGTTGGCATAATACCAGAAATAGTGCTCTTGGTGGCGGGGGGGGAAGAAAAACATCCCCCCTAACCCCCCACCCCCGAAAACAAATCCTGGCTATGCCCATGCTTCTATTACAACATTTTCTTACAACAGATATAACGGTAATAGGCGATATTATGCCGCCCACGCCTGATCCGGTTCTTTCTGTGGTCCTACTGTAAACAATAGTTTGCGATGGTACAGCGTTGTAGGTAGTTTTATGATCCTATTGTCTACGGTAAGACCACAGAAAGAACCGGATCAGGCGTGGGCGGCATAATATCGCCTATTACCGATATAACAAGTCCAATCAATGTCATATTACAGATGACGCAGTAGTAGAGTATGTGTAGCTTAGTTCCCAGCCACTGAAGAGCTCTATAGTAAGCAGCTATGGATTGGAGAGTATAACCACCACGTCTCCCCTCAACCAATGTAACTACCAAAGAATGTCTAAATGTGTCAGACCTCTAGTCCTCCAATGTACATATATACTATAATATATAGACATATAGGATTCGTCCATCGTGGTTCGACGATGACCATTTTTGTTATCCAGGAGTCTGAGGGCTTTGCACTGGGGTTTTGTGCCTCCTCATGTAGCTGGTGAGACCTATGTGAGCCCGGAATGTTTGTTTTGTTCTCCGACGCTTTTCTATTTTCTATTAATACTTGAGACAGACGTGGTCTAATGATTTCTTTCCCTCCAACACTCTATGTTGATACTTTCTTTACTTTTGACAACTAATGTCGATATTCGTATACTAAATAGACAGGTCTTCCTTGGTTTCTTCTGATTCCAATATGTGGATATTCTTACAGTTCTGTCAATTGTTCTTTCAGTTTTCTTGAAACAGCAGTAAGTTGTAAAATTCTGTAACTTTTCAAGTTGATATGTTGGTAAATTCTTTATACTTCAGATACCACGATATTGTTGACGGTCATTCACTTAGAGCACAAAAAAGCTGGTAGACAACTAAACCGCCTTAGACGTAGAGAAGTTTACCTGATACAACTTGGAATAACTTGAATCACTTCTTTGTGAACACAACGAAACATAGCTTTTAATACACTATAGACCAATTCAACTTGAGATGAAATGAACTCCTATTTTATTGGAAGCAAATCTAACTCACTATAAAAACACGTCCTTACACTCTGTCACCCTGCAGTCATCTCCCCCTTTTCGTTTGCATTACGTGAGACACTATTGTGATTTCACCATCGTAAATGCATAGCTACCAACCAATCGCGATGGCTGCCTGGTCGTGCGGTTTGCGTGCTGGACTGTCATTCAGATTTATCGATGGTCCCGGGTTCAAACCCTACCCGCTCCCATCCCCCGAAGTCCTGCAAGAGGTTTGGACTAGGAAGTAATTATCTTCAACTCTGAAGGAACATCCGAAACATGTAAAACAAAAACAAACATTTTCTTCTCAACATCACCTTAGAAACACACACACACATTAATTGTTGCAATTGAGTGGATTGATTAATATGTTGTGATATTATCAGAAGTTTCATCGGAACACCCAAATGTCCATAGTCTCCTGGAGAATGTTGTTTAGATAGAGAAGTAACACAATGCCTCTGTACGAAATCAAACACTTGAATTATCCAACTAGAAATCATGATTGAACATAACACTATTAAGACACAATATAACTTCATTTCTATAATAGATTCACAAATTTAGATTTAACATGAAGCTTAAAATGTATTGATTAACCCCCCCCCCCAAAAAAAAAAGCCCTTTTATTCTCTGACCTTGCATTTGTATCCTCTCTAAACTTAGCTTCTCTAACAGTCAATAAACAAAAAAAGAGCTTTATGTTTTAATTCCCTTGGTTATTTTTTGGTACTATTGGAATATGTTTCTAGAAATGTAAACATGCTGTTTATTTCTTTATACAAATTAAAACATCCTTAACCTTGTAAAGTAACAAAAAATAAAGTTCCCGTTTCAGACCTGACGATCTAAAGAGCTGATCGATGTAAAGGTAATCTGTGTTTGTAGACCTTGACAACGAATTAATAAAATAATTATGAGATCTCTACGTGCCTACTTTGTATGTGATTTATCAGGGTCTCTGTCCTATTCATGTAGAATTGCTTAGAGTTGCAGATAATCTGCGTCTGATAAAATAATTAAACAACATGAATTGTACGTTTCTGTTTTAGTTACTACAGCCCTAAAAGTCTCCACGTACGTGCACACAACATGTTCCTATGATGTCACCGCCAGGCTCTGTGGAAGGACCACCACTCCTGGATCTGATGGCGGTTCCCTCTGTGGAACAGTGTGGAGGATGTTTTAGACTCAGATACAAGATCTCTGTTGAATCCCCCCCCCAACCAACTACAATTGCATTGAATGCATTGGCTCTGAGGATCCAGTGAGTCATACGATGGGGACCAGGTCCCACTCCCATCTTTAGCCTATTGGCTTCCCTACAACAGCATTCGCCACACAGGTGTTACAGACAGACCAGAACTAAAGTATCTTTTCCCTATGGAGGTCACAGCATCCAGCATTCGTTGGGATAACATGGCCTCAAAAAAAAAATTCAACAGAATCTGTTCAAATCATCATACTTTAATAAGATATTATCGAGGAAGAAGGGGGTTGAGAAGGCGTTTACGATTCTGAGGGTAAAATAAAATTGGGATACCTTTCCATTTGGCTAATCACCTCGGCGTGCAATAATGTAATGGGTTGTTTTATCTAACTGGAAATATATATATATATATATATATATATATATATATATATATATATATATATATATATATATATATATATATATATTCGTTGAAAGTATAAGAGAATTGAAATTGTTTTTCTTTGATAGTTGTGTTAGAACACTTGAATGTTTCAATGACACAGTTCTCGGGAAGAGATGAAATGGCCCAGAGACTGGTCGTGTAACACACATTCAAACCTAGCCTATAAAGTATACAGCTGTGATAGCAATCTCATAGGATCTGAGTTGCTTGGTTTAAGCTATGAGAAATTTGCTATTTTAAAAAATCTCAATCGTTAATCATCCGTGTATTCCCCACCTCTTTCTACCTAGGATAAGAAATCAAGGGATCTAAAATCTTTTTGTTTCAAATCAAATAAATTAGTATATATATGTATCCCATAACTCAGACTCAAATGTCTATGTTTAATTAAGACATAAAATCTCTGAAAAAAAAAAGTAAATAACTGAAACTCCTTTTGAAAAGCACACCTAATGGCCTATATTGGATAGCGAAATGGCTTTCATTTTGTTCACTGTTTACTCTTTCAAAAAAAAACAACGATTAAAATGTAGTTTCCTTGCAACTTAGTCAAGAGTAAGAAGTGCATCATTAATAGATAACTACTAGCTGCTAGCCCGCTTCTATGACAGTTGGTGCAGGTAGTTTCTGCTGAAGTGAAAGGCTTGCATTATCCGTGTGGCCCCCCTTAAGGATGGAATACTTTTCCTTTGCTCCTTCGGTGTACAATCCAAAAGATATCCACGATTTTAATGGTCCCAACCCCTCGAGACATAAGGAGAAAAAAGCTTCGCTTAGTCTCCTCCTAAGGGGAAAATTGGGAGAGGATCACCCCCTCCTCCTCCTCCAACACACCTCTTTGGCACGTTGTAGCCCTAAAGAACAAAAAATATCTTTGCTCTGCCAATCCTTAACCCGCTCATCTCAGTTGAGTGCCCCAGTAGGGTCAAACTTGCGCCCATTTATGCGGCACCTTCGACACGGAGGTCACGATTTATGACCCTTCGACCAATGGGAAAGATTTTACTCAGAGGATAGAAGTTAGAGGAGGCTCTCCATCAACTAGATAACCCTTTAATCACATCCAATGATGTGAGACACATCTGGGTTGCTAATCAACTAGATAACCCTTTAATCACATCCAATGATGTGAGACACATCTGGGTTGCTAATCAACTAGATAACCCTTTAATCACATCCAATGATGTGAGACACATCTGGGTTGCTAATCAACTAGATAACCCTTTAATCACATCCAATGATGTGAGACACATCTGGGTTGCTAATCAACTAGATAACCCTTTAATCACATCCAATGATGTGAGACACATCTGGGTTGCTAATCAACTAGATAACCCTTTAATCACATCCAATGATGTGAGACACATCTGGGTTCCTCGTCAACTAGATAACCCTTTAATCACATCCAATGATGTGAGACACATCTGGGTTCCTCGTCAACTAGATAACCCTTTAATCACATCCAATGATGTGAGACACATCTGGGTTGCTAATCAACTAGATAACCCTTTAATCACATCCAATGATGTGAGACACATCTGGGTTCCTCGTCAACTAGATAACCCTTTAATCACATCCAATGATGTGAGACACATCTGGGTTCCTCGTCAACTAGATAACCCTTTAATCACATCCGATGATGTGAGAAACATATGAGTTTCTAATCAACTAGATAACCCTTTAATCACATCCGATGATGTGAGAAACATATGAGTTTCTAATCAACTAGATAACCCTTTAATCACATTCAATTATGTGAGGCACATTAGAGTTTCTAATCAACTAGATAACCCTTTAATCACATTCAATTATGTGAGGCACATTAGAGTTTCTAATCAACTAGATAACCCTTTAATCACATTCAATTATGTGAGGCACATGGGTTTGCCCATTCCAAGTGAGGCCTGAGATGTTCCTACATTTTCTGTAATTTACCGACACAAGCCGTGAGAGGGCCTTACGACCAGCGAATTGACGGATTAGTGGAAACTTTGTACCTCCTCTTCAAAGTGCTTGTTCGCTAGAACTTGTCGTGGAAGTCCACTAGAGGCAATGTTCAATCCCATTGAGCTTGTCTCCCTTTAACAGACGTTTCTACGGGGTGCCATGATGAGGCTTGAACTATACCCCCCCCCCCCCCACTTCCATACAACATAAATACACACACAATATTTGAGTTCCCGAGAGCTAGATCCAGATCCATGTTAGGCCTTTATAAAACGCTTGTGCAGGGCTATATGTTGGATGAACGAGATCTTTTCCATGTGAAAGCAAACAAAAACAAAACAGGATCATAAATCGTGTTCTTATGTCTATGGGTTCACGTTAATCCCTTTTAGCTCACATCTAAATCGCACTCATAGTAGCGGATAATTACATCCCTTAAAACTATTGATCGGCACCTAGCTGTCTGTCAAATCTTTACAAAGCACACAAATGCATGGAATTGAGTGGTGAATATGCCTTCGTCAAGAAAGCTAATATCCGAAGACTAAATTGTATGCCTGAGATCCATGTCTCGATAAGGAACTCAGACTTCCTGTGTAAGACCTACACTAGTTGAATCCTTTAAGTAGAACACAGAAAACGATTAACAAACAATATGTGTCAAACTAGATTGATCTTTCTCAAGCTGATTTGTATGGTTTCATTGACTAGATTGATCTTTCTCAAGCTGATTTGTATGGTTTCATTGACTAGATTGATCTTTCTCAAGCTGATTTGTATGGTTTCATTGACTAGATTGATCTTTCTCAAGCTGATTTGTATGGTTTCATTGACTAGATTGATCTTTCTCAAGCTGATTTGTATGGTTTCATTGACTAGATTGATCTTTCTCAAGCTGATTTGTATGGTTTCATTGACTAGATTGATCTTTCTCAAGCTGATTTGTATGGTTTCATTGACTAGATTGATCTTTCTCAAGCTGATTTGTATGGTTTCATTGACTAGATTGATCTTTCACAAGCTGATTTGTATGGTTTAATTTACTAGATAGATGTTTCAAAAGCTTATTTGTATGGTTTCATTGACTAGATTGATCTTTCACAAGCTGATTTGTATGGTTTAATTTACTAGATAGATGTTTCAAAAGCTTATTTGTATGGTTTCATTGACTAGATTGATCTTTCAAAAGCGTATTTGTATGGTTTAATTTACTAGATAGATGTTTCAAAAGCTGATTTGTATGGTTTAATTTACTAGATAGATCTTTCAAAAGCTGATTTGTATGGTTTAATTTACTAGATAGATCTTTCAAAAGCTGATTTGTATGGTTTAATTTACTAGATAGATCTTTCAAAAGCTGATTTGTATTGTTTAATTTACTAGATAGATCTTTCAAAAGCTGATTTGTATGGTTTAATTTACTAGATAGATCTTTCAAAAGCTGATTTGTATGGTTTAATTTACTAGATAGATCTTTCAAAAGCTGATTTGTATGGTTTCAATGACTAAACGAGACAAAGAGGACAGAGACAGCATATAAACCAAAGCACTTTTTCTAGATGATCTAAACGAGACAGAGAGGACAGACAGCATATAAACCAAAGCACTTTTTCTAGATGATCTAAACGAGACAGAGAGGACAGAGACAGCATATAAACCATAGCACTTTTTCTAGATGATCTAAACGAGACAGAGAGGACAGAGACAGCATATAAACCATAACACTTTTTTTTCTAGATGGTCTAAACGAGACTGGGGGAGGCCAGAGACAGCATATAAACCATAACACTTTTTTTTCTAGATGGTCTAAACGAGATTGAGGGAGGACAGAGACAGCATATAAACCATAACACTTTTTTTTCTAGATGGTCTAAACGAGACTGAGGGAGGACAGAGACAGCATATAAACCATAACACTTTTTTTCTAGATGATCTAAACGAGACTGGGGGAGGACAGAGACAGCATATAAACCATAACACTTTTTTTTCTAGATGATCTAAACGAGACTGGGGGAGGCCAGAGACAGCATATAAACCATAACACTTTTTTTTCTAGATGATCTAAACGAGACTGGAGGAGGACAGAGACAGCATATAAACCATAACACTTTTTTTTCTAGATGATCTAAACGAGACTGGGGGAGGCCAGAGACAGCATATAAACCATAACACTTTTTTTTCTAGATGATCTAAACGAGACTGGGGGAGGACAGAGACAGCATATAAACCATAACACTTTTTTTTCTAGATGGTCTAAACGAGACTGGGGGAGGCCAGAGACAACATATAAACCATAACACTTTTTTTTCTAGATGATCTAAACGAGACTGAGGGAGGACAGAGACAGCATATAAACCATAACACTTTTTTTTCTAGATGATCTAAACGAGACTGGGGGAGGACAGAGACAGCATATAAACCATAACACTTTTTCCCCCTAAGGGAACAATTATAACAAGACAAGAAACTAACAACATCCACCAAATAACTTAAAAGTAAAAAAAAAAAAATGTAAGTTAAAACGACAAGTCAGCTTACCAAGTATTGAAACAATACCAACTTTTAAGTATTGAAACAATACCAACTTTCAAGTATTGAAACAACGTACCTTATCAAACTACCAATTCTCAATATCCTCCCAACGATTTCAATCGAGCTCCTCCGATAACAATAAAACCAGTCGTGTCAAAAAAAACAACAACAGGGGGTTAGGCAGTTGAAGGACACATTAGTCACAATCATTTTGCGGGCCGCAAACATGGATAATCCGTTTAGAGGGGCACGGGCCTCAACGTGTAGATGACGGAAAGACATGGTTAACTTAGCCACTCTTAGGGTCACTGGACTTGGTTAACTTAGCCACTCTTGGGGTCACTGGACTTGGTTAACTTAGCCACTCTTGGGGTCACTGGACTTGGTTAACTTAGTCACGCTTAGGGTCACTGGATTTGGTTAACTTAGCCACGCTTAGGGTCACTGGATTTGGTTAACTTAGCCACGCTTAGGGTCACTGGATTTGGTTAACTTAGTCACGCTTAGGGTCACTGGATTTGGTTAACTTAGCCACTCTTAGGGTCACTGGATTTGGTTAACTTAGCCACGCTTAGGGTCACTGGATTTGGTTAACTTAGTCACGCTTAGGGTCACTGGATTTGGTTAACTTAGCCACTCTTGGGGTCAGTGGACTTGGTTAACTTAGCCACTCTTGGGGTCAGTGGACTTGGTTAACTTAGCCACTCTTAGGGTCACTGGACTTGGTTAACTTAGCCACTCTTGGGGTCAGTGGACTTGGTTAACTTAGCCACTCTTAGGGTCACTGGATTTGGTTAACTTAGCCACGCTTAGGGTCACTGGATTTGGTTAACTTAGTCACGCTTAGGGTCACTGGATTTGGTTAACTTAGCCACTCTTGGGGTCAGTGGACTTGGTTAACTTAGCCACTCTTGGGGTCAGTGGACTTGGTTAACTTAGCCACTCTTAGGGTCACTGGACTTGGTTAACTTAGCCACTCTTAGGGTCACTGGACTTGGTTAACTTAGCCACTCTTGGGGTCAGTGGACTTGGTTAACTTAGCCACTCTTGGGGTCACTGGACTTGGTTAACTTAGCCACTCTTGGGGTCACTGGACTTGGTTAACTTAGCCACTCTTAGGGTCAGTGGACTTGGTTAAGTTAGCCACTCTTGGGGTCACTGGACTTGGTTAAGTTAGCCACTCTTAGGGTCACTGGACTTGGTTAACTTAGCCACTCTTGGGGTCACTGGACTTGGTTAACTTAGTCACGCTTAGGGTCACTGGATTTGGTTAACTTAGCCACTCTTAGGGTCACTGGACTTGGTTAACTTAGCCACTCTTGGGGTCACTGGACTTGGTTAACTTAGCCACTCTTGGGGTCACTGGACTTGGTTAACTTAGTCACGCCTAGGGTCACTGGATTTGGTTAACTTAGCCACTCTTAGGGTCACTGGACTTGGTTAACTTAGCCACTCTTAGGGTCACTGGACTTGGTTAACTTAGCCACTCTTGGGGTCAGTGGACTTGGTTAACTTAGCCACTCTTGGGGTCAGTGGACTTGGTTAACTTAGCCACTCTTAGGGTCAGTGGACTTGGTTAACTTAGCCACTCTTGGGGTCAGTGGACTTGGTTAACTTAGCCACTCTTAGGGTCAGTGGACTTGGTTAACTTAGCCCCTCTTAGTGTCACTGGACTTGGTTAACTTAGCCCCTCTTAGTGTCACTGGACTTGGTTAACTTAGCCACTCTTAGGGTCAGTGGACTTGGTTAACTTAGCCACTCTTAGGGTCAGTGGACTTGGTTAACTTAGCCACTCTTAGGGTCAGTGGACTTGGTTAACTTAGCCACTCTTAGGGTCAGTGGACTTGGTTAACTTAGCCACTCTTAGGGTCACTATATGTCAGTCGTGCACTTGAAATCGTGACTTTGTCAGAGAAACACGGGGAGCTGTGTCGTCTGCTTTAATCGTGTTCATCTGTCTAAAACCCATCCTAAACACAGATTCAACTGAGCGCGTAGATTACATCTGAGGAAGTACGAACTAGTGGAGGAATAATATATAAATATTCTAATCAGCGATCAGGTGTGTCGTGGCATGCATGGTGCAGAGAGATTTACCTTTTTAAAAAAACACGTGACAAACAAATTAGAGGACACAACTCATTCAAATCAAAGTGAAATCAGTTTCTATTTGCCAACAGTAGCTTCAGATGGCCACAACGTTACGACTATTTTGGTCACTTCTGGTCACACTTTTAAACCACTAGGCTGTTATAAATTTGGTTCATATTGAAAAGACCATTTCATTTCGTGTCACACTTGCAAAGGGATACTTTGTAGGTCGCCGTTTTTTAAGTTTGCAACTAGCAATAGATAACTATACAACTTTTTTTCATAAGCTATTTACTGGCGCAGTGGTTAGTGAGGAGGCATGAGTTACATTAAGCAAGTTTAATTATATTAGGCTTGTATAATTAACAAAATTAGGCTGGTGTAATTCACTATATTAGGCAATTGTAAGTTTGTGAAAGTATAATCAACTATATTAGGTTGGGTATAATAAGCTATATTAGGCTGGTGTAGCTGTATTGGGAATGTATGACTAAATTAGGCAAATGTAATTAACTGTATTTGATTGCTGTAGTTTTACTTTTGCATAACTACTAAGCCTATTTAGGTCGTTTTCATTCTATTTTACAAGCAACTTAATCAAAAAGGGAAACAAGTGAAGTCTATGAAAATAAAGATAGAGGAAGACTAAAAGGATTCAATTCGGTGACTTACCCACTGCCTCTCCCGTCATAAAGAGCAAGCAGAGGACCACCACTGCAATCAACTGACGTAGTGCTAGCTTGTCTGTGAGGGAGGCATTTCTCTTGCGATGGCAGTGCCTGTAGGAGACGGACAATGCGACGGCTTGCTCACTTTCTGAACCTCTGCGCTGCTCTGCCGAGCTCCACTGTTTCACCACGTTAGTATCCATCGAGCCGTTGTGGGTAGGCTTACCACGGACATAGCCCTTCAGGGAGTCCTTCTCCCCGTCGTGTCCCGTCATGTCTGCCGCGATAGCGTCCGAGTCGCGTTGCTTGTTGAAGTCGTGTGGTGTACACCCGGAGAAATCCGCCGCTTCATCCCGCGCGGCTCGCGATCTCGAACTTGGTTTGATGGCCTGGCCTGCTGGCCGAGTGGGTGGAGCGGATTGCAAGTGGGAGTCAAGGAGAGGAGAGTCCTCGCGTGTAGAACTGTCGTCCTCCCCTCCGTCCTCTTCAATCAGACACTGCTGGCGGAGGGGAGCTGGATTTGGCTTTGCATAACCTGGGAGGGCTTTGTTGAATGCCATCCCACGGTCGATAACTTTGGTCATAGTTGTCGGATGGCCTCGGATCTCAACTTGTGGATTCACAAGGTTGGAGTTAGTGGTTGAAGTGGCTGCATGTTGTTTTGAAGCTAGAGCCTGACCTACCTTGTCGGTGTAATCCTGAATAATTACGTTTTGTATCGGGACTGAAATGAAGGCTGCGCGAGACTCCACTGGTGGGCTACTCGGGTGAGACACCAGTGCAGACTGGGTAAAGTGTGCAGACGACGTCAGTTCAGAGACATGAGTACCAAATGCTTGAGATACACCATCGTCCTGAGGAGACCTACGCCACGCTCTGTGGGCCCCATCCCGATCAGGTGTCGGGGCAAAGTAACTGCTGATAAAAGTTGGGTCGCCGAAAACAAGAGGGTCAAATCTTTTGTCCTGGGATTCGCTTATTGACTGGCTGCTGGAAACATTGAAGGGATTAAATCGCAAGGACTGGGGCGACAAAAGACCACTGGAATGATGATCAGGTGAATTTAAGCCTGCAAATATAAAATAATAATTAATTAAAAACGTCAATGTAAGCTTTTTGTTAATCAATGTTTTGTACCATAAAAGAAACTAAAGACCAAACACGTCAAAGTCCAAATTCTAATTTAGTTACATTTTTACAATTCCTCTTTTTAGGTTGCAAACTCTTCATGAGAAAAACCTGGAACATAGACACGGATTTCGACAATGAATCCAACGAGTTTCTAAGAAATTTTGACAGTTTATGTTTGGTACAATTGATTTAAATGACCTACTAACAGAAATAAAGAAAAGAATAGCAAGAGGCAACAGAGCATTTTATAGCACCCATCATTTATTTAAGAGCAAAACAATATCAAGGATCACCAAGAAAATAATATACAAAAGCTTAATAAGACCTGCAGCAATGTATGCAAGTGAGACCTGGACACTGACAAAGACAACCAAAAATCTACTAAATACATGGAAACGAAAAATTCTTAGGAAAATCTATGGTGCTATACAAGATGAAACAGGGTGGAGGACACGCACTAACCATGAGATATATCAATTGTATGAAGACCCACCGATAGTGACAGAAATAAAAAAAAAGAACAGACTTTGTTGGGAAGGTCACCTTAAAAGAATGTCAGATAACAGGAGCGAAAATTGTATAAAGACAAAAAAAAAACAACGAAATGCTGGCGACCTAAAGGCAGACCACGAATGCGATGGATGGATTGATGATTGGAGGCAGATCTACAACAGCTTGGGGTTCGGGCGTGGAGACGAAAGGCCCATGAGAGATCTGAATGGAAGGATGTGTTGAAGCAGGCCAGAGTCCTCCCTGGGCTGTAGCGCCACTGGGATGGATGGGTGGATGTTAGGGAAAACAGTTACTAGCTAATTGGTCGCACTCTGGTTAGACCGTTATAATTATTCAAAATATAATCATCTTTAAAAAAAACAAAAAATGTGGTCTATTTTGAACACACGACAGTGAAAATACCCGCATGTATTCAGTCGAAAATTAAATATACAAACGCTTAGGAACATTTTGCGCACCGCTTTTTGTAGAAATCATTAGCTGGACAGCTAGAATTAATTTATGAAAATATACGTATGTATATAATAAGTGTTTTATGTCTCTCATTAACATGAACGACTAGATGAACATATTGATTCGCATAGGACGTAATGATCTTCTAATGTCTAAGATAGGCCTAACTCTATCCAATTATAATAGTCTTACCTTTTTTTTTGTTATACTAGAATGTAATGTGTATGTTTTAGGCAACAAATTCATTATATATATATATATATATATATATATATATATATATATATATATATATATATATATATATATATATACATACATGGGCGTTCTTGGGGTTCAACCCCCCCCCCCGAAATGAAATCCCCCCCCCCAGGGGGTGGGGGTGGGAACGGAATAAAGTGACTGATTTTTGCTTTCATTGTGTTTATTTTAGGTGAGATTTTAATACTAAATCATCACTTACCACAGCACAGTCGAGGGGGTTTTGAGTTAAAAACCCTCTACCAGGGGGTTTTGAGTTTAATACCCCCTACCAGGGGGTTTTGAGATTTTAAAATAACCCTATCAGGGGGTTTTGAGATACAAATCCCTCTACCAGGGGGTTTTGAGTTTAAAACACCCTACCAGGGGCTTTGAGTTTAAAACCCCCTACAGGGGGTTTTGAGTTTTAACCCCCCTACCAGAGGTTTTTGCAGTTAAATCCCCCTCTTTCTATAAAACAAAACAAAAAAATGCAAACAAGAATCCCCAAATTCCAACAGCACAGTTAAGGAAGATTTTCATTTTAACCCCCCCTCCGAAATTTACGATAAACCCCCTCTTCAATATAAAAAAAGCAAATTACACATTCAAAATTCTATGAGCGTAGCCAAGGGGGTTTTGAGTTTAACCCTTTTCCAGTTGAGGTTTGAAGCTAAAAAGTATCTCTTTAATATAAAAAAAAAGCAAATTACACACTATAAAATCTATGAGCGTAGCCAAAGGGGTTTTGAGTTGATGGCTTTTTCTTTAAATTTTAAAACCCCCTCCAGATGGTTTTGAGTTTAAAATTCCCCTACAGAGCGTTTAGAGTTGAAAACCTTTCTCATCAATATTATTTTAAAGCAAACTACAGTCACCAAATTCTATGATCGTAGCTAAATGGGGTTTTGAATTAAAAAAAACAACAAAAAAACTCCAGAGATTTATTGGTTTCAAACCCCTCAACAGATGATTTGACGAAAAAACTTTCCTTTTCGATATAAAATCTAAAGCGAAATACAGGCATGTAATTCCAAGAGCGTAGTCAAGAAAAGTTACAAATTTCTACCAGTGGCTTGGGCTCCATTAATAGGCCTAAAGTGTGAATAGTCTTCTGTCGAAATTGAAAAACATTAAATGTGGCTCAACAAAGATTGCTAAGACAGATTTTAGGAGTCAGTCATAGAGATCGGGTCTAAATCAAAGAAATCATATGCCGAACTGGGAGTCGAATCCTTAGTAAGGTTGTGACAGAGCGTCGCATGAGGTTTTGCGGGACATGTTCTCCGACAAAATGAATTACGCAAAATAAGAGTTGCGGAAACAGCTTGCCGGAAAATGCGCCGAACGGCGCGAGAGGGTCTAAGTCAGTAAGAATAGCACATTAGGTTTTTGAAATAAAACTTTTTAATAGCAAGATAATGCACTGTAGATACCTCATAATATGCATTTTGTTGGCTTTCAATACCAGAAATAGTGCTCGGCGGCGGGGCTTCGCCCCGCGCTGGCGAACGCTGCGAGCTCCCCTAGACCCCCTTGCTGGCAAGGGCGGGGAGTCTACAATAAACAATAAACGTCTTCCGAAAGGGTCAGAATGTAATAAAGATTAATTATGTACACACACAACACACATATATAATTTTTTTCCGCGGGGGGGGGGGGGGGGGGCGGAATCTTCCCCAAACCCCCACCCCCGAAAAAAAATCCTGGCCACGCCCATGTATATATATATATATATATATTGTGGTGACCTATTCTGCGACTATTTCAAAATTTCCTTATACTCGAGTTGAAACTATTACCAATTAATGTTGTAGTACATTGAAATGAGAATACAGAGACAGAAACTGTCACCAATAAAAAGATCTTAATACATAAAGTTATATTGTACTTAACCCGTTTCTTTGTCTAAGGCCATAGAGTCAAAGTGGAATAGATCTAGGGCAGGCTCCTAGTGATAGTAACACAAAAAAACCTCTTCGCAGTGTGATTTGTCCCTACAATTGTGTGTGCACACTGGTAGACAAGTCACCACCAAAAGAAGACTATAAGACACTTGAGTTACGGGGAACAGTGTGAGAGAACAAAAAGAGAGACTTCCCACACAAGCACATAGAAATTGGTTTCAGTACTCAATGGTTGCTCTAGTATTTAGTAAAGGTGGAACCAATGTTTTTTTCAAAAACATATTAGCACTACATTAACAGTATCTTCTATACTATAAAGTAGAATGTGAGGTGTATGTATGTTACTTATAGACATCAAAACCGCTTGACCAATCTTGATAAAACTTGGCAGGAATGTTTCTTGGGTACTAACTTAGACCTTAGTGTATGTATTGTAGCCCTAAAACAAACTTAAGACCCTAAAAACAAAATAAAGTTGTTCGACTCTATTAAAGCTATAGTATTTTATGGATCTAGGCCATGTCTACAGTGTTGACATTAGAAAAGATCGAAAGGATTTAGACCTAGATCTAATTTTAAGAAATACACTTTGCGCAGATAGTTTTTTACTTTGACATATGAAAATTCAAAAGAAGATCCTTTAATTTCATTATATAATAAAATTAACCTTCAATTTTGTGTTTCAAAAGCATTTTTTACATTAATTAGTTCCTTATATATGTAACTACAGATTTCCTGACGAACATTCTTTCATTAGACAATACCATAATATAATCCCATCCCTAGATCTAAAACTCTAATTCAACTCTTAAGATGATAAAACTTCTCTTCGCACAGATAGTTTTATACTTTAACACATGAACATACTAATTATAGTCCATTCATTTCATATTTTGATCAAATAAACATTCAAATTTGGTTTTCTAAAGCATTATTTTTAAGAGACTACATTCGTTTACAAAAGCTGCGAAGCCGAGTTGAGATAGGCCTAGATTTATATTCATTCATGAATCGCGTACTAAAAATTATTTCGTTTAATTGTTTACTTTATAATCCCATCAGTTAACAAAGCTATCGCTCTTTTCGTTTTTAATAGATAAGAATGTATCGACCTCGGGTAAACCTATTTTCGCAAAACTAATTTTATTTTCGTAGCGAAAGAGAAATAACGTGAAAGGATCATTAGCTAAGTTTAACATACATCTAAATCCAATCCACTACATTAGTAAACACAAACTTAGACCCGCAGGCCGCGGGTAATGCCAGGCTAGTATATATATAAAAGACAGTGGTGCAAAAATGAATATCTTTTTAACAAAAAAAAAAGAAAATCCCTATTTATTTGTCAAATGTCTTAATATGTTAAAAATATATCTGGTGTTTAATATGCATGTCTGTCTTATTGTCCTGAGCTGGTTCTCAATACGCATGTCTGTCTTATTGTCTGAGCTGGTTCTAAATATGCATGTCTGTCTAATTGTCCTGAGCTGGTTCTCAATACGCATGTCTGTCTTATTGTCCTGAGCTGGTTCTAAATATAAATGTCTGTCTTATTGTCTGAGCTGGTTCTAAATATGCATGTCTGTCTTATTGTCTGAGCTGGTTCTCAATATGCATGTCTGTCTTATTGTCTGAGCTGGTTCTAAATATGCATGTCTGTCTTATTGTCTGAGCTGGTTCTCAATATGCATGTCTGTCTTATTGTCCTGAGCTGGTTCTAAATATGCATGTCTGTCTTATTGTCCTGAGCTGGTTCTCAATATGCATGTCTGTCTTATTGTCTGAGCTGGTTCTCAATATGCATGTCTGTCTTATTGTCCTGAGCTGATTCTAAATATGCATGTCTGTCTTATTGTCCTGAGCTGGTTCTCAATATGCATGTCTGTCTTATTGTCCTGAGCTGGTTCTAAATATGCATGTCTGTCTTATTGTCCTGAGCTGGTTCTCAATATGCATGTCTGTCTTATTGTCCTGAGCTGGTTCTAAATATGCATGTCTGTCTTATTGTCCTGAGCTGGTTCTAAATATGCATGTCTGTCTTATTGTCCTGAGCTGGTTCTCAATATGCATGTCTGTCTTATTGTCCTGAGCTGGTTCTAAATATGCATGTCTGTCTTATTGTTCTGAGCTGGTTCTAAATATGCATGTCTGTCTTATTGTCCTGAGCTGGTTCTCAATATGCATGTCTGTCTTATTGTCTGAGCTGGTTCTAAATATGCATGTCTGTCTTATTGTCCTGAGCTGGTTCTCAATATGCATGTCTGTCTTATTGTCCTGAGCTGGTTCTCAATATGCATGTCTGTCTTATTGTCTGAGCTGGTTCTAAATATGCATGTCTGTCTTATTGTCTGAGCTGGTTCTAAATATACATGTCTGTCTTATTGTCCTGAGCTGGTTCTCAATATGCATGTCTGTCTTATTGTCCTGAGCTGGTTCTTAATATGCATGTCTGTCTAATTGTCCTGAGCTGGTTCTAAATATACATGTCTGTCTAATTGTCCTGAGCTGGTTCTAAATATGCATGTCTGTCTTATTGTCCTGAGCTGGTTCTAAATATGCATGTCTGTCTAATTGTCCTGAGCTGGTTCTAAATATGCATGTCTGTCTTATTGTCTGAGCTGGTTCTCAATATGCATGTCTGTCTTATTGTCCTGAGCTGGTTCTAAATATACATGTCTGTCTAATTGTCCTGAGCTGGTTCTAAATATACATGTCTGTCTAATTGTCCTGAGCTGGTTCTAAATATACATGTCTGTCTTATTGTCCTGAGCTGGTTCTCAATATGCATGTCTGTCTAATTGTCCTGAGAGAATTACGTGATCACACTTAATGAGATGAAATAAAGAAATAAGAATTGATGACAGAAAAAGTAGTGATACTGACAGCTATGTACCTACAAGTGACTTTATTATACTTATAGCACTTTATAATCTGACTTGGTTAAGCCCCTATTTTTTTTTTGTCAAGTGCAGTTTGCTTCTTTGTTTTTCCCAAGGCAACTTCTGATCCTTAGAGCTGATGATACGAGCACGGTTTCAACCAGTTTGACCAAGCTCTACAATACTCTAAGGAAGGTAGAACAATGTACAGTCAATCTCTTGGCAACATTTGCGTTCCATGAATATTGAACGACCTGTCTCTCAAGTACGAGGAACGTTGTGTGTGTGTGTGTGGGGTGTGGGGGGCGGCTATATGAATAACTTTGAGACACGTGTAGGCCTACCAGCTAGATGAAACACTGTCCACTGTTGGGCCAGAAGGCAAAAAGACAATAAGAACGTAATAACGCAGCTGGCTGATGGTACTGCCAGCAAATCTATAAATCTATAGGGATGTCATAATATAAATTAATAGTAGATGCACCACCTGCGATATTATCCACTTGTGTACATATAGATAAAGCTCTGGTATTTAATTTGAGGAATAGAACTTCTTAGACAAGTTGGAAATAAGCAATACACTACAATTCATTTAGATCGATACAGAATTATCAATTAATATATATTGATAAATGTATATGATGAATAAATTGTCTATATCGAATGTGGGTGCATCTAATTATTGACTCCCTACCGTGACTCCAGTGACTATAATATTAAGGGTGCGAAAATTATCTTGACACCAGCATATTTCTGCACGCTTCTCGCAAATAGCGGGGGGCATGTAAGATAATAGTAATAAAGAAATTGCTTGGAGAGGCAGTTTCAATAAGCAAGCAATTTGTAATTCGACCTTCTTTTTCTAGAACTAAAATACCAAAACAGAAAATGTATGTGCCTAATAAGTAACTGCCTCCGTACGGTGCTTCTTAAACAGCTGCGCTAACGAGCATTGATTTGATTGAGATAGTTTCCAGGCCGAAATGTTTTGAGAAGCACTGCAATATTAATACCCCGTGTCAATATTTACTCCACAGAAAGGATGGCACTAAAGCTTAGCTGTGTGTCCTGATGTGTCCACCTCACAACAGCAACAGCGCCGTGCTAAGCAGAGGCTGTAACAACTTGGAGCAAGCTAAGCGAGACATTCAAGTTGTAAGTCAATAAGACAACAAGTCTCAAGTAGACATTTACATACGTACACAGACTTTACGACTTTAGACAAGCCAGGTCACGACGTTGCAGTGCTCCACCACATCTGCCACAACATAATTGTCAAGGAGCCATATGCTTCGTTCTCTGTCTCTCTCTCATTTTTTTTGGCACATCGGGACAATTTAAGCTTTCTCCCTCTCTCTCTCATATACAACACTTACACATTCACTCTCTGTAACTCTGTGTATCTCTATCCTCTGGCACTCTTTGTCTCCATTGTCTCTCTCTCTCTCTCTCTATATATATATATATATATATATACATATATATATATATATATATATATATATATATATATATATACATATATATATATATATATATATATATATATATATATACATATATATATATATATATATATATATAATATATATATATATATATATATATTATATTCGTGTTTCCTATACTCATCACTCATATCTCAGGGGCGGCCAGTAGCACCCACAAACTTGATTGCGGAAATTTCGTATTTATTTTCCACACGAGTACATTTAATGTAGGACTAAAGAGTTGAGAACGTTACCAATAACCTTTTATTTTGTTTTAATAGCAAGTGGCACTTTGTGCTTTCTAGTAACAATAGCAAGTGGCACTTTGTGCTTTCTAGTAACAATAGCAAGTGGCACTTTGTGCTTTCTAGTAACAATAGCAAGTGGCACTTTGTGCTTTCTAGTAACAATAGCAAGTGGCACTTTGTGCTTTCTAGTAACAATTCCGACTACAATAGGTCGCTAGGGAAACTGATTCGTCAATAGGTCGCTAGGGAAACTGATTCGTCAATAGGTCGCTAGGGAAACTGATTCGTCAATAGGTCGCTAGAGAAACTGATTCGTCAATAGGTCGCTAGAGAAACTGATTCGTCAATAGGTCGCTAGAGAAACTGATTCGTCAATAGGTCGCTAGAGAAACTGATTCGTCAATAGGTCGCTAGGGAAACTGATTCGTCAATAGGTCGCTAGGGAAACTGATTCGTCAATAGGTCGCTAGAGAAACTGATTCGTCAATAGGTCGCTAGAGAAACTGATTCGTCAATAGGTCGCTAGGGAAACTGATTCGTCAATAGGTCGCTAGGGAAACTGATTCGTCAATAGGTCGCTAGGGAAACTGATTCGTCAATAGGTCGCTAGAGAAACTGATTCGTCAATAGGTCGCTAGAGAAACTGATTCGTCAATAGGTCGCTAGGGAAACTGATTCGTCAATAGGTCGCTAGGGAAACTGATTCGTCAATAGGTCGCTAGGGAAACTGATTCGTCAATAGGTCGCTAGGGAAACTGATTCGTCAATAGGTCGCTAGAGAAACTGATTCGTCAATAGGTCGCTAGAGAAACTGATTCGTCAATAGGTCGCTAGGGAAACTGATTCGTCAATAGGTCGCTAGGGAAACTGATTCGTCAATAGGTCGCTAGAGAAACTGATTCGTCAATAGGTCGCTAGAGAAACTGATTCGTCAATAGGTCGCTAGAGAAACTGATTCGTCAATAGGTCGCTAGGGAAACTGATTCGTCAATAGGTCGCTAGGGAAACTGATTCGTCAATAGGTCGCTAGGGAAACTGATTCGTCAATAGGTCGCTAGAGAAACTGATTCGTCAATAGGTCGCTAGGGAAACTGATTCGTCAATAGGTCGCTAGGGAAACTGATTCGTCAATAGGTCGCTAGGGAAACTGATTCGTCAATAGGTCGCTAGGGAAACTGATTCGTCAATAGGTCGCTAGGGAAACTGATTCGTCAATAGGTCGCTAGAGAAACTGATTCGTCAATAGGTCGCTAGGGAAACTGATTCGTCAATAGGTCGCTAGAGAAACTGATTCGTCAATAGGTCGCTAGGGAAACTGATTCGTCAATAGGTCGCTAGGGAAACTGATTCGTCAATAGGTCGCTAGGGAAACTGATTCGTCAATAGGTCGCTAGGGAAACTGATTCGTCAATAGGTCGCTAGGGAAACTGATTCGTCAATAGGTCGCTAGAGAAACTGATTCGTCAATAGGTCGCTAGGGAAACTGATTCGTCAATAGGTCGCTAGGGAAACTGATTCGTCAATAGGTCGCTAGGGAAACTGATTCGTCAATAGGTCGCTAGGGAAACTGATTCGTCAATAGGTCGCTAGGGAAACTGATTCGTCAATAGGTCGCTAGGGAAACTGATTCGTCAATAGGTCGCTAGGGAAACTGATTCGTCAATAGGTCGCTAGGGAAACTGATTCGTCAATAGGTCGCTAGGGAAACTGATTCGTCAATAGGTCGCTAGGGAAACTGATTCGTAAGAATCAAAATATCAAAACCTGACCTTTGATCTGCACTGACTTATGAATAAAGAGCCCAAAGGATCCGTCCCTTTTGTTCTCCCCTCCTACGTTATGCCATAAAAAAAGCGGTTCTCAACATTTTAAGCTCGGCGACCCCTTTTTACGATTCCTCACTTTGCTGCGACCCCCTTACACACACACAGCAATAGAGGAGTAGACAATAACAATCCATATTTTCGATGGTCTGTGGCGACCCCTGGCAAATCGTCAATCGACCCCCAAAGGGGTCGCGATCCACGGGTTGAGAACCCTTGCATTAAAAGGAGTAATACAATGATTCGGTGTGTAATTAAGCAGAGCAGATAGGACTATGTTGCCTGAGGTATGGGTGAAGGGGGGGGGGCTGTGTTAAGGGACAACAGTAGTTAAGACAATGCATGTTGACTTTGATCAAAAGTGCATTACTTAAAGAAATATATATCCAGACGACTTGAAATAATTAGTCCTGACAATTAAACGTATGTATTCCTGTCACATTTTGGACGCGTTAGCACATCTAAATACAATTCATCTTGCTCAAATAACACTTTCTACAAGCACTTACCTATGAGTGCAGAGTTGTCAACACAACGCGAGCTCTAGTGCATTAACTTCTTTAGTACATGATCTAATTAGATCACATTTTATGCTGGTTAACTCCAAGTGTTCATGTGGAAACATTTCAGCGGTCTACTCTATTTACACCATAGGTGGATATTCACTTTTTATTGATGTAAAGATCAGCAGCGAACGCAGAGGATACTATCCACACTCACAGCACACCTGATGACAGGGTGCACAAGAAATCTCCAGGAGAAAGTTATGTCCCTTCCCACGATTGACTTCAATCTACTTCTCGTCCAGAGCCCAATCCTGGTGGCACGACCAGCGAGATGTTGGTGCATAGGTCAACACACACACAAGAGGACCGTGTCAAAACGCTGTCATGACATGCCCTGCCTTCGTGCGATGGCGGACTAGCGGAGGGGGAAAACCACATACAATGACGTCTAGTCCTCATCTACGCTGAACAAACATTACAACAATAACCATTGCCACAACACACACACAAACACATTGCAATGCTGTATGTAATTAAGCGTGGAACCAATGTGAAAGGTACAGTAACGATAACATCGGATGCGGGGGTGGGGGAGAAAGAGCGCTTTATAGAAAACATGTTATGACTGACCGCTGCACTGGAGGATTAGAGGCTAAGGAGCTTAAGTGAGTCAGTTGTCCCTAGCGTTGGGTGTTTGGTGTCTTCTGTTTAGATCTAGGGGCGATCAGTTCACAAACACTGCCAGCTTATTTGGGTCTTCGAGCATCTCAGTGTGCATCCCGGGAGAGTTTCTCCTGCCCTTATAGGAGATCATGCGATAAAAGAAATCAATTATGGATCACATATACATATACGGATAAGCTTACATAGGGTATAAGCAAAGCTTTCTGCGCATGCCTGGGCCCTCCTTCAATGCTTGCCCGCGTTTGAATCGAAGCCCTTTATTTGGTCTCATTATGCACCATACCTTCCCAGCTGATCGTATCTGTTTATTAGTGTCCAACAGTTCAATACAAATGCAATGTTTCTTTTGAAATCTAAGAACCATATCAGTGATCTTTTGAAATTGTGTAATAACACTAAAATTAGCAGCTCAAAAACATAACCTAATGAAATAGTCCCAGACACAAAGATTTGATTCACTATGTAAGCAGTAACCAATAAAACTTTTCTGTTAACTATTACTTTCTAATGCATTTGCCTGAAATAGCAAGGAAATAATAACTTGCCGATACTGAAGTCCTACGAGGAGCGGGCCTCTTAAGTATCCACACGTGCTGCGATGTGCAGGCCACATCTGCAGAATGGAAGACCCCCGCATCCCAAAAAAACTTCTGTAAGGTCAATTAAGGGAAGGGAAGCGCTCAAAAGGTGGACAAAGAAAACGCTTCAGGGACACCCTTAAAGCTTCTCTGAAAGGCTTCAGCATTGACCCTGCCAACTGGGAGACGGAAGCACGTGATAGTTTATAGTTGAAAACTGGCGCACAAATCGCAGAGAACAAGAGAACAGCGCTGGCAGAAAAAAAGCGTCAGAGAAAAAAAAAAAAAAGCAAGGCCAATGACACTAGCTTCACCTGTAATAACCTGCCCAATGGGCAGCGGGACTTTTCGGGCTCACATAGATTTCACCAGCCACACGAGGAGGCTCAAAATCGCAGAATAAAGCCATCAGCCTCCTGGATGACAAAAGTGGTCATCATCGAACCACGAAGGATGAACTATATATACTTTCTAATACCATTTGCCTGAAATAGCAGGGGTTCCATCTCTATGAACAATAACTTAGAAGGGTTCAAATCTCTATGAACAGCTAGTTGGCTTTATAATCTTCTTTTCATATAATGAACAAATGAAACTTGTAAGATACTATGCATTGACCTACTTCTATTCACTGGAAATAAACGTGAACAATAGGTTCAATTTTCTTTTAAACGACTAAAAAAATAATTTAAAAAAAAAACACTACTTTTACAAGTTCAACAGACATAAATAAAAAACCAGCCTAGATCTATTTAAGTCATCTGAAACAATCAACGGGCTGATTTATGACATTTCAAACGTTGGGATAAACTACAGAGAAAAAAATGTTGAGAAATACAAACAAGATCAATAATTATATCTCTAACACTTACGTGCTAATCAGACTGAATGGTCGTAACGATCGGCTTGTATCTGGGGCAAGTTTGAAAGAAATGTATATCTACTTCTGCGTTAGATCTAAACTTGGACAGGCCGGCTAAATCAGGTAGAGGGTATCTGACGTGTCCAGGACACCCAGTAGTATATTGAGGTTCTCTCAAACCTAGCACGTGAAGTCTGGACTTGGAGGCCAGGGTGAAACATCACAATAACTAGACGTATTGGACAGAAAAGGCAATTGCCAGCACTAAAATGGCTAGAACTAAATACGATGGATTTATATCAGCAGTGACTTTGTATGCACAAGTCGATGCTGCAATGACAAATTGTCAAAGTTGTAGGCAAGCATTAAAAAAAAAATGAAAACCCTTGTCTTCTTCCCCGTGATTTCAAGCTTGGTCTGAATAGTGCAAAGTAGAAACCGATGGCCCTCAATGACTTCAGTGACTAGAAAAAATACGACCGATGACAAGTGAATTCATCATAATTAGGTGGGAATTTGTGCTTTGAAGGACATAAGTGAAATGAGACACACGGTTTAAAAGACTAAAGGTAAACAAGATATAAGATAAGTAAGACATAAAGGTAAACAAGATATAAGATAAGCAAGACATAAAGGTAAACAAGTTATAAGATAAGCAAGTCATAAAGGTAAACAAGATATAAGTTAAGCAAGTCATAAAGGTAAACAAGATATAAGTTAAGCAAGACATGAAGGTAAACAAGATATAAGATAAGCAAGACATGAAGGTAAACAAGATACAAGATAAGAAAAACATGAAGGTAAACAAGATACAAGATAAGTAAGACATGAAGGTAAACAAGATATAAAATAAGCAAGACATAAAGGTAAACAAGATATAAAATAAGCAAGACATGAAGGTAAACAAGATACAAGATAAGAAAAACATGAAGGTAAACAAGATACAAGATAAGTAAGACATGAAGGTAAACAAGATATAAATTAAGCGAGACATGAAGGTAAACAAGATATAAAATAAGCAAGACATAAAGGTAAACAAGATATAAAATAAGCAAGACATGAAGGTAAACAAGATATAAGATAAGCAAGACATAAAGGTAAACAAGATATAAGATAAGCAAGTCATAAAGGTAAACAAGATATAAGATAAGCAAGACATGAAAGTAAACAAGATACAAGATAAGCAAGACATGAAGGTAAACAAGATATAAATTAAGCAAGACATGAAGGTAAACAAGATATAAATTAAGCAAGACATAAAGGTAAACAAGATATAAAATAAGCAAGACATGAAGGTAAACAAGATATAAGATAAGCAAGACATAAAGGTAAACAAGATATAAGATAAGCAAGTCATAAAGGTAAACAAGATATAAGATAAGCAAGACATGAAAGTAAACAAGATACAAGATAAGCAAGACATGAAGGTAAACAAGATATAAATTAAGCAAGACATGAAGGTAAACAAGATATAAATTAAGCAAGACATGAAGGTAAACAAGATATAAGATAAGCAAGACATGAAAGAAAACAAGATACAAGATAAGCAAGACATGAAGGTAAACAAGATATAAATTAAGCAAGACATGAAGGTAAACAAGATATAAATTAAGCAAGACATAAAGGTAAACAAGATATAAAATAAGCAAGACATGAAAGAAAACAAGATACAAGATAAGCAAGACATGAAGGTAAACAAGATATAAATTAAGCAAGACATGAAGGTAAACAAGATATAAATTAAGCAAGACATAAAGGTAAACAAGATATAAAATAAGCAAGACATGAAGGTAAACAAGATATAAGATAAGCAAGACATAAAGGTAAACAAGATATAAGATAAGCAAGTCATAAAGGTAAACAAGATATAAGATAAGCAAGACATGAAAGTAAACAAGATACAAGATAAGCAAGACATGAAGATAAACAAGATATAAATTAAGCAAGACATGAAGGTAAACAAGATATAAGATAAGCAAGACATGAAGGTAAACAATATATAAGATAAGCAAGACATGAAGGTAAACAAGATATAAGATAGCGTGACATGAAGGTAAACAAGATATAAGATAAGCAAGACATGGAGGTAAACAAGATATAAATTAAGCAAGACATGAAGGTAAACAAGATATAAGATAAGCAAGACATGAAGGTAAACAAGATATAAGAGAAGCAAGACATGAAGGTAAACAAGATACAAGATAAGCTAGACATGGAGGTAAACAAGATATAAATTAAGCAAGACATGAAGGTAAACAAGATATAAGATAAGCAAGACATGAAGGTAAACAAGATATAAGAGAAGCAAGACATGAAGGTAAACAAGATACAAGATAAGCTAGACATGAAGGTAAACATGATATAAGATCAGCAAGACATGAAGGTAAACAAGATACAAGATAAGCAAGATATGAAGGTAAACAAGATATAAGATCAGCGTGACATGAATGTATTCAAGATATAAGATAACCGAGACATGAAGATAAACAAGATATAAGATAAGCAAGACATGAAGGTAAACAAGGTACAGGATAAGCGAGACGTGAAAGTAACTAAAAGATACACTGATCTATGTTAATAATCATTACATCAGAAAAGAGAATCTAGAACAGTGGTTCCCAAACTTTTTTGTCTCGTAGATCCCTTGTCGTGTTTTCTGGTTTACTGCTTAACGTGTATTGCATTTTTGCACATTCACCAAATCCATTTTTTGTTTAACTTATATCTAACTTCATTTTATAGAGATCTATTTTATTGATAAAATCCAAATTTAAACCAATTAAAATAACAATTTATATATATTACTAGAATCACAAAACACACAGGAAATGTGATGATTTTTTTTCAGGTTTATCATCCGTTGCTACGGTTATTATGTTTCATATAGGAATTTGTTGTTCTATGAAATAGTCCTTCAACCATTAATTTATTTATTAATTTGCCTTAACTAGGCCCTATCATTGTAAAAATCTTCGCAAGGAGCAGTTTCTCGTGTATTTCTTGATCTTTCACGTCTGGCTCTATTATTGGGTTCGCGGAACTATTTTCATTAACAAGAGAAGCGGAGAAGGCGAATAACTGGCGCCTAAAACAGTCAGCTTTAGGCAGGAGGGACTTCTTGGCTTGGCTAGAAACCCACCTAGCAGAAGGAAAACTGAATTCAAACCTCTGCTGCCTTGCAGCTATACCAGAACATGGGAAAGGTTTCGTGGGTCAACCCTGAGGAAAAATAAGGAGCCGGCGACCCTCAGGCAGTTGCAGCACACAGCGCTACCCCCTGTCAGAGCTTACGAACCGCTAGTCCCAAACTGTATATGTCATTTGCAAAGAATTACATAATGTGCCCTTGAATATCAGATGTAAAACAGTTGTTTTTTTTATAACTACATCACGGACTGGTAAAATAAATGTTTTATCTATAATGTTTTTCATGTTTGGCTATTAGTAAAGAGATCTTGTAAGACTCACACAAACCACCATCTTCTCTATATGATGTTGAAGGGAGATTTTGTGGGTCTATTCTGAACTTTATCTTTGAGAGTTCGAAAGTTTTTCAAACCTTTATCTTTTTATCAGGGTGGCATCGTCTCAAATAATCCACCAGTGTAATTAGTTTATATCGACATGAAAAGTAAAAGTCACTTAGGCCACCGCTTGTTTGACAAGGAGAGCATGAATCCCAATTTTAAATAATCAACGCCATACAATCTACATTTCTGTTTGTTAAACATTACTTTCCATGATCGTAGACCCCCGTGGACATATCATAGACCCCAAATTTATTTTTTCACTTTCGTAGACCCCTTGGAAGTCTTCGTAGACCCCTGGGGGTCTATATAGACCACTTTGGGAATCACTGGTCTAACAAAGTTCATTTTTGTGTTTTGTCGCTTAAGACTTACAATTAAAAAACTGTGCACTAAAACCAACGAACGGCCTAGCCAAGAGATTAGTGTTTATTAGAGTTCTAACAAGTTACAATGTATAGTCTAGCTGGACTTGTGAAAGCCGATAAAACACACATACAGTTACAAATTACTGCAAGACAGTTTTATGTGATAATGTTTTTTTTTCCCTGAGTCTGTGTTTTGTTTCACTTTTTTTTTCTTGTAATATAGTTTCTCCTATATTTGAATATGGACATGTGAACAACTTGGAAATAAGAGCAAGAAGTGGTGACCTTTAGAGGGGATTTTATGTGCATTAAATAATTAGTTTTGGGGCAACATGCTGTCACTATGACTAGCTTTTACGGACAACACAGTAGGTAATAGTTGTCTCCCAATGTGCATGTACAAACGATCAATGCAAAACAAAACTTATTAGCCCCTAGGCTTCTAGGAACTTCTTTCCACTTCGTCATTTTGTATCTTCTCACTTTGAATCTTTGTTGACCGATTTGTTTTAACAATCAGAGCCTACTATTGTTTCACTAAACTCTCCGCCATATGCTTATAAGGACACGGGTAGAGGTTTGCTGTGTTTGTGTTGGGTTCAGTACTAACAAGTAAATCAATGATCCTTTTATAACCAAAAGAGTGGAAAAAGAGATGTCTTGGAAACAAAACTTGGAAAAGGACATTGATTTAGTTTAAATTCTCTATAAGGCGACTTTTTTTTCACCAACAACTATTAGCCAAAAAGAACGTGTTAGAATGATAGTTTGAGAGCCCCTGGGCTAAGGATTGAATGAACACCATCATAGCAGCTTCTGTGATGCATGTAAAAAACAAAGAGCCCCGGGTCAGTGATACAGATGTGTACATTGGATGAGAATAATTTGTTAAGTCTCAGCCAGTTGCTCACAAATTGATAATCTCCAACCATATATCTTTTCGCCGCACTGTTACAGCATAAGTGAAATGTAGGGCCTTCCCACTTACAGCTTTAGACCCGCCAAGTGCAAACTATTCTGGGCAATGTTACCTACCGCTAAAAGGGCAGGCTTAGGAAGGGTTGGTCTATAGACATTCACAGTTAACAGCATTGTTACAAAGCGTGTTCACATTTGACTCCAGAAATAATTGAAGTGTAGATAAGTGGGAAGAGAAGCGCACATTAGCCTTGAACTAAGGTCAGGTCGATCTGGACACGATGGACCGTGACAATCTGTTAGTTCAGGAAGAAGTGATAGGTGTGGACTGAAGCAGGTTAGGGTTGAGATGATCCGGTGCGTAGTGAACATTGAAACAAGTCCACCTTACTGATGCTTGGGTGTCTGTGTATTATGTCTTTGATCTTGCTATGGTCAATATATGTCAGTGTACTGCTTTCTTATTGTCGACTCCAATTACCTAAATAAGATCTAATTGTTTGTAAAACTATCACAGAGCAATATAATCATACAGCGTCAGTGGATATTACACTGGATATTATTATCAAAGTATCAGTTCAATCTAAGAATAGTTGAACATTTAAGAATCCGGATAACTCAACATCACCGGTGAGATAACACCACACTAACGGTCTGATAACATCATACTAGAGGCTAGATAACACCACACCACATATCTGATAACACCAAACTACAAGCCTGAAAACACAACACCACAAGCCTGATAACACCACACCACAAGCCTGATAACACCACACCACAGGCCTGATAACACCAAACTACAAGCCTGAAAACACAACACCACAAGCCTGATAACACCACACCACAGGCCTGATAACATCACGGGCCAGATAACAACACACTACAGGCCAGTTAACAAAACCATTCCGGTCTGATAACATCATACTACAGGCTAGACAGCACCACATCACCGGCCAATTAACACCACACCAAACTGCAGGTCGTAGTTTCGGCATTACAGAGCTACATCATTTGACTTGTTCAGTGTTAGCTGGCTTTATGTGTAACCGGGAAAATGCCCGGTGAGCCGGGGCCTAAATTGTCCGGTGAGCTGCCGAATGGGCCACATTAAATGTCAGTAAGCTAGGGTAACGTGATTAGCCTCGCCTTATAACAGATGTTTACAGACTTGATTGGGTACGATAGACGACGTAGAAACACTAACTCATATCCACACAGACATAAACACTCTCATTCCTGGATAGGTGTCTTTAACAATTGAGTTAGTGTCTCTCAATGCGATCACGCAAATAAATTGTGCCTTGAAACACGAATGTTATTTGACGTTGACTTACCCGAGTAGGTATTGACAATTTACGAAACGAACTGATGAATAGAATTATGACACTAGGACTATAAGGACGGTGGCTCTTGTGGAGATGGTTTATGGAGGTAGCAAAGGCTGCTGTCTTGTAATAACTGTCCCAGTGGGTATTTAATGAATTGAGGGTACAATTTATTAAGGAGGGGGGTATTTTGAAATCAGCAGCTAGGAGTCAAAGTTTGCTCTAATGCTGTCATATACCAGGTACTAATTACAATAAGGTTTCTGCATGTCTCTGCATATTAAGAATAAGCTGAAAAGCATCATGGCACATGAACGCTTGTGATGTTGAAGGCTGATGGTAAAGAGGCTGATGGTAAAGAGGCTGATGGTGAAGGCTGATGGTAAAGAGGCTGATGGTGAAGAGGCTGATGGTGAAGGCTGATGGTAAAGACCTTCACAGGAAATTATTTTGGACACAGACATAAACGATCTGCAAGCGAGTAGTTGATCAGAAAGATTCTTATCCCTTGAATGTGAAGACATTGATCGGTTGCATGTTTGTTACGTCAAAATAGACCAAACATGCCACAGGACGGCCGGGGAGGGCGTCGGGCAGAGTTCGAACCCGTGTCCCGACACTTCAGAGCACATGACACACAAATAGGCAGCCATCAAGTGTTAAGCTTTACTCTTTTACTTGTATCAAAATAATGTAATCGACTAAATAAAATTGCAATAGCACTGTAGATTTTGTTTTTGTACAAGTTGAGATTCCCTATAGCCTCTAAGTCTATTTCCATATAGAAATTACTATATGTTCACGAAACCCACGTTTGCATACAAGCGTTCAGTTATATAATTATCATTTGAAATCAAGTTGTGGGCCGAGCATAATACCCAATCAGCCCCTGAGTGTTAGCGAGACAGGAGCATCGCTGCAGCTCTGAAGTAGAGACGATGACCTCGTTTCCAAAGTTCAAGCTATTATAGACTAATATCTAGTCTCGTATCGAAGTTTCAACATGTAATATGTAATTATCATATATAAACAGTTGTGAACTATATTATTACCTTTCTTGCATTCAAGGTTTTGGTTATTGACAGAATAGAGTATCATAGGGCAAAAAGAGCATTGAATTAATATTATTTACGTTGAACGAGTTACATTTGATGACATGATAGTATTCGTTTTCGATGCTGATTACAAGAATGAACGGTAAATAAGAAAAAGAAAAGTAAATAGATGCAAGTATGTAAGATCAAAAAATTCATTTCTTAGTACTGTAATGGTAAGGATAAATATCTATTTGAAGAATATAATTCCATACGGTTTCGGGATTAAGCTTTAAGCCAGGGCGATGCATATCAGATACTTATGAGATCTCCATTTTAAAACAGAAGGCAAAGTTACTTATGCTTATGTATGAAAATAGTTTTGCATTGCACGAGGGAAGACAATATCGATAATTATTGATTTTATCTGATGGTAGTTCTTTTTTTAATAGTACGGTAATTAGGAAATGTGCAATAGTGAACGAGAAAAGGCTTTCTGATTAAAAAAACAACAACAAAATATTAAAAAAATACTTTAAAAAACCCATTCATTATTTATTACCTACAGCAGTGATGCCCAACATAAATCGACCTGCGGGCCATTTTAATTTCCGACACTGGTGTCGCGGGCCACATAAAGGAAAGGTACAAAAATGAAATGAAATTGACCTGAAACTACTTGATTAGAAACCCATGGATCTAGCACTTACATTCATTAATGGGATATTAGTATCTTTTTTTTTTTCATGCGTCTGAAAACGGCTTCATTTCTCTACTAAAAATTTGAGCAACAGTGTAGCTAGCTTTACCAACGACTCATATTCTTGACTCTTTTTGATAAATATTAACATTAATCTTCCAATCTCTAGACGTAGTTTAACAATCTTTTTATTCAAATGGCGTCAAATTTGTTTTATATTTGCGTTTTAAAAAAACAACAGTAAAAGTCAGACTTTATTTACAACTCAAAAATATTGGCTTATTATCATGTTCTTCCAAAAAAGTATTTTTTTGTCGATAAATTCTACATTAAGAGTCTCAAAAACGATTGATGGTACCAATCAATCGGAGTAAAATTGATGGCCCTAAGGTAGGTAAAGAGACATTTTTAAACCTTTTTTTTGGGCGGGCGGGGGGTAGCGGATTTTATATACTTTGTGCCGACATTTCGGCGGGCCGTATGGAACCACGTTGCGGGCCGAATGGAACCACGTCGCGGGCCGAATCTGGCCCGCGGGCCATATTTTGGGCATCACTGACCTACAGAATTACTTTACGAGCCTTGCGTGTAGCGAAGCCATACAGTATTTCATAAAAATTATGTTTCCTACATAGATCACGCTCAATAGCAAGAATTACCAAATGTTTCAATCTATCTTCGAGAATTGTTGACCTCAAGTAATTCTTCATTAGTTTGAGGCGCGAGAATCTTCTTTCACCAGATTCCACAATTACGGGTATTGCATAATGCCGTTTTTTTTTTATCGCGCGTAGTATTGGCGTATTCCATATTGAATGACACCCAAAATGACAATTTTGTGTCTATTTATTTCAGGAAATTTTTATTTTGAGTTTTGAAAAGATTTTAATAATTTCCGGAGATTTTCATTAATTTATTGTATATTTTGCAATTCCAGGAGATTTCAAGGAGCTCCTGGTAAATCAGGAGGCTGCGGGAATTATGTTATAAGTTATAAAATGGTTTAATTTAATAATTTACATCTAGAATTAGCGCGAGTCCTTTGAAAGTGCGGGGCCCACTGCGGTCGCATAGGTTGCATTGGCGCCGGCCCTGCAAAATAACGGCGTATGCTACGCCGTGGGTCGACTAGTTCAAAATAAAAAGACCTAAGCCAAATTTAATTTTTAGATGATTATATTTGTTTTCAATCAGAGTTTTCCCCGTGTTAGGTATTTGTTCTTACTTTAACTGTCTAATGTCTAAGAGTTTGCAGGGTCTAAAAGAAGGAATAGTAAAATAAATGCCAACTTTATTTCTCTTCAAATAATTGAGTCAACAATACATTCATAGTTTCTTTGAGATTGAAAAAAAGATTAGTATGGAGAACAAACCCAAGACATTAGCGTTATTCGACGCCTATCAACTAAGCTATCCCGTCTTACTTTTAAGCGCGAAATTTGAACGTGAACTATAATGATTCAATTTCAGTACTTGACTTTTGACTTGTGTCTTTGCACCAACTTTCCCCCTGCTGTCGTACGTTTACATGTTACTATCCAATGTGTGAAGGACTACTTGGAGCATGATCTGGACGTTCCCGGTGACTTGTAAACTTGTATGGTGGCGAGAGCTTAGGGTGGTTATAAATTATTACAGCGGACTGGGTGTCAAAATCGGCCCGGGCATTTCTTTACGATCCATATGATGGTCATCCAATAATACATATCCTGAAACTCATTGTGTAAAGTTTAATAATGTATTGAAAGTAGTTAGATCTATGAATAATGTATTAGATTATTTTGAAACAATCGGATAAGCGCTCTTACTAAATGAATAAAGTATAACACTTGCAATGGGGAATCTCTTATTGTGAAAAGTTCTTGTAACCATATACATTAAGATATACATGTACTTGACATTCACATTCAAGGCATCTGAAGATCCTCCATCTACGAACATTTTATTTAGGATTCACTTTCACTCCTCGCCATGTTCTCAGACATTTGAACTTCAATTTACAAATACAACTCTTCATCCTCCATTATTTAACTGCCCATCTCACAAGGTCATGAAGGCGAGGTGGCTGAGTGGTTAAGCGCTTCCGAACCTGGGGTCCTGGGTTCAAATCTCGGTGAAGACAGGGATTTTAAATTTCTGGATTTTTAGGGCACTCCTGAGTCCACCCATCTCAAACGGATACTTGACTTTAGTTGGGGAAAATAAATGCGGTTGGCCGTTGTGCTGGCCACATGACTTCCTGCTTGTTACACATTGGCCAAAGAAACAGACGACTTTAACGTCAGCTGCCCTGCTACTGTAGATCGCAAGGTCTGAAAAGGGAACTTTGACCTTGTAAGGTCATATACCGACTGATTTCTCAATAACTTGGAAATCTAGTTTGACTATCTGCATATTAGAGCTGGCTATGCCCACAATAGAAAATTAAAGTCTACAAGTTTGAAAGTTATTTAATATCCTTACCTAAAGAAAACAAATTCTGTCAAGATTGTTTCATATTTTAGTAAAGCCTCTTTGTATTTCGACTAAAGTCTATATGTTTGTTATCTTATGGCGTTGAGCCTGTTAATTGATAAATGCTGTCATAATAACGTTGGTGAATCTCTAGTACTTGTGAGAAAACATTCCTCATTTTACTTTTTACCACAGGATTCCCGCAATAGTTGCTTTTTATCTGAATTATTTTCTGCTCCTTCTATTTCGATTCTTTTGCATTTTGATTCCAATCAGCACATTTCTACACTGTTCAAGAGGATCATTGTGATTTGTGAAGGACTTCGTAGCGAGGCCAACTCGAGATCATGCGACAACTCCACCAAACCAATAAGAACTTGTTTGTGGCTGGACATGTCATCTCTAGGACTTGTAACGTTGTTGTCGGTCCCTTTATAGATTCATCCGAATAGATTCACGTCGATCTCTATTAGAAATAATGGCTTCGGTTTCTTGTTTCTCGTGTAGACGTCTACTAGAAGTACTATATACAGATAGGCAATGCTTTAGATTAGTATTAGACTTAAACGTGTAAAAGATGTTGGGTTTTTTTAAAATCACAATGCTCAATTTTTAATTACTCTTAAAGATAAGATAGATAAGATCAGTGGCGTCACTAGGGGGGTGCGGTCCGCACCGGGTGACACCCGTTAGGGGAGTGACACCCAAGTAAAAAAATGCACTTTGTAAATAACTGATAATTAAAAAAAAATGACAGTGGCTAAATATTGGAACGTGGTATTCACAATTAATAAACAGATCAATATACTTTTTTTTTTCATTTCGACTTCACATATTTTAATTTTTTATTGAAATTCTATCAAAACAGTTTAAAATGCTATATCCTACTTAACGTCACAAGCAAAACGTGAACTCCTTTTTGTTTTTCAACTGTATACCAGCTGCATTTATATATCTATGAATACTGTTTTGATTCAAAAAAATGTTTTAATCGAATCGATTAAATTTCAAGCTAACACCGTAATATCAGGATGCCAACAAATAGCCATTGAGATTTCGTATGTTGATGATTTCATTTTTCTGTAAACGAAGCTATAGAATAACGAAATGTTAGAAATGTTACTATGTCGAATGATATACTTGAATATTTTAGGAAGAACGGTTCTGATGCTTCACAATGGGACGATTTAGTCACTAAATAGCAAAATAAACAAACTGTATTCTTTTGTTGTCGACTATTTTCAACTAATTGTAATGAAATGAAATATAAATTTGTAACTTAATTTAATGTGTGGTTGAAATTAAGTCCGACATTGGAATATTAAAAGACGTATGAAGAATTCATCTGGATTGGGAAATCGGAAAACAAGAACATCCGGCTACAAATACATTTGGCAAGAAGGTCGTTGCTATGATTGATATAAAGAAAAAAAACAATGGAAAGATATATTGAAAGGACTGTTTCTATAAAAAAGCAGAATATTTGACATTTCGTGACCATATTAACAACGAGTCTTTATTGAATAAAGAATTTCTATGAGATGATAGAAATATTATGTAGATAAAACTTATAGCTGAAAGTACATTGGTTATGTTAAAAAGTTTATACATGTTTTAGCAAACGACGTAAAGATATTAGTGTCAGAATGACTGTAAGCACCTTTGTATTTTATTTGACAACACACCTGAAATATCACACCTAACATAGCACACACTTATCAGATTCAGAAGTTATACGATTATAAGGGAGACAAAAAAAACAACAACTGATGAGATCAACTTAATATCTTAAATTGTTTAGAAAAGGTTGGAGCTCAAAGAAAAGGTTGGAGCTCAAAGATGAGGTTGAAGCTTCAATGTCTGGAACCTTGGAGGAGTTCAGGAAATGTTTTATGAACCAACAGAATAGCTATTTAATAGATGTGTATAACATTCACTCAATCTATGTGGTCAATTTTTTTTTTCAGAAACTAGCGTTTTGCCTAGCATTTTTGGATACGCTTGAAGTAGGCCTACTTTCTTCGTTCTGAAATTATTGCCACTAGAGGCGCAGCTTAAGATCTTTTATTTTACCTATCTTTTTTTTTTTTTTTGGAAGGGAGGTGGAAGATGTTCTAGAAGGCCAAATGTACACAAGACTAAGCCTATCCTTAAACTATTGACAATGTGGTGACCAATTAAACCTTTTCTTTAACAAAAGCTTTACACGTTAGCGCAAATTGTTATATAAAAAAGGCTTTTCTAAAAAAAAAAATAGCACTGTGATTCAGAAGAAAAAAAATAAAAACAATAAGAAAATGCCAGGCGAGCAATCACAAGATTCCGGACTTACTATTTAAGAAGAGAAAAAGAGGTTCATTCTTATGTGCATTGATCGTTTTTTTAACTCTGAGCTTCAACTCCTACTGGGAGCAACCATTGATGTAGCAGATAAATTTGGAGCAATCAAACTGAAAAATTCTTTAATTCAACAACCAACGAAGTATTGTATATGTCAGTTTCAAAATATTGGCGTATACGATGATTTTCCAAAAGGCCACCTTCAAACAGAAGTACCATGACTGAGAAGGGATCTTCTAAAGGCAACAAAAGTTATTCTTGAAGAACATAAACGTTGACAGTGTATGATTCATAGGCCACTAAGACCTTCAAAAATATCTCTAAATCATTTAACAAAGCCTTTAACCGTTTCTTACCATCTGCTTATCTGTGACGTCATGTGAAAAAGGATTTTTACATTAAGAACCTTTTTGAGACAAAGGAACAAACGACACTTTCACAAAAGTGGAATTTTATTAAAAATGAAACCGTTAAAGACATTAGCTTTGATAAAGTTAATGTTAAGTTTTCAAGTTTGAAATCCAGAAAAAAAAATGTAATTTGCTAATGGTTGCACTGTTGTAAATTGAACTCTAGATTTATGGCAATGTCTTCTATTTTGAAAAGCTTCACATGACTACGCAAACCCAGTGAACTAGAGATACATTGTAATCAACAATTGATAAACTATATGTATTACAGCGCAACAAATACACGGGGAAAAAAAGGATTTTTTTTTAAACGGGGGGGGGGGGTGACACCCTGAGATGACCGCACCGGGTGACACCCCTTCTAGTGACGCCACTGGATAAGATAATTTTTATTGATCCAATCAAATGGAAATTCAGTTTGACTACAATTGACAACTTCAAACTGTACAATAACAATATAGTTGCAAAAACGAATAACATTCACACACGAAACACATATACACTCATAACCAGCGCTTTATAAATTACACTTCTATGTATTTCTCTATGACGACAGATGATCTTGTAACACTGACCGATAGTGGGATAAAGGAGTTTTTAAATCTGTTTTAGTCCTAATGGAAAGGAGACGACCACTTCGTTCAGATCTTATGTAACAGTGGTTTAATGGGTGCAGGTTATCTTTAAGAATCGTGGGTGTTTTTGAAAGGCATCTTACATGAAAATGCTCTTCAAGGGGTGGTAGCTGTGTTCGAGTGATACACGATGCTTTTTTAATTAGTCTATGTCTTTGTGCCAGTGAAGTATCACCATACCAGCAGGTGATGGCAAAGTTAATTAGACTGATGATAGTTGCAGTATAAAAAAGTTTAATTACTGTTTTGTCGATGTTAAATTTCCTTAGCTTTCTAAGATAGAAGAGACGTTAGTGGATTTTGGTGTAAAGGTTTTGTAAAGAGACAAATCGCCACAGGCCAGCGCTAGACGAGCGGTCAACCGTGACGAGTTACGACGGTCAGCCGAGGCGAGTGTCAACACGACGGTTCGGGAAGGATCGGCGTCGTGAACAGAGCTCGAGAGCGTCACGAGGGATGTAGTCATGTGACGAAGCTAGAAACGTCGAGCGATGTTACGTCCGGTTCTAGAAGGCCAGCAGGGACCCTATATAAAGAGCGGAGGTGTCGCAGTCAAGACAGTCCACGACAGAAGGTTCACGACAGGGGTTCAGAACAAGGTCGACTACAGCACAGTTCAACGGTGTGGTTCTGTACGGAGCATTACGACGGTTCAGTGCGGAGTACTGTCAAGTACAGTTGAGACGACTGACATCTTGTCTGCGATCGAGTCTGACACAACGAGCCCAGTGTGTGAAGTCAGTCCTGGACTGTTAAACCCAGTGCAAGCCCGGAACGAGACGGAGAGGCCAGTGCAAGAGTTGATACAGCGGTACGGTGTTATCGGAGAGATATTTGTACAGTGTACGTGTTGCCAATAGTACAGTATTGGCTGTTATTTATTCAACTATTAAAGTGTTAGTTACTTTGGAGCCCTGAGTTGTCAAGTTCTTTAAATTGGTGGTTTATGGTGCAGTTTGCAGAGAGCCTGGATAGTGAGATTCGTAACAATATATATATATATATATATATAGGCATTGACGCGGCCCTTTCGGTGGCCCGGGCATTTGCCAGAATGCCCACATAGCCAGTCCGCCCTGACAGCGACAGAAGGATGTCATTAAAGAGGATTCAGTGCTTGTCTTAAATTTAAATCTGTTGTAGATCTGGTGCTTGATATAGCTAAAAATAGGCCTATCTTAATTAATTCTAAATTAATAATTACCTGAAACAAACAAACAAAATCTGACCTGCTGAATAACTCTTTGATCCACAGATCTGGGTTTTTTAGGATTTGCGATAACGATCATTTAATTAACGGTAATGAGAAGCCAGAACGATTTGCTATGAACACACATTGTAACAGCATCTATTGTTGACTACTAGTGTGTACTCCCTAGGAACAGGTGGCACACGACAAGTGTCAGCACTTGCGTGTCATATGCTAGTACAAGTACTGAATGAGGCCACGCGCTGCATACGAGGGTAGATAACCTACAGTCTTTATTGCAGACGTCAATGTCGCAGGAGGTTGTCCTCGTATCTAAGTAGAAAATATGCTGTGACTGGGTTGGTAAGGGAGATGATGGGTTGTTGCGATTTGTAGTTCACTTTAACCATCATGAGATGAAGAGAGACCTTGATGGGTTGTTGCTATTTGTAGTTCACTTTAACCATCATGAGATGAAGAGAGACCTTGATGGGTTGTTGCTATTTGTAGTTCACTTTGACCATCATGAGATGAAGACAGGCCTTGATGGGTTGTTGCTATTTGTAGTTCACTTTAACCATCATGAGATGAAGAGAGACCTTGATGGGTTGTTGCTATTTGTAGTTCACTTTAACCATCATGAGATGAAGACAGACCTTGATGGGTTGTTGCTATTTGTAGTTCACTTTAACCATCATGAGATGAAGAGAGACCTTGATGGGTTGTTGCTATTTGTAGTTCACTTTGACCATCATGAGATGAAGACAGGCCTTGATGGGTTGTTGCTATTTGTAGTTCACTTTACCATCATGAGATGAAGACAGACCTTGATGGGTTGTTGCTATTTGTAGTTCACTTTAACCATCATGAGATGAAGAGAGACCTTGATGGGTTGTTGCTATTTGTAGTTCACTTTGACCATCATGAGATGAAGACAGACCTTGATGGGTTGATGCTATTTGTAGTTCACTTTACCATCATGAGATGAAGACAGACCTTGATGTGTTGTTGCTATTTGTAGTTCACTTTAACCATCATGAGATGAAGACATACCTTGATGGGTTGTTGCTATTTGTAGTTCACTTTAACCATCATGAGATGAAGACAGACCTTGATGGGTTGTTGCTATTTGTAGTTCACTTTACCATCATGAGATGAAGACAGACCTTGATGTGTTGTTGCTATTTGTAGTTCACTTTGACCATCATGAGATGAAGACAGACCTTGATGGGTTGTTGCTATTTGTAGTTCACTTTGACCATCATGAGATGAAGACAGGCCTTGATGGGTTGTTGCTATTTGTAGTTCACTTTACCATCATGAGATGAAGACAGACCTTGATGGGTTGTTGCTATTTGTAGTTCACTTTAACCATCATGAGATGAAGACATACCTTGATGGGTTGTTGCTATTTGTAGTTCACTTTACCATCATGAGATGAAGAGAGACCTTGATGGGTTGTTGCTATTTGTAGTTCACTTTAACCATCATGAGATGAAGACAGACCTTGATGGGTTGTTGCTATTTGTAGTTCACTTTAACCATCATGAGATGAAGACATACCTTGATGGGTTGTTGCTATTTGTAGTTCACTTTACCATCATGAGATGAAGACAGACCTTGATGGGTTGTTGCTATTTGTAGTTCACTTTAACCATCATGAGATGAAGACAGACCTTGATGTGTTGTTGCTATTTGTAGTTCACTTTAACCATCATGAGATGAAGACAGACCTTGATGGGTTGTTGCTATTTGTAGTTCACTTTGACCATCATGAGATGAAGACATACCTTGATGGGTTGTTGCTATTTGTAGTTCACTTGACCATCATGAGATGAAGACAGACCTTGATGTGTTGTTGCTATTTGTAGTTCACTTTAACCATCATGAGATGAAGACAGACCTTGATGGGTTGTTGCTATTTGTAGTTCACTTTACCATCATGAGATGAAGACAGACTTTGATGGGTTGTTGCTATTTGTAGTTCACTTTACCATCATGAGATGAAGACAGACTTTGATGGGTTGTTGCTATTTGTAGTTCACTTTAACCATCATGAGATGAAGACAGACCTTGATGGGTTGTTGCTATTTGTAGTTCACTTTACCATCATGAGATGAAGACAGACTTTGATGGGTTGTTGCTATTTGTAGTTCACTTTACCATCATGAGATGAAGACAGACCTTGATGGGTTGTTGCTATTTGTAGTTCACTTTACCATCATGAGATGAAGACAGACCTTGATGGGTTGTTGCTATTTGTAGTTCACTTGACCATCATGAGATGAAGACAGACCTTGATGGGTTGTTGCTATTTGTAGTTCACTTTAACCATCATGAGATGAAGACAGACCTTGATGGGTTGTTGCTATTTGTAGTTCACTTTACCATCATGAGATGAAGACAGACCTTGATGGGTTGTTGCTATTTGTAGTTCACTTTAACCATCATGAGATGAAGACAGACCTTGATGGGTTGTTGCTATTTGTAGTTCACTTTACCATCATGAGATGAAGACAGACCTTGATGGGTTGTTGCTATTTGTAGTTCACTTTACCATCATGAGATGAAGACAGACCTTGATGGGTTGTTGCTATTTGTAGTTCACTTGACCATCATGAGATAAAGACAGACCTTGATGGGTTGTTGCTATTTGTAGTTCACTTTACCATCATGAGATGAATACAGACCTTGATGGGTTGTTGCTATTTGTAGTTCACTTTAACCATCATGAGATGAAGACAGACCTTGATGGGTTGTTGCTATTTGTAGTTTACTTTAACCATCATGAGATGAAGACAGACCTTGATGGGTTGTTGCTATTTGTAGTTCACTTTACCATCATGAGATGAAGACAGACCTTGATGGGTTGTTGCTATTTGTAGTTCACTTTACCATCATGAGATGAAGACAGACCTTGAAGGGTTGTTGCTATTTGTAGTTCACTTTACCATCATGAGATGAAGACAGACCTTGATGGGTTGTTGCTATTTGTAGTTCACTTTAACCATCATGAGATGAAGACAGACCTTGATGGGTTGTTGCTATTTGTAGTTCACTTTACCATCATGAGATGAAGACAGACTTTGATGGGTTGTTGCTATTTGTAGTTCACTTTAACCATCATGAGATGAAGACAGACCTTGATGGGTTGTTGCTATTTGTAGTTCACTTGACCATCATGAGATAAAGACAGACCTTGATGGGTTGTTGCTATTTGTAGTTCACTTTACCATCATGAGATGAAGACAGACCTTGATGGGTTGTTGCTATTTGTAGTTCACTTTAACCATCATGAGATGAAGACAGACCTTGATGGGTTGTTGCTATTTGTAGTTCACTTTACCATCATGAGATGAAGACAGACCTTGATGGGTTGTTGCTATTTGTAGTTCACTTTAACCATCATGAGATGAAGACAGACCTTGATGGGTTGTTGCTATTTGTAGTTCACTTTAACCATCATGAGATGAAGACAGACCTTGATGGGTTGTTGCTATTTGTAGTTCACTTTAACCATCATGAGATGAAGACATACCTTGATGGGTTGTTGCTATTTGTAGTTCACTTTACCATCATGAGATGAAGACAGACCTTGAAGGGTTGTTGCTATTTGTAGTTCACTTTACCATCATGAGATGAAGACAGACCTTGATGGGTTGTTGCTATTTGTAGTTCACGTTAACCATCATGAGATGAAGACAGACCTTGATGGGTTGTTGCTATTTGTAGTTCACTTTACCATCATGAGATGAAGACAGACTTTGATGGGTTGTTGCTATTTGTAGTTCACTTTAACCATCATGAGATGAAGACAGACCTTGATGGGTTGTTGCTATTTGTAGTTCACTTGACCATCATGAGATGAAGACAGACCTTGATGGGTTGTTGCTATTTGTAGTTCACTTTGACCATCATGAGATGAAGACAGGCCTTGATGGGTTGTTGCTATTTGTAGTTCACTTTAACCATCATGAGATGAAGAGAGACCTTGATGGGTTGTTGCTATTTGTAGTTCACTTTAACCATCATGAGATGAAGAGAGACCTTGATGGGTTGTTGCTATTTGTAGTTCACTTTAACCATCATGAGATGAAGAGAGACCTTGATGGGTTGTTGCTATTTGTAGTTCACTTTGACCATCATGAGATGAAGACAGGCCTTGATGGGTTGTTGCTATTTGTAGTTCACTTTACCATCATGAGATGAAGACAGACCTTGATGGGTTGTTGCTATTTGTAGTTCACTTTAACCATCATGAGATGAAGAGAGACCTTGATGGGTTGTTGCTATTTGTAGTTCACTTTGACCATCATGAGATGAAGACAGGCCTTGATGGGTTGTTGCTATTTGTAGTTCACTTTACCATCATGAGATGAAGACAGACCTTGATGGGTTGTTGCTATTTGTAGTTCACTTTAACCATCATAAGATGAAGAGAGACCTTGATGGGTTGTTGCTATTTGTAGTTCACTTTGACCATCATGAGATGAAGACAGACCTTGATGGGTTGATGCTATTTGTAGTTCACTTTACCATCATGAGATGAAGACAGACCTTGATGTGTTGTTGCTATTTGTAGTTCACTTTAACCATCATGAGATGAAGACATACCTTGATGGGTTGTTGCTATTTGTAGTTCACTTTAACCATCATGAGATGAAGACAGACCTTGATGGGTTGTTGCTATTTGTAGTTCACTTTACCATCATGAGATGAAGACAGACCTTGATGTGTTGTTGCTATTTGTAGTTCACTTTGACCATCATGAGATGAAGACAGACCTTGATGGGTTGTTGCTATTTGTAGTTCACTTTGACCATCATGAGATGAAGAGAGACCTAACAAGACCTAAGCCAACATGGTCTTGGGTGAGCTGCAGAATATGAACCCGAAGACACTGGCACAGTATGGAAATGAAAGAATGGCCCGTCAAATACCGCCCCATTCACCACACAGTTCCATGTATTTAAACGGGAAAAACAAAGGGGGGGGGGGGTGAGGTTTGGAAGAATTTTTAAATTATTTTCATGAAAAAGAAAATTGAAGACATATAATCATAACAGTATTTCATTTTTATTTTCTTTGCATATAGCATATATATTTTAGAAATGTTTGGAATCTAAATCTCTGGCCTACGTAAGAATGTTCATTTCAGCTAGATCCTTTTATCTTGTTTTAAAATTCATTTTCTCGGGTTGCAAATTGTTCATCGGATCAAGTGAGAAGACATGGTTTTCGAAAACGGCTCTAACGATTTTCTTAGAAATTAGACGATGTATATCTTAAGGAAATAATTACTAGCTAATATGCCACACTGGAAAAACTCTAGTTTGACCGCTAAAATTTTGTTTAAGTATAATTTTTAAAAAAATAATTTTAGCTGGAGGTCTAGAGAATCTATAACTTGAACATCAGGTTTTCCCGCTTGTAGGTCCTAGTCATTCATACAGAAATAGACGTGCAGGAACAATTTGCGCACGGCCATGTTAGTCTGGACTCTCTGGAGGATTGGATCTAAGGGCCTTTCATAGGAATTGTACATCTTCTGAGTAGATTTATACATTCGCTTAAACAGGATGTTTTCAAGGGTATATGACATATATAAAGTAATGATATGTATTTATATGGGCGGGATAAAAAAAAAAAAGTTCCACTTTTGTTTAAGTCTATCATTTATTAGTTATTGAGAGTAAAATCGCTCATAAAAGAGGAATTGTCTTTTTATTTATTGTTTTCGTAAGTAGTGTTTCTCATTCATATTGTTATGACTCTACATTACGCATTGTCATTTGGCGCGACATTGTGTACCAGAGGACACGATAGAGAACAAAGGAAGGAAGATGGCCGATGATTAGAGATGTAAACAAGAAGGCCTGAGATGTGATTCTGGGTTTGGCTCTAGATCCAGTTTATAATTGATTATTAAACGTTCTGTTTTATATCACTTTCGTTGAGGTTGATTGCTAAGTTATAGCAATTGGTGTCAGAAGTGGGATCCTCAACGAAAGGGGAGAAGAAGGTCTAGATCTATGTATGGGACATTGAACGATTCCATTTTCGGGTAAATCAACATAAGTTTCGGTTTTAGTTGATCAACGTTTTGATACTGGATGGCGTCTAAGAAAACACTTAGTCAACTGTCATTACAGGAACTTAGACATGAACTCAGAGGTAGAGAGCTGAAGGTGAGCGGCAACAAGGAGGCACTTATGGAGCGTCTTAGGCAAAACATGATAGAGGAAGAACAGGACCCGGAGACCTATGAGTTTGAAATAGAACCGACTATGATGGAGCTTCGGAACATGATACAAGAACAAAGCAAAACAAATACTGACATAGGGAACTCATTGAAGGAAGACATGAAATCAGGAAAGGATAAAAAAGAAATGGGTACTGAACTGGGCTCTATAAAATCATTTGTGACCGAATTGAAAAATGACATAGACAGTTTCAAACAACAATTAAGAAATGAGGTCGCTGAATTAAGGTCCCAAATGGTGGGAGATGTTGATTCTAAAATTCAACAATTACGAAATGAAATGAAGGCAGAGCTGCAAAAGAAACAAGATGCGGGTGCCACTGTGACTGAAATGACGGGGAAGATTAAACCACCGGTGTTTGACGGCTCTGTGTCTTGGTCGGTGTATCGATTACAATTCGAGGCGGCGGCGCAAATCAACAGATGGGATACCCAGGTAGAGAAAGCAACTGGTCTTATGTTGGCACTCAGAGGAAAGGCAGCCAAATTGTTACAGACTATGACGGATCGGACGGACTACGATGCCATGGTCAAAACAATGGAACTACGATACGGCAATGAACACCTGCAGGGAGTTTTCAGGATGCAATTAAAGAATCGACAACAGAAGAACGGAGAGACATTACAGGAATTTGCAGCAGACATAGAACGTCTCGCCCGTCTTGCTTATCCATCGGCAAAACAGGAACTTTTAGAATTTAGATGTTCTGGTCACAGATGCCTTTATAGATGGAATGCGAGATTCTGAACTTAAGAAGGCTATCCGAATAAGCGGAAAACGGAAAATCAACGAAGCCCACATCTATGCCATGTCTTACGAGGCGGCCGAAGTTTCAGCGAGGAACATACACTATTGTCGGACGTTAAATGTGTCGGAAGAGGAGGATCTGCCGAGGCTGATTCGAAGAATGGTGGAAAAGGCTTTAAATGAACGGGAACATTATCAGACCTCAAGGCGTAGTAGAAATACTTTTCGTTGCTGGAATTGTAACACTCCAGGTCATGTACGGAGGAATTGTAACATGTTGTTCCAAGGCCAAGGCTGTGCATCAGAACGATTCTACGGGTTTAGAGAGCAAGAACGGGCAGCCCAGGAAATCGGAACTCCGAGAATAAAGACTCCTTTCAGAGTGTTAGAACAAAGCAGAACCTTGAGAGTGCAGGGAAAGATTGGCGCTGGTTCGTATAGGTTCCTCTTGGACACAGGGGCTACGCGGTCGATAGTTGGACCCAGTCTGATTGGTGATCAGGAAATAATACGAGTGAATGGCTACACTCTTAAAACGGCAGGTGGCGAAATGTTACCTATATAAGGACAGGAACGGAAGTCAACCATTTCGTCATGATTTTCTGATCGCCAATGTTGTCGACGATTGCATCCTTGGTCTGGATTTTATGCAGGAATTCGGTTTATCTCTAAACATTGGAAGTGGAACTGTACAATATGGACACATAGAGTTTCCATTGCTAAATGATGATGTGGAAGGCATTCAGGTGAAACGAATCGAACATACGACCATACCAAAATGGTCTAATCTGTCAGTAAACAGGTATCATAAAAGGGACAAACTGAAGTGGATCAAACTGGAAGGCCAGCTACATCCTAGAAGAGCGGAGACTGAAACATCAACCAATCATTGTTGTGGCTATAGGGGTAGTTACAAGGAAAGTGTTGGTGGTGGCAGCGCCGTCGATGATCATAATGACAAATCAGATGCGTCTAGCTTTCAAGATAAAGAAAGTGGCAATCTTTTTAACGATAAGCGCAGACCCGAAAAGAAAACGCTAGATGAAGAAACTAGAGGAGTGACCTAGAGGCAGAGTGAAACTATTGCTTTCGATGTCCGTGATATGAGTGCTTCAATGGGCATGACCAAATCAGACAATGTTGGGTCTGTGTCCAATACTCCTGTTTGGCTACCAGTACTAGCTGCAGACAGAAATTTAATAAGAACTGTACGGGCGGCACCTCGAATGAACAATGCAAATACCAAAAAAACCATCAACAGGTCTGGACTTGACAAACGTGTGTACGTCTGCCTTCACAAAGCAGAGTAAAAGATGAATCAATTTCAGCGCAAACTGGACACTAATAATGTGGTTAATGGACATGTGTAGAAAGGCATACCTTCTTTTTTGAACAAAGTGTTAATGTTTGTTTGGACAGTGTTTCATCCCTAAAAAAAATAAACTCACTTTCATAATTTGATTGATGAGCACACATTGACAGCAACACTGGCAATCACAAGATCAGGCAACTATTAAATGGTTTTGAACAATGAAAACATAAGTATTTACTTGACTCAACTTTTTCTTTTTAAAACTAGGCATAAAACAATGAAAACAAAAATCTGCTCTGAGAAAGCTGACCAGATTGTTCTTTTAAAACAACACTAATATTAAATCTTTTTGTATGCTTCTTGTATGTTTGTTTGAATATTTGCAATCAATTTTTCAACCATTTCTACTCATTCAATCGTCATCAAATTTTGCATAAAAGCTCTTGCTTAATGACAACCCATAAATCAATTTAAAAAATCAACTAATTAATCAATCAATTAGTTGTATTTAAAGAATTTTTTTATAGAAAATGTACTAAGATAAGGGGGGATACACCTTGTATAAAGAATCAGACAATTATAATTGTAAGAAGGTAGATCAAAATAAAATAAAATAATTAAATGTTAATGTTAAGATTATATTTTTAAAATACTCTGATAAGTTAATGTAAAGTTTATATCAAAGACGGTGTGTATATTAATCAATCATAAAGAAAACTTTGTACTGGAATTGCATCTTAACATTGTCTTTGTCACCATTTTCAAAAATGATTTTTCCTTAATATAAGCGTGCTTTTTAATTATTCCTTTATGGTCCACATGTCACACTTATGGGAAAAAAAAAAGATGTTCATGCAGGTGAGCAACTTAACGAGTTTAAATCTCTATTTTATTTTTGCCTGGTCTGTATGACATGGCAACAAACTATTGGTCTCCACTGCCCAAATGTTGTGACATCGCAGGTCAGTGTTGAGGCCTTCTATAACTATTGGTCTCGTCTGAGTATACCAAACCCTATTCATAAAAGATGTCATAAAAAAGTAGGCTTACATCATTTATATATCTATCTATCTATCTCTCTCTATATATATGAGTGTGTGCTTAAATCAGAAGATATACAGTTTTGCTAAAACAGTAAACTGAGTACAAGCCGGACATTTTCACAATTTAGTACGACACATGCCAGATGGAGGACATGATCTAAAGAGGATATAATGTCCTCCTTATGCCAGACATCTGGTAACCCTACATATAATGCAGTTTTATAATTGAAACATATATATTTTGAGGGACAATTACTTCTCTTTACTTCACTACAAAGTGACTTCTCGCTAGATGTCACCTAATGCAGGGATTCGACTACATTAAAAGAACTGTTGACGCCACGAAATATATATGTGAAGCGGTGGCCATGGTTAGGGAACGAAGGGCAATAAGAAGGGGAAAAATCAAAACAAAACTACAGAAAAAACCTGCAACTATTTTAATGACACCAGATATTGATGTGTGTGTAAAAAAATGCACACATAAATGTAGCCAAATAGAGAATGTAAAATGTTCTCCCTCCCCCCTTCTTTTTTTTTCTGAGCCTTGCTCTCTGTCGCCGCAAAAGTTATGTGGGGTAACTCTAGTCCGACTGGCAGAAATAAAAGTTATCTTTCCATGACTTTTTTGTGGTGTCCCGCATGGTTGGGCCACGAAGAGAATTATATAGATAGATATATACCATCGCAACATTATTGACTGAAAACCTTTTGAAAAAGGCATAAATTTCAAAACATCTCCGCTAATGAGATTCTCACTATTTTCTTATGCCACAATAGTCAAAATTCCACCAACTGTTGTACATAGCTATTTTTGACAAACTTTTGTGTGACAAAAATAATAAGGTCTGTGCCAAGATTGTTTAATTAAAAATTTAGATGATCTTACTTATGATGATTATGCCCATTACAGAATGTATGTGCATTATTTGTAACTCAGATGTTCTCACTTCACATAATAGTATTGGCTAGTTCTGCCTCTGTCTAAGTTAGACTTAATTTGATCTGCAAATTTTATTTTTTTATTAGAATGAAAAATGTGCTCTACTGAGAGAAATCAACTCATTATAGGCATGATCCATCCTTATTTACTTTACTCTGTCTTTAACAGGGTTGTTGTTTTTTTACTTAAATGTTTAGTATTATGTGAGAGAAATGAGAAATGGACAAGCTCTCATCCAAATCACAAGAAAGATGACGCTTACTATAAGCTATCCCGACAAGACCAACATCTAATCGTTCAACTCAGGACCGGACACAACAGAATGCGAAAACACATGTACCGGAAGCTCAAAATTGGAACCTGTGAAATCTGCCCATGTGGAGTATCACCAGAGAATGCCGACCACGTCCTCCAAAACTGCTCTCTTTACCAAGAGGCCCGTATAAGACATTGGCCCCAAAACACCCCAATAGAAAGAAAACTATATGGAGAGCTCCCTGATTTGGAAACCACTGCGCAGTTCATCTCATGTATTGGTCTAGTCATCTGAACACTCCAACATAACAATGAGAACGAAGAAGAAGAAATCTAATTGTAATAACTAGATCTAGTATATTATAAATATATTTAGATCTAGATGATAGATCTGATGATCAGATATAGAGATGAAAGTATCAAGTAATCTATGTCTAGCATCTCAACTAGTACCCAAATACTTAATATAGATCTAGATTCTAGTCTAGAAAAAGAATAAGTCTCAATACTTGTCAATAGTGACATGTCAGTCTTAGCAAGGCAAGACCATCAGTCTTAGTTTAAGTTAGAATGTTTTTTTCAAGTTAGACAGAGTTTTAGATTCTATCTCTAGACCGTAGGCACTAGATTCCGCTAGATCTATAATTATTTTATAGGTCTATAAATATAATAAATAATTATTATAGTATTTATTATAATTAATAATTATTTTTAACTCATAATACTAGTTACTAGTAATTACTACTAAAAAAGACAAAGTACTAGATCTAGTTAAATCTAGTGATTAGTAATTACTTTAATTAGTAAAAGTAATTAAATAGTAATAATACTAATAATAGTATCAATTCTTATAGTAAGTTATAGTTATAGTATACTGAGTAATACGTAATTATAATAGAATTAGATTAAATTTAAATAGAGTAATTAGTAAATAGAGACTAGACTCACTAGACTCTAGAGTAGAGACACGTAGAGAGACTAGAGTCAGACTACTGACTAGTCACTAGAGTCGAGTGTCTTAGACTCTAGATAGAGACAGACTTGACAGAGTCAGACTCAGACTGCTGAGACTCAGCAGAGTGAGTCTCGAGACAAGTCATTTCTAAATTTCTAGTGCTTACTTCTTTCTGTAGATCTAAGATGTTCATCGTGATATCTTATGTCAGTAAGATCCAATAACAATTCACTATTATTAGTGGTGAATGAAATATCGAGATTTTCACTTGAAGAAATGTGTGAAATATTTCCGCCTATGTTTGTTACATGGTCACTTTTATCATCAGCCATTTTGACGGCTTTGGTCACATGCACACATAGATCTAGCTATTTTTAGATGTTTTCTCACGTGGTCTGCGACATTATTAGAAATAGTCTGATAGCCTAACGGAGGCTAACGTCTGTACACTTTTGAAGTTTGTATAAACTAGTAGATCTAGATGTCAAGTTTTAGATATTGAATAATAAATATTGAGTATTCACACAAATTTAAATCTAATTCGTCGAAATAAAATGTTTGAAAAGTTTTATGTTTGCTAGTCAAGTGACTTTCTAAAAATAGATATTTAAATTATTTTCACCTAATCTAGATTATTCAATAAATAAGGTCGAAGGTTATTCAGTGTACACCAGTACTACCCTTCTTTACTTTTAGATCTATTGGACAACATTGGAAAATGATGTACAATTATTTGGTAGAAGATGCCAGAAATCAGGAGTTTCCTCAGTTGAAGGGTATGGACTGAACGAATGCAGCTTCTTTATATGCTAAGATTTAAATAAAATTAAAAATCTAGCTAGTTGTGCATCTAGACATTCTAGATTACTAGGCGCTATATTATATAGTATATAGATTAGATTCCTACTATGACTGATATGACGTAGCATTTTTTTTTTCGATTTTAAATGAAAAATGAAGGAAAATCAATTTTGATTATTTATAACTTTTGTTTCTGCTAATAATTTTGTTGATATGGTGCGCTAAGTCTAAATTATTATAGATCTATTCAGTTTCAATATTATATGTTAAAGAAGAAAACTTGTTTATATTATAGCTGTATTGTATTGAATAGAGTTTATAGAGACTCATCAGAGGAAAAGACAAAGAGTGATATCCCTGAGTCTGTCCCTGACTATTATTCAAATTATTCTAAGTCTAAATTATTATAGATCTATTCAGTTTCAATATTATATGTTAAAGAAGAAAACTTGTTTATATTATAGCTGTATTGTATTGAATAGAGTTTATAGAGACTCATCAGAGGAAAAGACAAAGAGTGATATCCCTGAGTCTGTCCCTGACTATTATTCAAATTATTGTCACTTATTGTGTCAATAGACTGGTAATACCAGATGCAGTGATGGAGAAAGTCAGAATGGAGACAGAGAAAGATAGAACAATGCAAACACTGGTTCAGTATACCACAAATAGGTTGCCAGACAAACACAATTGAACTGAAAAAAATATTTTCACAAAGAGACATGTTGACATATTGGTATCAGATTTCAAGGAAATAGAAAAAAATCTCCATGTTACACACCTGGGATTAGACTCAATGAAAAGAAGAGCAAAGAAACAGTTTTCTGGCTTGGATTATCAGCTAGGATAAAGAAAATAGCCAACTCATGTTAAATTTGTCAGAAAAACAAACCAGCGAATCAGAGAGAAGAATTAATAAAGCATGAAATAGGCTCAAAGTGGGACAAGATTGTAATTGATTTATTCCAAATGTGTGAAAACAATTTAATATTTGGTTATAGTGGACTATTATTCAAATTTCATAGAAGTAGAAAACATATCGTCAATAACAAAACAATTTTACTGAAATATTTTTCCAAATTTATGATGGAATGGAGAGTGATTTATTGGAAATTCTCCCCAGGACACCATCAATCCAATGGAAAGGCTGAGTCAGCAGTTAAAATTTTGAAGAAAGTAATGAAGAAATCAAGTGCAGCTAAGTATAAGATGGTATATTTCCAATTGCCAAATGACCTTACCTTGAGACATGGAAGAATCCAGTCCCAAGTAAATCAGAGAGCTTACATTATTCAAGGTGACAATGGTGCAATGTACCAAAGAAACATAGTGCATATTAACCCGAACAAGAAACAGAACAAGAAGATATATTTCCTGATACTGATGACAACATACAGGACAATAAAACTCAAGACCTAAACAGTAGCCACAGGTCATTACAAGCCAACATTAGAAGCACAATCAACAAAACTACTTATCATTCCCTGCAACCAAGGGATCAGTTGAAGAAACTGACAAGATTCAATGACTATGTTTCTTAATGAACTATTAAATGTGACATGTTTCATATTCATTGAAGCGTATATATGTCTATGTTATGTTTTGTTGTTTTTGTTTGTTTTGTTTTTGTCTTTTTTTTATGATATCCCCAGAATTTCTTTTAAAAAAAAAAGGGATGTTGATATGGTGCACAAAGGTGATCAAAGGGTCATCCAAAGAAACGTTTACTGGACAATGTAAAAGAATTGAATCAGCCTCTTTCTTGATATCCTTGTTGATCAAGAAATGTGTAGTGATTTGGTTTAGTGAACTGTCACAACACCCCTATTAGGAAAGTTAAGGGACAGATGATGATGATAATGAATAGTTTATTACTTAAATTCATAATATAAAATTTAAAAAAAGGGGGAATTACCTCAATTCAAACTCTTGACTCAAGCCTTCTTAGGCTGCTCAAGCTAACACGGTAACCAGTGGAGAGCTTATGAACATGGAAGATTGTATAGTTATCTATTATTCCTATAGTCTTAACTTTTTTTTTTCAGGTTGTGTTCACTAAGACTCAGCCGATGACCTACAAAGGGGACTAATTCAGCTTATACCACCACTTTAGTCAATTACCATTTCTTTCCCTTGTTCAAGATACCAAAACAAAATAATTTATTACCAATAGTTAATTAACTAATTGTTTTTTATTTATTATTGATTCTTGTGTTGTCAGGTAAAAAGAAATAATATTGCAAATTTTCAGCTTGATCCAAGATTGGGTGTAGCTGAAATCAGGTGTACCAACTTTTTACAAAACAGACAGACAGAGTGACTTAATATAAGCTTTGTAAAAATACCTCTCCATTTCAAAAATCAATTTCCTACTAAGGATATCCATTTGTAAAAATAATTTGTATTAGTGTTAATTTTTTAATTGAATTTCACCCTTCCTTCTCTAGATGCTGTCTATGTTGATCATGCTGGTGCAACCCTCTACAGCAGCTCACAAGTTGATGCTGTGCATCATGATCTCATGTCCCATTTGTATGGCAACCCACATAGTCACAATGCTTCAAGCAAATTGTCCACAGATACTATTGACCAGATAAGATATAGGTTAGTCACATTGTCAAATCTCAAAGCTATTTTCAGAAAATTTATAGTTCATCACTTATTGATTATGTCTAGGATGACAGCTATGAAAAATATAATATCCACAATATAAATAGGTTTTTGGTAAATGATTTACTATCCAGTTTAAAAGTGAAAAAAGGAGTAGTTAAAAGAAAAGCATTTTGTATTATAATTTAGATTATTTTGTTTCATAGACACAAGAACTTAACACTTATTTTGCTTGAACTGATTTGATAGAGTTCTCAAGTTTTTCAAAACAAATCCAGAAGAATATAATCTCATCTTTACATCAGGATGTACTGCTTCTCTCAGAATTGTTGCAGATTGTTTTACATTTTCTACAGGTAGGTGCTGCTAACATTATACTAGTTTAAAAAAAATGTTTTTTTTTAAAAAGAACAATACCTCCTTTATACAACTTGTTGTTGTTGTTTTTTTCTCTTAATAACTAATAAATGTTAGATTAAAAAATAATATAACATTTTTTAATCTTCCCCATTCCCCCCCCCCCCCCCCCCCCCCAGAATAAATCTTGGTAAATTGAATATATAGATCTACTACAATTTATAATATTTCAATGATAGGCCTTTAGATTTAGACCTATAATACGATGCACAGAATTTTCCTGAACATTAATTTATTAAACTCATGAATCAATAATACCTTACTTTCACAAATTCCTGAATGCGGTAGTCTTTTCAAGAACGCAATAGTCCTTTCAAAACCGATGCTGGATCTAGATCTAAGCCAAATTTAAATTTATTTCTTTTTTACTTTGAAAAATTATAGCTGTCAAACTAGAGGTTTCCCTGTAAGGCCAACAAGCTAGTAATTCTTTTCTCAGTGATATGCATCAATTGTTAAATTTCTAGGAAAATCATCATAAGAGTCATTTTTGAGATCAGTATCCAAGTTCCATCCTCCAACTTCCATGATGTTCTGACTTGAATAAAGGGTATTGTAAAAAAAAAAAGAAGGTCTTAATTCTACCCTCTTAAATTAATTTCAGAAAAGGAAGATTCTCAAAGTGCTGGAGTTTTTTGTTACTTGGAAGACAACCATACATCTGTGCAGGGAATGAGAGAAGTTGTTGCTGGTCGATGTCAAGGGATCTACTGCCTGGATGAAAATGAGATGACTACTGCCTTGACTAATCAAACTCCTACTTCTGTGAATCATGCTGAGACCCAAGAGAACTCCTCTTCAGTTGATTCAGATCACTATCCAACCTCCTCAGCTACTGCACAGTCTCTCTTTGCTTATCCTGCACAATCGAATTTTTCAGGAAAGAAGCATCCACTGAAATGGATAAAACATATTCAAGAGAAGGGACTAAACCTCCCTGGCAGAAGGTTTGTGTATCTACTATCTCAGTTGACTACAATTAGAAGGTTTGTGTATCTCAGTTGACTACAATTAGAAGGTTTGTGTATCTCAGTTGACTACAATTAGAAGGTTTGTGTATCTCAGTTGACTACAATTAGAAGGTTTGTGTATCTCAGTTGACTACAATTAGAAGGTTTGTGTATCTCAGTTGACTACAATTAGAAGGTTTATGTGTGTTTGTTTTTTCATTGTATTTATCTTTAGCAGTTTGATTGGTAAAACAAAAAAAAAAAGCTTTCATCTAGTATACCACCAATGCTACACACTTATGGCATTTTATTCCTCGATAGTGTTTTCCTTTTGCAACATCCTGTCACTAAGGAGGCCCCTCCTTAATACTTTCCCACCATGTGGGCATAGCCTGTTCTTTCTTCTTCCAACTGTTGTTGTGAAAAGTTAAGAGTGGATGATCTACAGCTTTCTTGTTCTCTCTTACATTACCATAAAGTACATTTATACTATATAAGTATATAAGACATAATCATCTTCTTGTTTTGAAGTAACATCTGTATTTTATAAGATAAGATGTACTGTATAATTCCACACAGTCTACATTGTAAATCCACTAAGAGTTCAAAGTAATTGTGAAAAGCAAAGTGCTCATATTTTTCAGGAGTAAAGATTCCTTGAAAGAATTAGAGGTTCAAGAAGCAAGTAATGTAATGTGATGTGTTATTTCAATTTCATTAACAAAAATGAGAAAATATTGAATTCAATTTCAGAATTTTAAGCAAAGTAACAGTTTATGTGAGTTCTAGAATTATTTTTTCATCTTTTCCATAGCTCCAGTAGATCAGAGAAATGGTTTGTTGTTCTGGATGCAGCTGCTTATGTCAGTACCAGTGAACTTAATTTGTCAATTACAAAGCCAGATTTTGTTACAGTTTCATTCTACAAAATATTTGGTTACCCAACTGGGCTGGGTAAGTAGATTTACATTTTTCTTTGATATTCACAACTTTCATTGTGTTGGTGACTTTTTTTTTTGTTTGGTCATGTAGTTTAGGTTTGTACAACAAAGAACATGCAATCAAACTTTGGTATAGCCAACAAAGGGGGAAACTTCATTAATTTGGATTAAGTACATAGGATTAACCAAATACTACAGCCATTTGGTTTGGTTATTTGTGAAGTACAAAACTTCAAAAGAAAATCATAGTGTTTTGTTATAATGTTTTGATAATTTCAAACATATTGCTATATTTCTGTCCTGCGAACGACTTCCCACAAAATATTGTGCACTATTCAACATAGAGCCAGGACATGAGTGTTTAGAAATAGACAGAGCTTCCTTTCGCCCAAAGTGTTGAGAAGGAAATTACAGAGCTGGCATTCTGGAACATTATGAAAGAAGCTTCTATCACCCTGCCTGTTAACTTAAGGAGGCTGTTGCTGTTGACCTAAAGCAACACTAGGGATTGTAATGCTAGTGATATATTGAGGGGGTGCCTGAAAATAAGATTGGCAGAAGGGACTCATGAATTTTAGAACTACACTTTGTGTGTTGGTCTGTCAATGGTGTGGTGGAAGAGAACCCTAGATCTGATGGCCTTTGTTTGTGGTTCTTGTTTTAATCTTGTTTTAATCATCTACATATTATTATCCATTGTAAAAATAATACATATTGCTTACCTTGTCTTGCTTCTGTTTAAGTTGACAATAGTATAGAAGATTTTAGTTACTTATTTGTTGCTGCTGTGCTAATATAATGGCAGTAATTCACTGTTCTAGGTGCACTGCTAGTCAGTAAAAGTGCAGCTGGTACATTGAGGAAAACTTATTTTGGTGGTGGAACAGTAGCCATGAGCACAGCAAAAGAACGATTTCATGCATTCTGGAAGAGTCTTCCTGAAAGGTAATTACAGTAGCAGTATATCTTTAATGTAGCATTATGTAGAGCAACATATTTAAATTCTCTCAGTGACAACTTTTGATTTATGCATATAATGCTTTTATCCACAGATTTGAAGATGGAACTCTGCCATTCCTAAATATAATCAGTTTAAAACATGGTTTGGATACAGTACAAAAACTAGCTGGTTTGTTTGCTTGTTTTTCCAGCTTGTCATTTAATTAGAGATGAATGTTAATGACACACACTAGTTATTTGTTGTTGTATTTTTTGTGTCTATTAAATGACATGCTAGAATTGAATGTCATATTTGATCAATGTCATAAGTAATGGCTGATAAACAAAGTCCAGCCAATGGTGTAATTTTTTCACAAATAATATTCACTAAGTCTGTTCCAATATATCTGCACATACCTGTTTCATTTCAAATTGTTTCCCTTTAAGTTAAAATAACTTTAGAGACACATTTTTTTTCTATTTAATTTTATAGCAAGATAGGTTAAGAAGCCTAAACATTTAGGGGTCTTAGATTTCCTATTTTAAAGTCTCTAGCATTTTGTATGCATACGGGTATCAATGCATAGTGAAGAAACATAACAGCCCAAAATAGTTATAATTGCATTGTCATCTTCAAAGTTCAAGATAATGGATGAGTGTAGTATCTCGCTTGGCCATGCTGACCTGGTTAGGACCTGCATATACTTTGACATGTAATGTAGACACAGCTGTTGTCTACCAGGGGTCTATTTACAGTATAGTTATTGTAGCTAAAGAAAATACTTCTTTGAATTCAATGTTTTTAAAATTTGATAAGTTTAATGAATTCTACTTTAAAGGTACCCTGTTGAAAAATGTATTAGAGAGATGATTTCATTCTCTTGTAAGAAATAGATAAAATACTGACATAATCATTCTAAGTTTCATTCATGTTTGTTACTAAGTGGTTGATGATATTTAAATGAAATTTACACTTATGAATATCCTTCTTTATCTCCATCTATAGGGGGAATGCTAAACTTATCCAAACATGTGTTGGCAGTTACTCAATATTTTTACCATAATCTCAAGAGTCTCAAACATGGTAATGGTCATCCATTAGCTGTGATCTATGGCAGTCAGACATTTGAAGAGCTTAGTAGTCAAGGGGGCATAGTCACATTTAACTTAAAGAGATCAGATGGCAAGTTCATTGGTTATGCAGAGGTTAGTATCTAGTAGCCTGTCAAGTCATGCAATAAAGTCTTAGTTGTTGGTCATGTCTCAGAAGTTGACTTTTTCACTTTGGATAGATTGCATGGGACAATGAACATTTTAAAATTTATTATTGATCGACTGGATGTGATGATGCAATAATTGTTGTCTTGTAAAAGATTTATCTAATTAAAGTTGTTTATTTCTCAATAGTGGCAAATCAAATAGATGATAGAAAAAAACACTTTGAGCTGATTAGTCAATTAAAAAAAATTCTCTTAAACATTTCAAGATCTAAAGGACAAATAAGTTTTCTTGACTGACTGTAAGTGAAGGTGCTAGATGACTGATTCAATGACCAGCTAAGTTAAGCCTTGATGGTTAGGTGTGATGAAGCATAAAATTTTCGTTTTGTAATGTTGCCTTAAATGGACAAAAGTAGCTAAAGCAGTGAATAGTTCAAATGTTGGACCAAGATTTGGCTCCCAGGACAGTTCTCTTCTCACATTGTTGTCTTAAGACTTGACGACCAGTTCTGTTGTCTCCAAATTGCTTCTGAAGTAAAGGCAAGTAAGTTTTAATACTGGCCATAAGCTTATAAACATGATCACAAAAACTTGTGTGTCTAACTTCATCGGAGACATGAACATGGAAGACCTTGAAAGGAAATTTTCTTTAATGTTGTTTTCAATAATTCCATCTTCTATTTGTCTTCCTTTTGCAAAAACTACCTAGTTTTGTATGTTGCCAGATTTAATTCATTGTTTGCAAGTAAAGCATTTTGTTCAATTTTAATGTAAAAATGTAGCCAACTTTCTGATGTTTTCTTGTTTTTCTTGTCTGTCTTTATAAAATGGTTTGTTGTTTTATAAGTTTCAGTTGTTCCCCCAGAATGGAAAAATATTACCTTATAGTTTAAACCTCTATCAAGGTGGCTGGGTATGGAAATAGTTAAGACCATCATGATGACAGTGCAATACATTCAAATGGGGGGGGGGAGGGGAGACATATACATATTATAAGCTTAATGACTTCCACAAGATTATAACAGCTTTATCATTCCACAGGTGGATAAGTTTGCACAACTGCATGACGTACATCTGCGCACTGGATGTTTCTGTAACATAGGAGCTTGTCAGTTCTACTTGGGACTTTCATCCAAAGTTATAAAAGAGAATTTTGCTGTAAGCCAGAAATTTATTTGTTTATCTCTTCTTGTTTTGAAGGGACAAAATTCCTCAAACCAAAAAAAAAAATCATCTTATTTAAACTCTTGTTTGATCAAGTATTTTTAAGTAAATGAAATGTACTTATTTTGTTAGGTTTTCCTTAACATGAATTTTAACAAGTAAATCTGTATTATGTTTAGATTTTTTTTGTTATTTAAAGAGTACATTGAAAAGACAGTAGAACATTTTTCTTGGTTTATACAATAGTGTGTCTATTACTTACTGTCAGCTAGCTCTAACAAAGAAAGATCTGTAAACATAGTTATCCACATAAGAAATTAGTTTATAGACATTTTTTTTAGCTTTTTATGCATCTTGAGCTTTGAACTTCCATTCCATATTAGGCTGGTCATGTTTGTGGTGACAATGTAGACTTGATAAATGGTCAGCCCACTGGAGCGGTCAGAATTTCCTTTGGCTATATGTCAACCATAGCTGATGCCAGAGCCTGTCTAAGATTTATAAGTGACAGTTTCTTGGAGAATCCATCATCTATTCCAGTTTTTCCTGACCCTAGTTGGTACAAGAAAGATGTCAATCAACCAACTAGCGAGCCTGTCATTCAACCAACTAGTGAGCCTCATCAAAAGAATGATCTTTGCACACATGATGGGACAAGTTTATGTAGGTTGAAATGTATTTATTTGATTGCTTAACATACAGCTTTTACATTTAGAAGTTTTAAGTGAAAGGTGTACAGTTTAGACAACTCCGGTTCCAGAGTTCTAAATTGCCTTTTTTTTTTGTCAGTAGTAATTTTCTATTTTTGCTTTAAATGAAACCTTACATTTTAATATTTGAAGACTTTTTTTGTAATGATTGCAACTGTCACCAGTCAAGAGGGCATGTTCGGATGGTGTTGCTAGTAACAATATCATCCTGAACTCATTAGTTCTTACTAGTAAAGCCAGAAATAGCTCAGGAACTATCTGATTACTACCAAATAGAGTCAAGAAAGAAGATTTATTTCCCTTGCCCTTCTTTGACGTTTGAGAAAATTAATTATAGATCCAAGTATATAAAAAGAACCAAATAAAATAGACTAGGCAGCCAGTTGTAAATAAATACTTTTTTTTACCACCTATGGATTAATCAATTCAGTTTTATATTTCATATAGTGTTGTTATACTGAAAGATTATTTTTTCTGTTTTATTCTACAAAGCTAGTCTATTTCATTTTTTATTCAAGTTTCAATTCAAACATTGTATCGCTGGGCTTTTTTTCTCTTTGTTATGTTTTTATACTACATTGATGAGGGATCAAAAGATCTACTGGATAAATCATTGCAATGTGAACTCTACAAAATGTTAGGATAAAGTCTCCTGGTAGCAATTCTCATATTAGAGTTTATTAGTTAGCTCGTTAGTTAATGTCTTGTCTCCTGTATCTCATCAGTAGCCAGATTTTACAGAAGTTCTGTCTTATACTAGTCTCTGTACTAAACTCATTTTCTTTGTTGCATTCTTTCTAGTTTTTGTTGTTTTGTTTTTGTTTTGTTTTGTTTTGCTTTTTTTTTTGTGTTTTCATTTGATGGCAAATTAAGTAAACAATAGCTAAATGTTACTCATGAATTACAAAGCTGTTAAGTTTATTCAATCAACCAACACATTAGCTGTCATGTACATTGCAGTTTATTTTATCTAGCAACACATTAGCTGTCATGTTTATTTCATTTAGTTCTAAAATAAAAAGTATTTTTGAAGCATACTTAAGACATTGCTTGACAAAACTAGTCAATCAATGAGAAATTAGATAATGTTATGAAAACAGTATTCACCTAGTTGTGTGGGTCCCTTGAAATGTATGAATGGTGATTTGTATTGTGTAATTTTCAGAGCATTGACCTTTGCAGTGATTTTGTTTTTCATAAATTTTCAGCTTTAATATTAGCCCTGCATACTAATTTTGCTTTTTGTTTTTCTATTAGCTGACAGAGTTAATGGCCCTGTATCATCCATGAGCACCAATGAGATTAGAGCTTCTAGTGTGTCCATGACCTGCTCATTAACAGAAAGAAAAGTCACTGACATATATTTATATCCTATTAAATCATGTGGAGCTTTTAGGGTAATTTACATTCTATTTGTCATGTCCAGCACTGCTTTTTTTTTTTAAAGTATCATCATCATTTTTAATTATTACTACATAACACTGGGTTGTCTTCTCATTCTTTACATATTCTAATTTGCATAGGTCAGTGAATGGGAAATGAGCAGCAAAGGATTGTTGTATGACAGAGAATGGGTGTTGGTCAATGATACTGGAGTCACCATTGGTCAAAAACGAGAGCCCAAAATTTGCTTGCTCAGCCCTTACATTGATCTGACAAACAAAAAATTAATTTTGTCATTTCCAGGTAAGATAAAAGTACTTGTAAAGATAACATTTTCTTTTATAAGCAGCACATTTATGCATGACTCTTGGTTGAAAGCTTTTTTAGTAGATCCAATTAACTTTTCTGATCCTTTCTGCTGATTTGTATATAGTAAATTGCACATCATTCACTATTTTCAACCTCATTAAAGATTTTATCTTAACAAATCACATTGATTCATTCTAGGATCATCTTCATTTGAACTGCCACTTGATCAAGATGCTACATTTGATGCTACTGCCAACTTTTGTACCAATAAAGTTTGTGGAGACAGGTTAGGTTTTTACTACTTCTGGTACTTGTTTTAAAACTGAAACTGTGTTTTAAAGGAAATTAAAATCTAGATTTCAAAAAACTTATTGATTACAATGTAAGTATGTAAGCAATGAACTATTTATTGTATTACATTATAAGACAATGTATCTTATCCTCCTACATTTATACAACTTTTTGAAATGAAAATAAATTCCCCCCAAATATTTGTAAGCTTTTCTCCATAGCCATATTTTTTTTTCTTAATGAGATTGATTAGTAAACTGAACAAGTATTCTGAGCACACACAATTAAAAACTTACTTCCCTTGTTTCCAGTCATTAAACAATTGTATTTGAGAGTATATTTTTCATTTCTTTTTTATTAAAATAATGGCAGTTTCAACAGTTGTCTGTTATTATTATTTATTTTTAGTAATTTAGTACTATTTAGCCAAGTTTATTAGTTCAAAAAAATAGTTTTGAAATTTAAGTTTTCAATGAAATGGTTGTGTATTCTTTGAACTCTTTCTGTTCGTAATTATTTTCCACGTTTCAACAGAATTATTCATTCTTTCACTCTCCTTTTTTGATAAAGCTTTAATAAGGTTTTCGTTTGTTATCAGAAAATGTTTTCTATGGTATAGAATTAAAGAGTAATGCCTGCTCTTTTTATATAAGACAAAGTAAGTTTCTAAAATCAAACATTAATTTCATTTAATGAGTTCAAATCAATGATGGTATCAATTAGGGGAGAAAGAGTTAAGGCAGCATTAATCTTTTGGGGACAAGCTATGAATTATCTCTTTTTCTGTCTTTTAATTAAAAAACAGTATTCCTTTGATTAATGATTCTTTTATCTTCATACCAGATATACTTATGAAGACCTTAGATATTGTTTCAGTTCTTAGAATAAAATATCTTATTCAATGAGGGCTAATTTATAAAGTATATTTGAAGTTTTTGGCTACTTGTAGAGTGAATACATTTGACTGTGGAGATGCTGTCTCTGACTGGCTGAGTGAGAACTTGGGTACATCTGGTATTAGGTTGTTGAGACAACAAGAGGATGACACGAGGGCCAGTAAACTCAAAGATAAGGAGCTTGTAGCATCTGAAGGTAACAGTCATTTGTTAATATAGGTAGGCTGAGAAGTTACCTCTATGTTTGTTCAGAAACTCAAAAGTTGTATTAATAACAAAGTTTTCATTTTTCTGGTCATGTCTCACTAGAGTACTTCTTCTGTGTTATTTGCCAAATGTTGTATTGGTAACTCATTTCTTAACTCTTTGACTCCGGAAAAACGCACTCCATGTTGGTTTAAAATGGGAAAGAAGTCAGATCAACGCTGAAATCATCGGTGATTTAAATTTTTTTTTTTCTATTTCTCCGGTTGATGTTTTTTATTGCTTAATTTTTTATCTAGAATAGTTTCCCTTTGCTAAACATTTGAAAATTCCTTCATTCAGCGTGTTTTTATTTTGTATAAAGTTTTGAAAGAGACTACATTTGTTTATTTTTCTGTATGTTTTTTTTTACATGAAGACTCAACCAGGACCATCTAAACTTTGTAGATCTAAATATTTCTTTGATGAGGAAGCTAGAGAATTTGTTATTGAAAATAATTCAGATGACATTGATTTGACTTTATCTGATGGTGATATTGATTCTAAATCTAATGATATAGTGAATTAATTTATAGATCTGGACCTAGGGCTAGGTCTAGTAATGATGAAGTTTATCAGCTGCTGAAGCAGCCCCACCCCCAGTTAAAGTTAAATTTAGAACTGATTTAGCTTTCTCTACATCATCTAAAGATAATTAGAGGTAGATCTGGATACTGAAGTGGAACAATTTCAGATTTGTTCCAGCAAGAAATGTGGGTGTCAATCTGGACTTAATCTGCACTGCATCTAATGAGCGGGACTGTTGTTGTTTTTTATTGACAATGATATTGTTGATAGTCTTGTCAGCACAATAAATAGCTATGCTGACCATAGGATTAAATTGAACACCCCTGCTAGAAGAAGATCCATTTTCAGAGAATGGAGACCTACAACTATAAAGAAAGACAGAGTATGTAAACACTGTTGGTCAGGGAGAACGGTTTATGTTTGCGTTGGATGCAAGTCGAACCCACATATTCATATTGACTGCTTGCATGAATATCACAGCTAGTAGGAATATTTATATATTATGTATATGAAGAACTTTAGAAGAAACTTAGACTTAGGTCCTTCTGCACCGTTGGGCGCATTGGGCGACAAGCTGTTTCCACAAAGATGTCACTGGCTATGTCTGAAGCATCTTCCCACCTGGTGTCCACTATTCTGAGGTCATCCATGAAGGTGTGGCGCCAAGTAATACGAGGACGTCCCTGTTTGCGCTTTCCTCATATTGGCTTTCATGTCATCGCAACTCTTGGTATGTGTAGTTTATTTTGTCAGAGAACATGTCCCTCAAACCTCAAGTGACGCTCTGTCACAACCTCACCAAGTGTTTGACTTCCAGTTCGGCATATAATTTCCTTGTTTGAAACCCGATCTGTGTAACTGACTCCCAAAAAAAGTTTAAGTAAGTGACATTGGATTATTAGTTCCAGTTGATTATTTTTTGTGTTTTTTGTTTCTTCTATGGTGTTCTATAAATAAATGGATAAAAAGGAGAAAACAATTTCTTTGGATTCAATTCTGACTATAAATTTCTTATTACTTTCACTTGGATGGATATTTTCAATGTCAGTTGGTGAGTTTTTCATTTTTAATTTTTATATTCATAACTCAAAATTACAACAACATGATTTGCAAGCTAGAAAATTTAAGAAAGAGAAAGAGCATGCATTTCTCTTAATTCTATATCAAATTTATTATTTTCCAATAATAAATTTAAAAAGTTAAACAAGTTTAATCGAAGCGAAGTAGCACATTCCAAAATTGCGGAAAAATTAATTCTGTCCAAACGTGGAAAATAACTCAGGAGTCAAAGAGTTAATCTGGAAAAATATTGGGATTCCACGAGTATTCTGTTATTCCTCCATTCATTCTAAATAATATTTTTCTTCCAGTACTTTCATCAAAAAAAAGGAGTAAAATATTTCACAAATAATAATTTTAGCACCTGTATACAGATATAATAACTTAAAAAGTAGATCTGACTCAAAGTATTTGTGAATTAATTGGGCAGTAATGATCAATACTATTTAGGCATCACAATTTTTACCAAATTCATTTGCTCATAATAAGAGCTAAAACTCATTTTCACCTTTTTTTTTCACATCTACAGACAAAGATAAACCCAAGCTGTCGATGGCCAACGAGTCTCAACTCTTATTAGTGACAAGGCCAAGTGTGAGGGAGTTGCAGAAAAAGATGGTGGAACTTGGCCAGGTAGATGATGCAGAAGATACAAGAGTGCCAACTTCCCCAGCAGATATCAGTGAGTGAGACTTGTCTTGATAAGCCCAAATAGTGTATCACAGAACCATTTGAAAACTTGTACATTTATTCAATGCTGTTAAGGGATGAGATAATGAGTATGGATCAAATACTATTTAGTTGAAATTAGAGGTGCACCGGATAGTACTTTTTGATATCCGGCCGGGGCCGGATATGACCGGATAGTAAAATTTGATATTCGGCCAGAGCCGGATACCTAAGTGTCTTGTTAATAGCTTGTGTTGCTGAACATTTTACGAAACTGTTAAATAACATACCTATATTGGTTGGTATTATTTTTTTTCCTTTTATATACCTTATTGTTTTAAACTCTGTTACTGATTGATTTATTCAAGCTTAACAGTATTTCTAAAAATCTGTATAGCATGAGTGTGTCTGTGTGTATGTACGATGTCACCAACTGTAAAGGATGTGTATAGGAGGGTCAATGTAAAATATGTTAGTGTATATTTAACTGGTTACTAATGTAAATCTCTCATAAGTAAAGAGCAATCTGCCTTGTATAGTGGTCGAATATATGTGTTCCTGAATTTCAGACCAACAACCTGGTCAGATATACCTAGTGAGCCTACACAAGTAGTCCTAGTGTAGTGTGTATAGTTGTTTGTTTTAACCATCAAGCATTGTTTTTTCCTTGAGCATACGCACAAAAAAGATAACATATTGGCATGGTCAGTCAAGCATATAGATAAATTATACACGTTCACTAGTTAGAGGTCAAGGGTTTTTTTGTTTGTTTTTTTTACGCTCCAGCATATTATTTCTTTGTTTGCTAGATCTAACTGCGGTATTATTATTCAATTTATTTTATGCGATTTTAAAATTTACTGTAAGGTTTTCCGTTATTTATTAAGTCAAAAGAATTAAACAATGAAATTAGCTTTCTTTCAAAAGGTTTTAATACAAGGCAAAAAAATACACACACGCAAACATGCACATCTTTGTTTTATTTTATTGTGCAAAGAACGTACGTAAAAAACATTAAATGCAAAGATCGTATGTTAGAAACATCTTCCTTAATTAATACTTATTAATGATTTTATTGGTGGTTCCAGTAACTGTTACAAAAGGGCACGATAGTAATCCTATGGATGTCAGATGTGTAAAAGTTGTCCTAGCCTATTACACAGTGGCTAAGTAGGCATCTTAAGTAAACAAAAATAGTAATAACAAGGAGTTAATTGACTGTCACAAATTATTAAGAATATTATTATCAAATCAAGACACATATTTGCAGGAATAATATTCAAGTTAACACGTTAGAAAAATTATTTAACCGTAATATTTATTGACAGTGTAATATCCTTTGTTAGCACGTTGTGTTTTTTCATTCTGGCTTAAAAATGTTCAATGTTTATCAATAAATTGGGTCTCAAGGACCAAAGAAATAAAATAAAGTGTAGGGGGTGTTTAGCTCTCCATTTAAAGATAGCCCTGGTCGTGTTTTCTACAAAATAATTAGTTACTGGCTTACTGGGCTATATAATCTCGCGGTTTGTGTTCTGTGTAACCAAAGGTCACTCGTTTAGGTGTGTGTGATCTTTAGTCCAGCTTACTAATTGAGATTTATGTTCAAGTAACTCGGCACACTTGAAAAGGTGTGGCCTCTAGCCCAACCATGTGATTAAGATTTTTCTCCAAATAAGCAAACTCTTTGTCCAGATACCCGTGTAGATGTTTGGCTTGAAGTCCAGTCTCCCCACCCCCACCCCAATTAAGATTAACTACTAAGTAAACAAACATAGTTCCCTCGTGTGACCTCTAGAGAGTGCTTACGTCCATCGTATCTGACTTTGGGTCACCTGTCAATCAATGAACTCAATGTGATGGACTAAACAAATAAAAGGGGGAGGGAGTTGTTCATCTGGAAATATACCTAGTCCTAGTTACATTAGAGGTGTGGCTATGGTAGTCCAGCTCCTGTAATAAAGATTAACCACTAAATGAACAAACTCAGTTCCCTCGAAAGGTGTGACCTCTAGAGAGTGTCAATACGCTGACATTAAACCTATGTCCATCGTATTTAACTTGTGGTCACCTGCCTATAAAAAAAACTCAATGTGATGGACTAAACAAATAAAAGGGGTGGGAGTTGTTCATCTCTACCTCTGGAGATATACCCGCACAGCTAGACAGACGTCTGGTCTGCATGACGTAGTCAAGGAATGTAGCATTTTAACATGTTAACTAACCTACTCAAAGGTCAAGACAAATTGAAAAAAGTGTCAGCCATTGGTGCTCTGTATGTAAAGCGCATTTATGATGTAAAGTTTCATTTCTATTTATGTTAAGTTATTAACACGCCTTGTCTTTATAATAAACAATGTTTGGTGCATATTCATAATGGCTCTTTTTTTAAGCACATTATTTTGTTTTAATATCAACAATAATACATTCTACAACAGACATTAATGGAACGAGGTCCACTTTATGCATATTAAATAGGTGTACTTTTTACTATCCGGTTTACTATCCGGTAGTGATATCCGACCGGAGCCGAATAGCACCGGATAGTAAAAAATGCCGGATATTCGTCAGAAGCCGGAGCGACTATCCGGTGCACCCCCTAGTTGAAATGTACATTTTATGTTCATTTATATTTCTTTTAGAAATGATAGAAGGCCTTCAATTTGTATTAAGTAATAAATATTTGTAACTTTGTCTACAGCTGAAGATAATTTAGTGCTACGTTTCCGTGGTAATGTTGTTATTGATGGTGGAGAAGCTTTTGAAGAGGACAACTGGAGTACACTTTTGGTTTCTGACCAGACCATTGTTGTAAGTGAAGTTTCACTTTTCTCACTTTGAGATTAACTCACTTGCTATTATTTTAGCAAAAACAAATTTACTGAGTTATTGAAATTCTTATTCGTCTATAAACTAATCAATATTATGTTTTCATCAATTGCATATTTTTGTTTCCTTTAAAATTTCTCTTCCTTGATAAAAGTTTCTTATAAACAGACCTTTATATTGACAAAAAACAATCATTGGCAAAATACAAACCCCATTTGGGCAGTTGTTTGAGACAAACATCTATAAAAAAAAAGCTAACAAGATCCTCGAAATAAAGAATCACCCTTTGTGTCAGGATTTTGTGATTTTACCATCACAGAAGAGATACAAGACACCGATAGCAAAGACTGACAGACACAAACACTCTTTTGTTCCCCTGGCAATCAAATCATTAAATAAGAACAATCTGGTATAAACTTTGTCACATGTAAAATATGAGTGAGTCTGGTGTGAATGTACACTTTGGTTTCTTATAGTTATAATGTTTTTGTTTGGTGTAGTGCACAAATTGTAAATCAAATTTCCATACGGACAATAAAGATTATTATTATTATTATTATTATTATTATTATTATTATATGAAGAGTAGTTGTATCAATTAGTTTTGATCAGTCATGTAATCAAATTTGTAATAGATATATCTAACAATAATAAATCTGTGAGATTACAGTTGGGAAAGGGGTGGGGGAGAAAGAAGGAGGTATCGGGGTGAATATTATCGTGATTGCCTTTTAAATGCCTTTTCAAAAAAGAAAGTTGAACAACCTGAATTTGAACTCGAGGGCTAAAGCCTCCTGAATCCAATACACTAACCACTGTGCCTGAAGAGTGCTTATGAAAATATAAGATTTTATAGTTATCTATTGTTAGTTTCAAACTTTTCTCTCTACAAAGTATAAAGAAGACTAATTCAACTTATACCAAACAAAATAATCAATTACCAATAGTTGATTAACTAATTGGTTAATTTTTCTTATTGATTCTTGTTTTGTCAGGTAAAAGAAATAATTGTACAAAATTTCAGATTGATCTGAAATTGGGTGTGGAAGACATAATGTGTATAAACTTTTGACCAGACAGACAGAGAGTTTATATAAGCTTTGTAAAAAATTGGGTGTGGAAGAAATAATGTGTACAAACTTTTGACCAGACAGACAGAGAGTTTATATAAGCTTTGTAAAAAAAAAAAAAGTTTTTTAGAAACTTAACAACTGATGCACAAAAGATGGAAAAAAATAGAATAACTTTTTTTTTCTAGTGCCAAGGTCCATGCTCCAGGTGTCAGATGATATGTATGGATCAGGAGACTGGACAAAAGAGTCGAGAACCTCTAAGAACATTGGGACTCTGGCGTGGCAAGAAGGTGAACCTGTCTTTTTTTTTTCTACACTTTCATTTTAATTTGTATGCTCTTTATTATAAAATTTATTTAATATTCATTACATACTTGGGAAAAATTATTTTCCAATTTCTGCAATTCATTGTAAATCTTTCTTGACTAGTTTGGACTCAAGAAATGCTTAACTGCAATCTGTAGAAATTTTAAAAAAATTTTAATTGAGTTCTGTTCTATGGCATACTTAGTTCACTTTTTGAGGACCAACATCTTAGCATTTCTATAATGTCAATGTTTTACTACCTAATGAATTATTTTTCAATACTTTTAGAACATAACTTTTTGCTTCACTTATGTAATATGTGTTCATTCTTTATTCCTCATATCAATATGTGTTATTCTTTCAGGTTCCGTTTGGTGTGCATGCTCGTATGCTTCCTTCTGCTGAAGATTCTAGACAGTTTCTACGTGTTGGTGATACAGTCCTTATCAAACAATGAGAATCCTGAACTCAGCAGAAGACAGGACTCTTGAGGACTACTACTTCTTACATTTTGAAATTGAATTCCACTTTTCCAATGGTATCACTTAAGCAGTTATCATGTGCTGGATGGAAATAAATGTAGTTATTTATTTCTAGAAAACTAGAACACCTATTTTCTGTTAGAAATTTGTGTATTCTTTGAGGATGACTAGTATCCATGAATATATTCTTTGTTATCAAATCTATTTGTTACTTCCTTATACAGCTGTGTTAACTGCTACTCTGAATTTTTTTCATTTGATATCATGTTTTTGTATCATGTTATAAATAAACTGCCTAATGACCAAAATAATGTATTCTATTGTCTACATTTTCAACATATTTTAAAACGTTTTTTGGGGGATTTTGTTGGACAAAAAAAAATGTTTTCTCAGTAAAACAAAACCATCCCTGATCATTTTTCATATATATATTTTTTTAATTTTTACTTAATTTGTGGCATTTTACATCACCATAACTTCCCTCAGCAACTTTTCATGTAACTAAAGAGACCAGTCCTTGATACACTTCCTCAGTCATAGATTAGGCATCTATTACTGTTTTATAAAAATTAATGCTATTTTTTTTACTATCAACATAGTATCTTTTCTTCACTCAAATTTTAAAAAAAATATTTATCTAAGACCTGTAAACAAAATAGTGTATTTATCATGCTTCACACCAAAATTTTGTGTCATCTTGTCAAATGTTATGAATGCTTTTCTAAATCTCATCTCTGCCACCATAGGCCACCAACCAGCTTCCTCCAGGCATCTCGGTTCTGGCAAGTCTCTCCAACTGACTCCACATCTTACCCATCTGCTAGGCATTTTCTTCCAAATTGCGGTGCCATGTATTTCTTGGCTGTCCCCTCTTCCTCTTTTCTGGGTGGTTCCAGGTGCTTGCGAAGGGTATGACCTATCCATCTCCAGCGCCTCTGAAGGATAGTTACTTCTATGGGCTGCTGCTTTGTTCAAACTAAGTTCAAACCCTGTTTACCATCATCCCCTGCTGATGATATGGGCTAGGACTTGATCATTTTCATTTCTGAATGAAGGTCTCAAAGTTGTGAAACAAAACTAAGCATGGTGCATCAATTATGTCCACAATTTTATAAGCATTACCCATTTAATTGAAATCTTACCAAGGGAAATAACTTTTTTACAGCTTAGTTTAGAATTTTTATGTTTAGCTATTGTTCTTGCTTCATTTCTTTGCTTGTAGAGCTGCACCTCATTTTGATGTTGTTTTGTATATAGGAAAGATTTTGATTAGTGCCATATACACACTAAGTTCATGTAAAACTGTTTCCTCCATATTTTTTATGAAATGTTTCACAACAACTTCAAGAATTGCAATAGTAATTTAATATTACTAATTTTACCTTTCTATCTGTTGTTTTACAATCAATTCTGAATAGATTTAAAATAAAACATTTCTTTTTGTGCCATCCTGACATCTTTGCCATTTGATTTAAAGTTTGTAAATGGGACTTTGGCTTGACTACTAGACTGTGTTGTGACTACTAGACTGTGTTGTGAGTCTTTTTTTTTAATTGATCCAGCTACTGGCTGTGTTGATAATGCTATTCAGATTCTTTTTTCTTTTTTTGACACAGTTATTAAACAATATATTTTGAACAAATAAATTTTGGTTTGTGTTGCATTTCTTTTCAATCTTCTTGTTTGATGTCAGAAACAAAGTGCCATATGCCTATCTTATGTCAAGTTATGTGTTTGTTTGTTGTTGGTTTTTTGTTTGGTGTCAGAGACAAAGTGCCATATGCCTATCTTATGTCAAGTTATGTGTTTGTTGTTGGTTTTTTGTTTGATGTCAGAGACAAAGTGCCATATGCCTATCTTATGTCAAGTTATGTGTTTGCTTGTTGTTGGTTTTTTGTTTGATGTCAGAGACAAAGTGCCATATGCCTATCTTATGTCAAGTTATGTGTTTGTTTGTTGTTGGTTTTTTGTTTGATTTCAGAAACAAAGTGCCATATGCCTATCTTATGTCAAGTTATGTGTTTGTTTGTTGTTGTTTTTTTGTTTGATGTCAGAGACAAAGTGCCATATGCCTATCTTATGTCAAGTTATGTGTTTGCTTGTTGTTGGTTTTTTGTTTGATGTCAGAGACAAAGTGCCATATGCCTATCTTATGTCAAGTTATGTGTTTGTTTGTTGTTGGTTTTTTGTTTGATGTCAGAAACAAAGTGCCATATGCCTATCTTATGTCAAGTTATGTGTTTGTTTGTTGTTGGTTTTTTGTTTGATGTCAGAGACAAAGTGCCATATGCCTATCTTATGTCAAGTTATGTGTTTGTTTGTTGTTGGTTTTTTGTTTGATGTCAGAAACAAAGTGCCATATGTCTATCTTATGTCAAGTTATGTGTTTGTTTGTTGTTGGTTTTTTGTTTGATGTCAGAAACAAAGTGCCATATGCCTATCTTATGTCAAGTTATGTGTTTGTTTGTTGTTGGTTTTTTGTTTGATGTCAGAAACAAAGTGCCATATGCCTATCTTATGTCAAGTTATGTGTTTGTTTGTTGTTGGTTTTTTGTTTGATGTCAGAAACAAAGTGCCATATGCCTATCTTATGTCAAGTTATGTGTTTGTTGTTGGTTTTTTGCTTGATGTCAGAAACAAAGTGCCATATGCCTATCTTATGTCAAGTTATGTGTTTGTTTGTTGTTGGTTTTTTGTTTGATGTCAGAAACAAAGTGCCATATGCCTATCTTATGTCAAGTTATGTGTTTGTTTGTTGTTGGTTTTTTGTTTGATGTCAGAAACAAAGTGCCATATGCCTATCTTATGTCAAGTTATGTGTTTGTTTGTTGTTGGTTTTTTGTTTGATGTCAGAGACAAAGTGCCATATGCCTATCTTATGTCAAGTTATGTGTTTGTTTGTTGTTGGTTTTTTGTTTGATGTCAGAGACAAAGTGCCATATGCCTATCTTATGTCAAGTTATGTGTTTGTTTGTTGTTGGTTTTTTGTTTGATGTCAGAAACAAAGTGCCATATGCCTATCTTATGTCAAGTTATGTGTTTGTTTGTTGTTGGTTTTTTGTTTGATGTCAGAGACAAAGTGCCATATGCCTATCTTATGTCAAGTTATGTGTTTGTTTGTTGTTGGTTTTTTGTTTGATGTCAGAAACAAAGTGCCATATGTCTATCTTATGTCAAGTTATGTGTTTGTTTCTTGTTGGTTTTTTGTTTGATGTCAGAAACAAAGTGCCATATGTCTATCTTATGTCAAGTTATGTGTTTGTTTGTTGTTGGTTTTTTGTTTGATGTCAGAGACAAAGTGCCATATGCCTATCTTATGTCAAGTTATGTGTTTGTTTGTTGTTGGTTTTTTGTTTGATGTCAGAAACAAAGTGCCATATGCCTATCTTATGTCAAGTTATGTGTTTGTTTGTTGTTGGTTTTTTGTTTGATGTCAGAGACAAAGTGTCATATGCCTATCTTATGTCAAGTTATGTGTTTGCTGTTGGAGACAAAAGTGAAAAGTTATGTGTTAGACTGTTTGTTATTTCTGTTTCAGACATTCCTTAACAAAAAAAATATTATTACCTTGTTGTTGTTGTTTTTTTAAACAGTATTTTGTCAAGGCCTATATAAAATGTTTAAAAAAACCTTAGTCACTCTAGATGCACTCACTAACTTAGATCTATATATGTCTATGAGTTCACTTTTTTTTAATGATGCCAAATTTTGTTCAATAAATTAGAGGCTATACGCCATTGATGTTGTTTATATTCCTTCAAGTTCAATTGATAATTTAGTATATAAATGAAATGGCCATGTACAAGATCATTTGTCCTAAGAACTAGGACTGAAATCTTGTAACTAGTCACATCGCAGAACACCTCAATATCAATCACTTACTAAATTACTGATTAGACAACAGATTGTTGATTATCTTCTGCTATTTTTGGGTTGGCAGTAATGTCATGTGCTAATACAAATAAACACTCTGTCATCATAACATTTATATTGTTACTTGAGTGGGGGGGGGAGGAATTGGGAACATATTTCTTTTTATATAAATCCATGGAGTCTCACATTGTGCGTGTACATGCTGGAGAACTACACGCATTAAATATATCATATTGATCAATTATGACTTCAAGTTGCTATAAGCTTGCCTTCTAATCCGCATTTACCGGCGCTCAAAGTATTCACTTATGTAGGCTATTACAGCAGCGCTCTAAGTATTCACTTATGTAGGCTATTACAGCTGCGCTCTAAGTATTCACTTATGTAGGCTATTACAGCAGCGCTCTAAGTATTCACTTATGTAGGCTATTACAGCAGCGCTCTAGGTATTCACTTATGTAGGCTATTACAGCAGCGCTCTAAGTATTCACTTATGTAGGCTATTACAGCAGCGCTCTAAGTATTCACTTATGTAGGCTATTACAGCAGCGCTGTAAGTATTCACTTATGTAGGCTATTACAGCAGCGCTCTAAGTATTCACTTATGTAGGCTATTACAGCAGCGCTCTAAGTATTCACTTATGTAGGCTATTACAGCAGCGCTCTAGGTATTCACTTATGTAGGCTATTACAGCAGCGCTCTAAGTATTCACTTATGTAGGCTATTACAGCAGCGCTCTAAGTATTCACTTATGTAGGCTATTACAGCAGCGCTCTAGGTATTCACTTATGTAGGCTATTACAGCAGCGCTCTAAGTATTCATTTATGTAGGCTATTACAGCAGCGCTCTAAGTATTCACTTATGTAGGCTATTACAGCAGCGCTCTAAGTATTCACTTATGTAGGCTATTACAGCAGCGCTCTAAGTATTCACTTATGTAGGCTATTACAGCAGCGCTCAAAGTATTCACTTATGTAGGCTATTACAGCAGCGCTCTAAGTATTCACTTATGTAGGCTATTACAGCAGCGCTCTAAGTATTCACTTATGTAGGCTGGCGAATGGCTGCCTGGTCGTGCGGTTTGCGCGCTGGACTGTCGTTCGGATTTATCGACTGTCGAGGGTTCAAACCCTGCCCGCTCCCATTCCCCGTCGTCCTGCGGGAGGTTTGGACTAGGAAGTAAACTATCTTCAACTCTGAAGGAACATCCGAAACATGTAAAACATTTTACAAACATTACAGCAGCGCTCAAAGTATTCACTTATGTAGGCTATTACAGCAGCGCTCTAAGTATTCACTTATGTAGGCTATTACAGCAGCGCTCTAGGTATTCACTTATGTAGGCTATTACAGCAGCGCTCTAAGTATTCACTTATGTAGGCTATTACAGCAGCGCTCTAAGTATTCATTTATGTAGGCTATTACAGCAGCGCTCTAAGTATTCACTTATGTAGGCTATTACAGCAGCGCTCTAAGTATTCACTTATGTAGGCTATTACAGCAGCGCTCTAAGTATTCACTTATGTAGGCTATTACAGCAGCGCTCAAAGTATTCACTTATGTAGGCTATTACAGCAGCGCTCTAAGTATTCACTTATGTAGGCTGGCGGATGGCTGCCTGGTCGTGCGGTTTGCGCGCTGGACTGTCGTTCGGATTTATCGACTGTCGAGGGTTCAAACCCTGCCCGCTCCCATTCCCCGTCGTCCTGCGGGAGGTTTGGACTAGGAAGTAAACTATCTTCAACTCTGAAGGAACATCCGAAACATGTAAAACATTTTACAAACATTACAGCAGCGCTCAAAGTATTCACTTATGTAGGCTATTACAGCAGCGCTCTAGGTATTCACTTATGTAGGCTATTACAGCAGCGCTCTAAGTATTCACTTATGTAGGCTATTACAGCAGCGCTCTAAGTATTCACATATGTAGGCTATTACAGCAGCGCTCAAAGTATTCACTTATGTATTACAGACGTTACTTATTGTATAGCTTTGTGCCAAATTATCTGAAACCTTCATGATTATTAAAGTGTAGGCCCTACGTGGCTTCTGATCCTTGACATTCAACTTGTAAACCTTAAGGCCATGTAGGGGTCTACTTTTTTTTTAGAGGTGTGAGCTACTCATTAGCATGGCTCTACACTCTACAGTGTAGATGTTGCAATCAATTATTTATTGTTATCAAGAGCGATCTGTTTTGTTTGGAGTTAAAAATTAATGGTGTTCTTTTCCTACGTATAGTTCTCACTCATTGGGCTGATTTATATAATCTAGGTCTTGGATTGCACAAATTGTCTGCATGACTTTTGAACAGGCTATTTAAAAAAAAAAACAACAACACATTAATGGTTTAAAATATAGACTCATAGACTATATATAAAGTCTATGGTTTAAATAAATTAGTTGCCTTATATTTTGTAATTCTGAATAGATATTTATCTTGTAGACCTATTGATTAATTTGTTCCAAAAAAAATGTGTTTTCTGTATTAAAAAAACAACTTGAAATGTAACGAATAGGCTACTAGTCGACAGGCGGCGTAACATACGCCGCTATTTTGCAGTCCGGCCGGCAACCTATGCGACCGCATTGGGCCCCGCACTTTCATAGGACCCGCGCTAATTCTATAGGTGTATAAATTATTAAATTAAACCATATTATAACTTAAGACAGATTTCCCGCGCCCTCCTGTCGATCTAAAATCTAAGAAGAGCTCCTGGAAATCTCCCGAAATTACAAAATATACGAAAAAGTCCTTAAAATATACGGAAATATAAAGACAAAAATTGTCATTTTGGGGGTGTCATTCAAAATGGAAAACGCCAATCCTACGCTCGATAAATAAAAACGGCCTTATTTATACAGCCGTAATTGTATAATCTGGTGAAAGAAGCTTCTCGCGCATCAAACTAATGAAGAATTAATTGAGGTCAACAATTCTCAAAGATAGATTGAAGCATTTGGTAATTCTTGCTATTGAGCGTGATCTATTTAGGAAACAGAATTATCATGACATACTGTATGACTTTGTTACACGCAAGGTTAGCAAAGTAATTCTGTACGTAGTAAAGAATGAATAAAATGCATTGACGAATTTATTTTCTAATACAAACTCTTACATTTCACTTATTGACCGCTTCCCTACCCAAACTTGGCCCCGCGAAATCAGTTTCGCATAGGACCCCACAATGCTTAAGTCCGGCCCTGCTATTTAGTGACGGGTGAATATACATAGTAGATTAATTGTTCTCTTTCCATGACTTCTTGGTCACAATGGTTAAGTCCGGCGCTGCTATTTAGTGTTTGTAAAATGTTTTACATTTTCGGATGTTCCTTCAGAGTTGAAGATAGTTTACTTCTTAGTCTAAACCTCCAGTAGGACGAAAGGGGGGGGGGGGGGAACGGCAGGGTTTGACAGTCCAGCACGCAGCCATCCGTAGCGACGAGTGAATACTCACTTGTTCTCTCCCCCCCCCCCCCCCTTGTCTTTTCGTGGGGTGACTATTTGCAGAAATAAGAGAGTGATCTTCCCTTTACTTCTTGCTCGTCCAAACTGTTGAGCGAAGAAGAGAATTATATAGATAGATAGGCCTACATATATCTATGACTTGTGGGGCGAAATGTCCCAATGGCCAAGAGCTTTAATTTTTTTTTAAGTTACTTATCTGGGGTACTTATCAGACGATCAAAGGATGACAAATCTTAATATTACAACTTACTCAGGGGCGTAGCTAGGAATTTCCCATCGTTTTGGGGCACGGGGATCTTGACATCTTTGGGGGCCCCTGCATTTTGCGTTATATTTCATTTTTAATGTAAAAAACACTAATTTGGGGCCCACCTCTAGTGGGGGCCCGGGGGGATTTTCAAAATCTCCCCACTCCTCCCCCCACCCTAACTACGCCACTGAACTTACTTTTTTTTTTTTTACGTTTTCCAGAGGAGCAACAGCACCTCTCCGCCGAATTCGGTTCTTAGCAGCTTTAAAATTCCTTATCTACTCCGATGCCATTCCAGTATATATGTCCTCAACTTCTTTCAGGCCCAAGCCTGCCCACTTTCCTCCTTCCTTGCAGATTCCAATCAAGTGTCTGCCTTGCAACATTGGTCCTTGGTTTTCAAGGCTGTGTCCTATGTAGCTCCAATTTGTCTTTTTAATATCCTGCCCGGGCTTGAATCTCTCACATAAGTTGACAGTAGATATTTTTTTTCGGGCCTCCTAAATTCACAATATTCAGCAACTGTTTGTGCAGGTCTGGAGTTTTTCCATATTTGTTTTCCATGTCTCGGAACTTAATAGATTCGAAGAACCGAATTTACGTTTGTATTCAAAAAGATATTGTTCTGTAAAGACAGTGCTTTGGAGCGCTAGATTGGATGAAGAGTGGTAAAAGGCAAACCTATTTAACCTATAGCCTAGCTTTCAAATTAAAAAGGAGGACCAAAAAGTCAGTATAAACTTGACATTGATGAAACGTATCGACAAACGAAAGGCTACAAAACTATATCAGTTCTTTGTTGTTGTTTTTTTTCCCTCAACCTTCAGCGCGTCCTGAGTGTCCTCGGTGCCGAACTTTTTCATGTGCTGCAGAAATGTATTGCCTACAGCGCAATATGAATATGCCTACTACAAAATAAAGAACCCATATCGAATGCAGTTAATAAGGGTATACTTATAGGACGATTAGATAGGCCGGCCAAAGGAGGTAAACGTAGGCCTACATATGTTAAGATATATTTTAGATACATAAATTAAATCGTCCTGATAAGATCATCCTCGTCTTCAGTAAAGACATTTTGTAGCTGGCTTAATTTTTGTTATTTGGTCACGCAAATTTTATACCACAACCGTTTTGAGGCGATGAAGATGGGTAGAAACGAATTGGCGGAGAAATATTGAAAAGTCTTCTTTAAAAAAAAAAGTCTTTAGTCGACCAAGTTGCTGACGCTTCGATCTAATACACATACAAACATATAAAAAAATATATTGTTGGTTATATAATTGTCATAGACATGCTTATCTATGTTTTATTTAGGTGCCATTGTTGCCTCAAATATTTTGGCACCCTTTAACCCAGTTAATATACTAGATCTACGTCTAATGTATAATTATGCCTCTGCATTATGACGCTGTAGACACGCCAGTACACCAGCTAGGGCAGATTATGAAGCCAAGGTAAACATTTAGGAGATCAACGGCTGTTCATTGATTGCATTGCCTGAAAATTTATCTCCCTTACTCTAGTCACATGACAGCAGTTTACTGTCGACCAGTCAAGCACCATTAGTTTCATTTCGATCGTGTAAACAAATGAAATAGCACACTCAGACTCTCTCAGTGATAGTGCATTCACAATTATATCTATATAGACTAATATAGAGTAGATGTATGTAGATCTAGATCTACTTTAAATCTAGATATATAGTAGCTTCTTATATTAGGCACAGCTCATCAAATTCTCCTTTTAGAAACACGTCGCTTTTTTTGTTTATAATTAATTTGTTTTTATGTTTGGAGCTAAAAACGATGTTTCGGGACAGTGCATGTCCAATTTAAGATAAGTTCCTGTATTTTTGTTCCGCTTTTCCAAAGCAGATGGCAGTTTTTTAGATTCTCGGTAACCAAGTATGTAAAGCTATTGTTTAAACCTCCCCCGGCAATTCATACCCATATAAGGGATGAAGGCTATATTATGAGCCTGTTTGATCGTAGGCTGGTGGATCTATCAAAATAAGCTTTTAAACATCTTTAGAAAGACATTCCAATCACATTCATACTGTTAGCTGTTAAATAAAATTTAAAAAGGAGGTGTTTCAATGAATAATAATGAATTAAACACATTCTCCTATAGTGCACAAGGCAAAATCGTAATAAGAAATATTATTGGGAATTAATAAATCTATGATTTTTTTCAATAAATAAATGTGACCTAGATCGAGATATCTAGAATATATAATTTATGAATGAAAGAAAAAGTGCGGGCTGCTAATTTGAAGCCAGAGACCATGCCCACTGCAGGTGATCACACCAGGCGAGCGCTGGTGGTGAGGAGAGGTATACACTAAGCGTGTAGTGTCACAACCTATCATACAGGCAGTGGAAGGAAGGGGGAGAGAGTCATGAAAAGAATTATAAGCATCTATGGGAGGGAGGGGATGTAACAAAACGAACATCCAAATTATGAAAAGAAGAGGGTCCTTGGATGGGAATTAAAAGAAAGAGACAGAGAATGCATGTAGCCTAGTTGAAAATATCATGTTTGTTTGATTATAATAATTAATTTATAGATCTATAATTATATAGATTTATTTCTGTTTCTACACATAGATTATATAGGTAGGCATATATATATATATATATATATATATAGAGAGAGAGAGGCAATATACTATAAATACATATTGCAGAAGTGAATCTACTTCTTTTAATACAATCTAAATAATTTTTAATTAACACAGATATAATTTATTAGCAATAACATAGTGGTGTTTCTTAACGGTGCTCGATGTGTGCTGAAGGAGAAAGCACAAAAACTGCGTTTATTATAGGAGCATGAAGTGACCTGATTTATTTTAAAATAAAATCTTGACTATGAGTGGTAATTCAAAGAAACACAGCTATTTTTATAGTCCTTTAGTTGCAGAATAAGAATCTGCTTTCAGTTTTTTTGTAAGTTAAACCGTCACCAAATAAAAAAATAAAATAAAAATTTGACCTAGTTCCCGAATACGGTGTGCCTAATATAAGAATCTACTATATAGATCTATATTCTAAATGTTTGTATCAAGATACAGAGTTGTTCACGGAAAGGATTTACGATACTCAAATGACATGTCAGATAGGGTAAGATATCTAAGATTTAGATTAGCCCTGCCCTAGGCTACTTTATTAATTTAAAAATAGAAATAAAACTTATTTATTTAAGTATCTAACTAAGAGTAAGACTAAGACTTAGTAAGACGTCTAAGATTAATTTAAAGTTAAAGATAGACTCTAACTCTAGACAGTCTAGAATAGATCTAGATCTATATTCTAGATTTAGATCTAGTGTAGCTTCTTTCTAATCTAGACTCTAGACTAGATATTGTCATTATTGACCATAATGAATGATAATGTCACCATAAGCCATAAGAATGCCGTTATGATAAGCTCTATTATACTTCTAGAATCATAGAATCTAGATCTAGTAAATAAAGTAATTTTACTGTAAATCATATACTAGATCTATAATAGTATCTAATCTATAGACTATAGAAGAGGGGACTCAAATATATATTATATTAGTAATATAAATTAATAATACTAGATTAGATCTATATTGACTATATCTAATATAAATTATAATAGATTAATTGATCTATCTAGATGTGTACTTTACTTCTAGATCAAGACTCTAGACTACTTTATTGAAACTTTATTCAATTTATTGATCATTATTTGGAATTGTGTTGTGATTACTAAAGTTAACTAGAGTCTAGATCTATCATCTAGCCAGGACACCTAGGACTTTTTTTTTTAAATTAAAAATTACTACAACAATTTTGAACAACATGACCAGATCTTTAAATAAACTTTATGTGAAAAAAAACTGGTTTTTGAAGGAAAGACATAACTGGATTTTTTTTTAATTATTATTTTGAGATTTATCTTGAAAAGGGCATTTTAGACATTATTATTTTTTGCAGTATTACATGAAAATTGTTGATTTATTGTTGTTACTAAACTGTGGGGGAAAAAAGTATGAAAATCTACAATAAGAAAAAAAAAAACCAGGACAGTTGGTAATTACTTTTGCTTTACATTCTACCATTGTAAATAAAGAATGTTTTATCTTTATAATGTATAAAGTGTATAATGAAACCTTTCTTTTAAAAAAATCCTATCACTTTGATACATAAAGGTGAATTTCTCAATCTTAATTATCATTTTTAGTAACACTTTAAATAAAAATAATTATCATTTTCTAATTTAGAGAGTCAGGGGAAGTGACAGTATTGTTGCCAGCAATATACATACAATCACAGCTCATGAAGGTGACGTGACAGCCGTTGCATTTTCTAATACTGTTCTAGCAACATGTTCATCTGACAAAACAGTCAGGTTATGGAGTAATACCGATTTTCTAGAGTTGCCTTCTTCACCTTTGTTGGGACACAAATATTTGGTCAGTAGAAAAAAAAGACAACTTTAAAAATTATTTAAGTTTAACTGTTCAGATTTTATTTTTTCAAAATAAGAAAACGATAGTAATTTTTCACAAGCTCTAGAAAGTATGGTACCAGGCATCAAATATAACAGAATGTAAAGCTGCTGTCTAGGGGCTTGGATCCCTGACAAGCAACTCCAAGCCCTTGTTCAGTCTTTTGACATGGCAACAAGCTATTGGTTAAAACTGCCCACTGGTTGTGACATTGCATGTTAGTGTTCAGGTCTTCTATAACCATTGGTCTCGCTCAGATCTCCAACTCTAATTCTCTCAGTCTCCCGTCACCAACTAACTTCAAATCTTACACACCTCATATTCCCCTATACCCATTCACATAGACCTGTTGACCCTGATCTCATCCCTTCATGTTAGCCATAGTCAACCTTTCAGTATCTGAGGTAAAGTCTCACCCCTTCATGTTAGCCATAGTCAACCTTTCAATATCTGAGGTAAAGTCTCACCCCTTCATGTTAGCAATAGCCAACCTTTCAATATCTGAGTTACAGTAAGTCTCTAAATTTAACCCTACCATGAATAGAACCAAACATGGTTTGCTTTAGCAATAATTTGCAAAGCAGCCTTTATAAGAGCCATTCAGCTAACCCTTTCTTGTAGCTGCTGCCCTGTGTTTTCATTCAAGCCCCAATAGTAAACTGATCTAAGCTTTTCTTAGAAGCAAGCTTTGATCCCTGATATTGGAATCCCCACTGTGTAGCTGTTGTATAAACTTTTATTGATAAATTCAGCAATACAGATTAGATATTCGTATATGGCGCTATCATAGTTAAACTACTAGCTTCAAATATAACTAGACATAATATGACTCATATTAAGTAAGAATTTTAGATTGTTCAACAGATATTAATGAAAAATAAATCTTGAGCTTTACTATAATCAATACATCAGTATGGAATATTAAATAAATTCTTCATTGCTATGCAAGTTTGTTGAATTGTGAGAGCATTACATTAGTTTGTTCTTAGTAGGCCCATGCTTTTGCTTTGTAATTATTTTCAGATTCATTGCTGTGAGTTTTCTCCCCTTGGTTTCACCTTAGCTACATGTTCCCAGGATGGAACTCTAAGGATTTGGGATATTAAGACAGGGGAATGTGTCTTGTGTGCATCTCACCCCAGCAAGTGTGCAATCAGAGTGTGCAGGTTCTCATCAGACGGAGCTAAACTTGTCACTGGTGGAGATGATGAAACAGTTTGTTTATGGAATGTAGCTGAGAAAAGGATAATTAGGTGAGAAATTTTGTATTTAATTTTGTAATCATAATTTATGTTTCTTTGACAATGTCTGTGCATTGTGAACTCCTCATCAATATCTCTCCATCTTTGTTGAGCCTTAGCATAAATTAGGCCGTAGTTTATTGATTGACTCAGCCAAAGTAATTCAATCTTGTATTGATCACTAACTGAAATCAATTGATGAATCATTTTTTAATGGATGCAACTCACTGCAAAAAAAAAATTGAAAGTTTTTGTTTTTTTTTTAAAGAAGAAAATATTTTAATTTGTTGAAATTGTGCATTTTGTTTTATTTAACTTAACTTTTATTAACTAAGTATTTTTTTATTATTTTTTTTTTAACTTTCTATTTCTTCAGTGTTTAGTGTATTGTAGCACTACATTTCTTTTATTGTATGTGAAAATGTGTTGTCTATTGTAGCACTACACAATAGTTCTCAAACTTTTACTAGTGATACTTCTCAGACAAACAATGTATGTTCATGCACTCTTAAGCTAGCTAGGTTGTCTATGGTAGTACTGTAAGCTCCACCACCTGGGTCAAACCCCAGTTTTTCTTGCATTATAAGCAGGACGATAAAGATATCAACAAAATATGTCTTACAAGAAAATTTTGACCATTCTGATGCAAGAAAGAGGGAAGACTACAAATTCATATTGAAATATCTTCTTCAGAAGAAGATTTTGAATCAATGTTGCTGCAGATATATCTTGTGAAACCAATATCTGCTATTAAGTTGAAATGATCTGAATTAATTTAATAAATACATTTTTGAAAAAATCAATACTAATGTAGTTTTTACTTGATATTCAGATATGCAACAAATACAAGTTTTTGTTTTTTAGTCATCATTTTGCACTATATCATTTGTTGTTTTTCCCATGTGTGTGCATTGTTTTGTAGTTGTTGATATATTAAAGATAAGTGGTTGACTTATTAAAAAAGAAAAAAAAAGTTTTTCTTTTGTTTTATCTTTTATCTTCTTATATTATAGTTGATTGTGTCATACATGGCATGGATCTAGTCATGCATGTTAACCAATGACTTACATTCTGCCAAGGCATTGGTTTTCCTGGCTGGCTTTATTAGCAGTAGTGAGCATTTGTACAAATTTGTCCTAGCGTATGGAACAAGGAATGTGCCTTTATCTTTGTGTCTTTCTGGGTATTTTATTATTGTTATTTATTTATTGGGCCACAGGAAATACTGCACTCTTCATAAATCTTCGGACTTGAAGACAAGCCTTATTATTTATTTATTATTATTATTTCTTTATTATTATTTTGCTTGAGTTATTCCTCTTTATACTTTGAGGACAAACTAGTGGTACTGTATTTATTGGCAAAATTGTCCTGATACTTAAAAAGAAAAAAATTTCAATTGCAGTTCCCCCTCCCCCATCTACTAAAAACTATTTTAGGCATTTAACAAAGCACTATGTCAATTTGTTATATCTACATTTAAGTACAAGATATAATTCAAATGTGCATTAAAAATTTCAAGATCTTTTTTTTCCTTTGGTTTCAGATCATTCAAAGGACATGATGAAAGTGTAACCTCCACAGCTTTCTCTCCAGATGATAGTTATATAGTGTCCTGTAGTTCAGGGGGAGATCTTGGTGGTGACATGTTGGTTTGGGATGCCAGTTTTGGACATGGGAAGTTCTTGACCAGAGTTCATGACTGTCATGATTTAGGTGTTACATGTTGTTCATTTTCACCTAGATGTGGTATGCCAGGTAAAAATTATGCACAAAATGCACACATTTTAAAAACTTTTTTTTCACTTTTTTTTTTCGTCATTTAAATATTTGATGTATTAAGATTATAACTAACTCAAAATACTTTCTTCTTCTTTTTAAATTCTTTTTTTACCTTTACCTTTATTTAGACTCTCATTCAGATTCTTTGAAGAAATATCTTATAGCCACTTGTGGCAATGATAACCTGGTCAAACTTTGGAATTTGGTAGCAGAAGTGGGCTCAATCAGTATGTTAACATTTACTTTTTACTTGCATACACATTAATAAAAGGTATAAATAAACGAAACAAAAAAAAACAAACAATAATGAACAGATTTTAACATCAACATTTGCAAACAAAAAAACAATTTTTTAAATTATTTAAGCCAATGATTAGACTTTAACCAAATTATTATTAGCCATATTTATAACATACTTTTATTTTAGATGTGACAGTGAAGTTGGAGACAATGCTGCCTGGCCACAAAGATTCTGTTTTATGGCTTTGTTTTTCTCCTGATGGGAATCACATCGCTTCATGGTCAGCTTTTTTTTTTTAAGAACAGTAAAAGAAAACAACAATGTGCCATACATTTAAAATAATATAAGAGGCATTCTTATTTCTTGTGTATTGAAAATATGTGTTATTATTTCCATTGTATTCATTGTTGTTTTTTTTTAAAGAACAAAAATCAGCTATTCTCAGAATGGTTGATAAATGTTTTTAGGATCCTATATAAATCTTTTCCTTTCTTTTTGTCTTCAGAAAAATAAATAAAAATATTTTATACTTAAATTTCAACATATTAAAACTTTTTTATACACTTGAATAACAAAGAGGCTTTCTTTGAAGAAAAAAATAACTTTGTTAAAGTATTACATTTTGACTTAGTTTTTCTCTATGTCATTATTACCTGAGTTACTTCTTGTTAATCTTGAGTAATATGCTTGAAATGCTTCAGCTCCCTGGACAAGACAGTGCGCTTGTGGAATGTGGTAAGCTGTATAAGGTAGATTTGCTTGGTAAGGTAGATTGTCTTGTGTAACAATAGTAGTTTGGATATAGCAGTAAGCTAACAAGAACAGATTTTTATTATAATCATAATTGGTTGAAAATTCTTTCAATATAAAATACATTTTACATGTACATGTCTTTTTATTTCAGATGACTCAGCAAGCTATTATTAGCATTGATGAACATTTAAGGCAAGGAAGTTTTCAATAACAGAAATATTGATATTCTTTTAGTAAATTGACATATTTTTAAGCTTTTCCTGAAACTAATAAACAAATCATAAATTTTAAAGAAATATCATGGCTTGGCTCACATAGGTATTTTTTTTCCTCCACCTGCTGCTGTGTGTGTGTGTTAGTGTTATCAATTGCTTTGTACTCGCAGTGTTTGCTTGGATTCATTTCTCTATATCAAATGGTACTTTGGTAGTTTTTCCTTCCTGGGAGATTAGGCCAGCAAACATCATCCCTGCTTCTAGCTTCTTGATTAACTTCTTATTTGAGGAAGTTTGTTTTTCATTTCCTTTTTTCCAGTTCTCTCCCTCCACAATGTTCCAAGTTTCTCTTTTTTTTTTTACATGGAGCTATTTCTTTCAATGCTATTATTTGCATGGACATTCAGAGGACTTTATTTCCTCCATTTTTACTTAACAAAAGATCAAACATTCTTTTTTCTTTGCGTACACAAAAGACTTGCTTTGAAACTTTAGTGTGAAATCCTATTATTGGTAAATATTTATGCTGTCCAATGGATTGCGGAACAGTTTTGTATTTCTCTATTATGTTTATGTTGACTTTTTTTTTGTTTGTTTAAAGTGTTCACATAGAGTAATGTTTGTTTCTATTCCTCAGTTATGTGTCATTCTGTGCCTTCTCAAAAGATAGCAAGTATCTGGCTACAGCTTCTAATGACAGAACTGTTAAAGTATGGAAGCTGAGTGATACATCAGTTATTATGGGTTAGATTAACTTATCTATTGTTACTTTCAACCAATGATTAGTTCTTTTTACAAAGCTTAAATCAACTCACTCTGTCTGTCTGGTAAAAAGTTAGTACCTGTACAAGTTATTTCTCCAACACCCAAGAACCCAATCTTGGATCAAGTTGAAATATTGCGCAATAATTTCTTGTATCTGACAAAACAACAATCAATTTCAAAAATTTTCCAATTGGCTAATTAACTGTTGGTAATTAATTATTTTGTTTGATATGGAACAAGGGAAAAAATTGGTGGTTTTAAGTTGAATTAGTTACCTTGAGGAGGCTTTAGGTTCTTGAGTACAAATTCAAGTTATTAAACTTTTAATGCATTTAAAAAGCGATTATAGTAAGATTCACCCAGATACCCCCTTTTTCTCCATCCCAACCTCTCCTTTTCCCAACTGGTCCAGACAAGTGATAGGATCATAGCGCATTGAGAAGCGTGGTCGAGAGGCCAAGTACGCTTGAACTTGGCTTGGCTTGGCTACCTAGAAGGGGGCTAGAGGTTCGACACCCGACTCTGGCAGAGTTGTGTTTACTGAGGGCCTAAAGGCAGCACTGAAAACCAACCTCCCCCCCCCCACTGGTCCACAAAAGAGATAGGACCAAAAGCACTCTGAGCATGCTATAAGCATGAAAGTAGCGCTACATAAAAGCTATAATAATAATAATAATAAATAACTAAAAAGTGTGAAATTGAGCTAAAGAAAAAAAATTGGTAAAATATTTCTAATCACACAGATTTCTTATTGGTTGTCTAGGTCTATTGCAAATTGTATTACATGACTGATCCAAAATAATTGATACTATTACACTTAATATAAGCTTTTTTTTTTTAAAAGTATTTTTAATGTTTTTCTGTGTGTTCATCTTATTATTATTTTTAATTATAATTAGCTAATGGCCAATAGTTTTTTCCTTTATGCCACAATTTTATATGCTGATAATTTTTGAATTTATGAATCATTTTCAATTCCAACTTTGCATTTTAATTTTTCTTTTATTGTAATTTTAATGAAGTTAAGAAATTGTTTTGTTTTTTAAAAGAAGAAATCACTGATTATTTAAATAAAATCTGTTCTATATTTTAGTCCATCTTCAATACAAATGTAGTCTATGCTATTTAGGCCTTTATATAAGGATTTAAAAGTGATAGAAAACTAAATGTACCTCATTGGCTTGGTTAGGTAAAATATTTTATTGAATCCTACCTGTTCAGATGTTAACTAGAGAATCAAATAAATCAAGAAACTGTTGATTTTTCCATTGAAGAAATACAAATATTTTGAAAAAGTCTTAGAATTTATTTATTGATAAAATTAATTTTTTGTTATGTTATTTTTTGTTGTCTTTTTGCTTAATATCTAATTATACCGGTACTTTAAAATATTATAGTTTAAAATTTTTTTTATTTTAATAAATAGCAAACCTGAGTGGCTATGAAGAAGGAGGAATAACTCCAGGATATCCATCTAATGAAAGTTCTCAAATTCCTAATGAGGCTTGGTCTATAGAAGAAGTTTGTCAATGGTTGTCTTCTCTTGGACTTGGAGTATATGAGGAAACATTTCGTAAGAATGCCATTGATGGGAAAGAACTCAATGGCCTCACTGCCCATGATTTGGAAACAGTGCTTGGAGTGGGTAAGTCACCTATAGGTCAAATTATGTAACTGTATAATACAATGTAAAAACTCATCTCTTCTCATATCACAAGACATCTGTATAGTATGAAATAATTTTGACATGGTACAGTGTCTCCAGTGTTGAGATTTTCAATTCCTAACATTAGCTCACACTTTCTTTATAGTCTTCATCTTCTTTGTAATTGTCCTAAGAGTTGAGTCTAAGACTCTTGCAACTCAAGGCCTATGGAAGCTTGTCTTTAGAGTTGAGTCTAAGACTCTTGCAACTCAAGGTCTATGGAAGCCTGTCATTAGAGTTGAGTCTAAGATGCTTGCAACTCTACGCCTATGGAAGTTTGTCATTAGAGTTGAGTCTAAGACTCTTGCAACTCAAGGCCTATGGAAGCTTGTTAGAGTTGAGTCTAAGACTTTTGCAACTCAAGGCCTATGGAAGCTTGTCATTAGAGTTGAGTCTAAGACTCTTGCAACTCAATGCCTATGGAGACATTCCTTAATCTGCCTGTCTTAACAAACTTCTATCTGGGAAAGATCCAAGCAGATGTAAATTATTACATCCCTTTTGCTGATGATTCATATCCCAAGGCACTCAGATTAGAAGCAAGTCAAATGGCCGAGCAGACCTGGGAAACTCCCCCATATTTCTTCTCTGTACCACATCAGCCATGCATGTGTCTGCCATAAAATAGTCATTTGAGGAACTGTGTGAGGATAGTGGCATGTTTGTTGGGGCTTTCTTCCATCCCTGACAGAGCAACGGGTGTTTTTTTTTCTTCCCTATTGGTCTAATTGTCTCCTCTAATGACCGTTTCCACCAGAGCACCGCAGTAAGGCTGAGAAGCATTGCCCAGTTTGTGCCTTGTCAAAAATGTGGTAGGTGGTCAAAAGCAGAAGAGAAAACTCAACTGAAAAATTGATTCATTTATTTCAAACTAAATGTTTGCTCATAGAAGTCTGGCTGGTAGCTACATTGAAAGAACATTGCACCAACATTGTACATGATACCCTATATCCCTCTCCCTACCAGACCACAAAAGTGATTGGACCATAGTGCACCATAAGCATGATAGTTACACTTAACAAAAAATATGAATACAAAATAATCCCAATTGCACAAGTTTATTATTATTATTGTTAGTCAAAATAAAATTAAAAATTAATATATAATAATTGATGCAATTTCCCTCAAGCTTTGTTTTTTAAAAAGTTATTTTTTTTATTTTACATGTTAAAGGATAGGTTTGTGGAAGTGTAGTCTAATTCATTTGTGATTATGATTCATTGTTTTTTTTTTATTGGCTTTAACATTTCTCCATATAATTCTTTTTTTAGCTCCTCTGGGTCACAGAAGTAAGATTTTGAGAAACAGAAATTTAATTCCAGAAAGATCTTCCTGTATTAACAAGATTGGAGAGCCTAGCACTACACCTGAAGAATTCTTATGCCCCATTACCCATGAAATCATGAAGGAGCCAGTCATTGCATCAGGTCAAAAAAACAACTTTGTTTATCATGATTTAAGCACACAAAACATATAACCCATAGGAGTGGTTCACACTGATATTAGTTTGGTTTTCTGCATGGATTAAACATTTCATTAAGTTGTAAACTTTGTTTTTAATGTATTGAAGGGACTTGAGAATCCTACATTAAAAATTAACAAAAACAGCAGCTTCCAACTCACTACTGTTGTTTCTGACACCTTTTTTATTACTTCTTGTTAAGCTCACACAGGTGAATATGTATATGACTATACTTCAATGAGTAATGTTCTTGTATCTAGGTGAAAACTTTTTTATCTTATCTTCTTATTGTCACGAGTCGAGTCTATGACCTATTTCGACCAGTTTCTAGAAGCTCGAGTTCAAACCAGTGCAAGTGTCCAGCGTAAACAAGTTAATTTTAGGTATCCAATCAAAGAAAGGGGTTAAGGAAAAAAATAGCACATGTCAGCTTCTAGAAGGTCAAAGTTACTAAAATAATTATCTGAGAAGTTTCCATGATTCTGGAATGTACGATTAAGAAAGGTATAAATTAAGGGAAAGTCAGACGGGGTCCTCGCTCAGTCCTCGATTAGTAATGTTTATAAGTTTTGTGATATTAGCGGGTCCATTAGTTAAAGTTTTATTAAGTTGAAGTTATACTAAGTGAAGTTTTATGTATCTTTAAGTTTTATTTATGAAGTATCAAGTCAAGTTGTTATTGAATTGAGAAGTTAATTTGATGTGAAAGTTGAAGAAGTATTATTAAAGAAGTTTTAAGAAAATACAGAGAGATGTTTCTTTCTTCATTTCATTGAATTGTCAAGTTTGATAATATAATCCCCGGCAAGTGTGATTGTCACACTTATCTTATATGATACAGACGTTACTTCAAAAAAGAAGATGATTATGTCCTACGCTTCATTGCATTTAGTCATGCATATTAACCAATGACCTAAATTCTGCCAAGTCACTGGTTTTCCTGGCTAGCTCAGGCAACCCATTCCATGCTCTAATAGCACTGAGGAAGAAAGAGCATTTGTACAGATTTGTCCTAGCATATGGAACGAGGAATGTGCCTTTATCTTTATGTCTTTCTGAGTATTTTATTAAATTTTGTTTTTATATTCAGTGTTTTATGTATAATTGCTACTTTACTTTTACGTCTTCTATCCTGGAGGCTTTCTAAGGTTAGTGATTTTACTGAAGTGTTACTGTAGTCAAATGTGAGTATTCTGAAGTGTTACTGTAGTCAAATGTGAGTATTCGTTTGTTATGAATCTCACTGCTCTATTTTGTGCCTGTTCCTGTTTCTTAATGTTTTCATGAGTTGAGGGGTCCCAACAGAGGATGCATATTCTATTATTGGCCTAACCAAGGTTAAATAACATTTTAGTTTATGTTCTTATTTGATTTATAGAAATTTCTTTTAATAAATCCTAATGCTTTGTCTGATTTTTTGATAGTTTCATCAATATGGGGATTCCATGACAGTTTTTCATTTATTATAACACTTTTTAGCATTCTTTCCTCACTGCCAAGGCCTAAAATGTCATAATTTTTTAAAATATCTTTTATAATCTCTTATACTAAAATAAGATAACTTGGATATTTATGTGGTATCTTCTTTTTAAGTTAGCTTTTCAACATCATGATCATTCAGTAACATTTCTCAAGTTAGCTTGCATATGAGTTTGTATTTCTTTGTTGCAATATGTCAAAATATCCTGATATACCCCTGCTTTGCCTTCTTCTTAGCATCACCACAACTTCAGATATTTACCCAGCATAATAAATGGTGGCACATCAAACACATTTAATAATACTGGCACATAGAATATTCTAAAACTTACTTAGTCATGAAATTAAATACAAAATAATCAATGTTTCACACTTCCGCATAGTCAAGTAGTAGTCACTCTATGGAATGCCTAAGCAAAGTAAGCAATAACTTGGCCTGAAACTGTAGGAATTATATAGTATGGTTGATTTCATGTTTTCCAATAACCATATACGTAGAAATATTTTAAATTCCTTTTTTATTGTTATGTATATATACAAAAATGTAGAATGTGATTGAATATTTTTCAGATGGGTATACTTATGACAAGCTAGCTATGTTGAGTTGGTTAGAGAAAGAACAACGCAGCCCTATGACCAACATGAATCTTACCTCTGCAGAACTTGTGCCTAATCGCACTTTAAAAATGATGATCCAGAAATTCTTACAAAACAACTAACAAATCTTCCCTACACAGTGCATCTCACAAGACCAGTACACAAACAAAAAGTCAATTCTACAAGCTCTATATTTTTAACACTTTGTCTCAACTCCTCATTGCTATTCATTTTTATGTACATAAAAACACAACAATAAGGCCTTAAAAAAAAAACAATTATAAATATATATAATTATATTAGGTTCCTTTTCTGAATAGAAACCAACAATTCAAAGATATGTTCAAATAGTAAAAAACTGACGAGATAAAAGTACAGTTGAGTTTTTCCTAAGGTGCCCAGCAATATGAATAAATCTACAGTACTCCAACATTTTTGTTGTTGTTTATAAGCCAAGATAAAGGCTTTGAAAGAATAATTTATAAATTTTTTACTTCTGCAAGTGTCTATACAATGCAGGGTTAGTAAATAACCTTCATTATAACCTCTATTTGTATGCATTCAATGAGGATAGTCTGTATGTAATTATTATTACATGAAGATTTGTAAGGAACTAAAAATCCTAACCAAGGGATAGAAATAGCACTTTTTTGTGTGTGTGGGGGGGGGGGGGGAGAATTGTACTTTTTTTTTTTAAGTTTTTAAAAATGTGCATTTCTTTGGCACTTTGGTGAGGCAAAGAGCAGGCTATATTTTTAAAATGCAAAAAAGACTGCGTTTCAAAAGTAATTTTTGATGCAGTTTTTCAACAATTCCCAAAACATTTCCTTTAGTTTTAAAACCATAATTGTCATAAATGTACATTTTTACATGTTGTATACAGATTCCTTGAATTCTCCAACATTCCTATTTATTTAAGTGGCCTTTCATATAAATTCCCAATACATTTGTAGAGACTACTAGCTGTGTTCAATAGTTGACACATTGTACTCCCTTACTTCCCAGTTGGATATACATCTATAACCATCATCATAATCAGACTTCTTCTAGATGATAGGTCAAAAGTTTTGGGAAAAACTGGTCTACTGCAATGTTATTACATTTGCTTTTCCCCCACCTGTACGCTGACTTTTTCATACTTGCTATATTTGACCCATTCTTTGATAACCACATTGGCTGAATCCTGGGGTTTTTAATTTCAGAATCTTTTGGATGCCTCAGAGTCCACTGAGAACATATACATTAGTCAGTTATTGCACTTGTGAATATAGTCTACTGCAATGTTTCCTAAAGTGACTTAAACGTGTACCCCCAGAAGACTTTGGAGGGGGTACGCATTGCACCTCAATAACTATGCTGAAATACTGTTTTTTTATGTTCTGTAAATAAATTAGTAATAAGTTTTAATTCAAATTTTTAAAAAAAATATCATTTGATTTTATATTTCTATAAACTCATAATCAGTGTTATTAAACATCTTAAAAATGTATTTCTCAAATCTCTGTTAATAAATAGAGATCTTTTTTGAATGTCAAAAAGATTATATTCTATAATTGTTTGTGCACTTTTGAATGGTGCAACTCACAAACAGAATTCTTTATTGTAAGATTTATAGTTTTTGATGTTCCAATAAAAATGACATTAGAGTATTGCTTTGAATCTTCGCCATGTGAAGTGAAAAGACATTCATTAGTGTCTTAAAATACTCATTTTAACTCTCTGGTTTCTGAAACATGTCTATCCGGTTTTAACAGAAAACTTTCTGAACATCTTGTGTTTTCCAACTTCATATGTGAAGTTGCTTTTTCCATATTTGTAGAAATTAAGTAGAGAGAAAAGGAACAGAATATAGGATGAGGAACAGCATCTCAGATTAAAAATAATAACCAAGGAACCATGTTACATGATCTGTCATCTCAGCACATAGATGCAAGTACATGGAGAGGGTGGACTCAGTGTTTCAAAAATTTTAAAAGGGGTACACATAGGTCAAAAGTTTTGGGAAAAACTGGTCTACTGCAATGTTATTACATTTGTTAAATCTTAGAGTATTTTTTTATAAGTATGTGTCAATGATTTTGAAATAATTCAGGGTATGCTCTACCAGCTTTAGTAGTTCAACTACCATTAACCCTTGTTCAGCTGTATGACATCTTGAAATATTAGGTGAGTTTGACCCATTACTTTTGTTGTTACTTCACTTAAAATACTGTTTTGAAAGCCTTAACATGAGCCTTATGATGGCACATCCAGGAGTCATGTATACCCTTTTCAAGGGTTATTTGGAATATGCACAATATATAAATATATGTTAATTAGCCTTAAAAATTTTCTTTATTTTGTTGTGATTTGTCTTAAAAATCTGTAAAAAAAAAAAAAAAAAAAAAATTTAAATAGTCAATCAATAGCTTTTACAGAGCTAATTGAACTTTCCCTGTGATACTTGCATACATTTTATGTATTATATACATACTTTTGTAATTAAACTTGCTTTGTTTAGATACTAAATAAATTTATCTTTTGTGATTTACAGGCTTCACTGATAGATTGCTTAGTATTAAAATAGCTTTTTAAAAAAATATCAACTGTGATAATTAAGTCATTGTAAATTTATAAATCCATCCATTTAATTTATGAATTGTAAGCTGTTATACTTTACAAGCAAAAGTGAAACAATAGTCAGCCACTCAAGAATAGACACATCCTACTCAAGTCTTAAGCTTTTTTTCTTTTTTTAAAAAGTTACAACACAACTTGTTTTTTATGTTACTTTATTTATGTGTGTGTGTGTTTTTTTTTTTATTTCAAATGTATAAAAGACAAACAAAATGAACAGATGATGGCATAAAGCAATAACAAAGAGGGTAGACTAAAAACAAAATCCCAGTGAGAGGTAGCACAGACAAGAATTAGTTCATATTGTCTTATTTCCCCCAAATTCTTTTTTTTTAACTAAAAATAAATAAAACTTTTACACTATTAAATGATTCAATTCTTTTGGTAACATGAACAAAAAAAAAAAAATGAAAATCCATGTCCTTTCTCACTAGTACACAGGTAATATAAAAAAAACAACAAAAAAACAATTCCAATGAAATGTCCTATGCAGGCTATGAAATATGTACAAAGTATATATACATGCTTGAATAATCTCTAACAAAATAAAAAAACAAACAATCAATCACAGATAATGAATTTCTTTTTTGTACTTGAAACTCTAACAAAAATTAATTTCAAACCTTTCAAAGGTTGGCAGCAAGGAATTGAATAATGAACTAGGACATGTAGCAATCTTTTAGCAATTTAATTTTCCCATTATATCAAAGACTACATATTTTTGTATTGAAATGGACTATATATATAATTTAACAAATAATAAATGTGTGAAAAAGGGTAAATAGTGACAACGCAATGAAGCATTTTGAACAAATTTTATGCACAATTTACCAATTATCTAAAGATGTTCAAACTTTAATTTCTTTCCATAAATGAGAAAAAAAAAAATTTTAAAAATGGTAAGCAGTGGATTTTATACGAGAAATATGTAGTTTCTAAGGCAGAGATTCTTTGAAATAAATTCTAAGTAAGAAACTAACAAAAAAATCATGATCAATAGATTTCAGGATTTTTTGAAAGGTAATTTTTCCAACTGTAAATGCAACATAATGATGCGGTACTTGAAATCTTTACAAGGCTTTTAATTGAAACAATGAAATTTAAAAATAAGATCGACAATAAATTATAATTAATCATAGACAAAATTTGTCTTTATGTAAGGTATTAACCTGTTTACAACTTTCAAATCATTTTTGTAAAAAGTAATGTTTAAAAAATATTTTGGTACACTTGGAAATGTACTAAGTATTGGTATTTCATAATGTAGCTATTTAATATGATTTGAAATAGTTTTTTTTTCTATTTAAATGTCTATATAATTGAATAATTAACTGCCATTTTAGCATTCTATCCTGCAGCTAAGTAAGTCATGTTGGAATTTCTTGTGTCATGGTACTTTCTATTTTTATTTTTGTTGGTATATTCATTAAAACCAATAATAAAGAACAAGCTACACCACTCACTTTGTGGCCTAGAACAATGGATGTAGGATTTAAACAGCAAAAATTACATTAGCCAAGAGATTTAAGCAGCTATGATGAACATCTTTGATATTTCCACTCTAAGGAAGCCATAAAGCATTGACAGGGAACCCATGTAACTCTTACTTTATACATCCTAAATTCAAATAAACACATTTATGAATTGGCCACTAATAAATTCTGTAAGACAGGAATATTCAGAAAAATATATTTGTTATAGCTTCAAGTAAAGCAAAATTTCCAACACCTTTAGGAATAGAATTAGAATGGCTACTTAAGCTAGGAATGGTTTTAAGTTAATTGATTTATATGACTTTCTTTTTTGTTTCGGAAAATGTTCTGGTAGCTCAGAAAAAAAAAGCCACAAAAAAAAAATGGTTTATTTAAAAGAATCTAGGTAACAATTTAAAGCTATTTATTATGACAGAGATTTACAAAAAAAAAATCCAAGAACTGTAGTCTTAGTAGCTCTATTAAATGTTTGAAGGTCACCAGGAGACAATCAATAAAAATATTCAAGTGACAATCATACAATTCACAGTACATATATAGTCTAGCCACCAAATGCAGACAATAAGAAACCTTTATACATCAAGGCAGTAACAGTAAGATCATTCCAATCATGATTTACACTGCAGTGAATTGAGGGAATGCATGTTGCTTTTTTTTCCATACTTAAAAATGCTTCTGAAACAAAAGGCTTAAAAAAAAAACAACTGTGTACTAAATACACAACATTTCAGCAAAAACAAGTACTAAATCAACCTATCAATTTAATTTTAAGAGGATTAGTTTTAACCTTCATAAATGTTAGATTAATTACATGTGTGTCCAAAGCATGATCAAGCTTATTTGAAGTGAACATTAAATTTAATATTTAAAAATATTACTGATAGGTTAACAAAACAAAAAAAAACAAAACAACTGTTTACTGAATTCATGTTTTACATTGTACTTTTTTCCTAAATGATAGTAAATTAAGTAAGTTATCTAAGTCTCATTTTGGTATTATTCAATAAGTGAATATTCTAAATAAAAAAAATTAAATGACTTTTTTTAACAATTATCAGATCATTGTGTGTTGAAAATAAGCTATACGAATACCGGCATAGTTGGTTTTTTTTTACTTTAAATAAAAACTGGTCAAACAATTTAACAAGCCTCATGATATGTGGCCATAACAAGATATTAGAGTGGCTCTACGTGCCAGTGTTTACAGTGTATAAGACCTAGATCTAGATCTGGCAGGTAGGAAATACTAAGCCAATTGCTTTGGAAGAGGTCTTACAATAGCCACAAAGTGAGGAATAATATCAGATTTCTGTGATTTTTCCTTCAGAGATGGCTTCTAAACTGAAGCTATTACCCTGAAACGCTTCAGGACTTTAATGGATTGGGATATCCAATTAAGATTTTACATCCTCAAGATGAAGAACTTGGCAGATTAATTCATCTTTTAATCTTGTTTTTCCTGGGAGTATCAGAGCCTGTCCAATCAGGATCATTTTTATCATCATTCAGAGACTGTCTACATCTTCGTCTGGTATCCAAACTTGTCCAATCTGGATCATTAGCATCATCATTGAAGATCTGTCTATATTTTCCTCGTCTAGTATCTGAGGTAATCCATTCATTTTCATGTATATCATCATTAATGGCTGTTCTAGATCTTCCCCGTTTAGTAATTTCTAACCATTCTGTATCATTTGGGTCATCCCCCATGGATGACAAAGATTCATTACTTGGATGAGGAGAGGGTGCATTGCTAACATCTTCATGATTTTCTGAGTTACCAACATAAACAGAAGGCTCCAATATTCTTCTGGTAACACTCCGATGATGAACTGGTTCACAATTGGGTGTCAATTCCTTTATCATCAGCTGGTATTCACTTTCAGAGATTGGAAATGTTCTCCTAGGCCATGGCTTGACACCAGAGCCTTCATCTGGAAAGTTAGGAAGATCATCGAAAATCAATGAACTAGAACGCTCTCTTTTAGACAAGGAGATAGTACGACGTCTGGATGTAGAAGGTTGACTTTCATAAGATTCATCATTGACTTTTGGGAAAAATGTAGAAAGGCTGTGAAAATAAAATAAGAGTTGAAAAATTTTGAACTATAGTAATTATGATTAAGCAAAAAAATGGATTTAAACCAACTTCCCTATAAATTAAGCAGAAAACTAAAAATATGGACTTTATTTGAATGATCCTTAGTAAATGTATTCAAAAACTAATAACCTTTTATTGATCACAGGGGTGGAGGGTTGAGATGATAGATATCCATCTTCCACAAAAGTAATATTACTTTCTTCTGTGCTGAATCTCTCACTATTAATTGTTCTTCCGGATGATGATGATAGTGCATCAGACCTCCCCCTATTTCTTCTAATTGGTGGATACTGAACAAAGCTACGAAAACGCTTTTTTTCTTCCTGCTCCAAAATTAAATGCCTTGCAGCATATCTCTCATCTGATATATCTTCAATAGGCTGAAGAAAAAAAAGGTACAAATATTAAATGAAGACTTCTATAAATTGTAGACAAAAAATCATTCAGAACTACAAATAATATATCCAAAAATGCAATACATATTTTTCCTCTATAAATGTTTTTTAAAAATGTATCAGCTGTTGAATATTCTACGGAATAACAAAGATGGCATTTTTAAATATTAAGTTACCATTGCTTTGTCTAAAATAAAATGAGTCAAAATAATAGTATGAAAAGAGATACTAAAAGTATCAAACACAGACATTTAGTAAAAAAGCTGCAGTTCCATAGATGGAAACCTACCTCATCATCCAGCACATTTTCTATAACTTTTGACTTTTCCTGAATAACTTCCAATTTTGGGCACTGATCAATTTTAATGTTAATTTCTGCCGAGCAAGACTTAGAGATCTCTCTCCATCTGCAAATAACATTAAAAATTGTAATTTATCTTTTTCCCCAACATATTATCCAAATAACTATCCTTCCTGTAGCTACTAATGATTATTTTATTGAGAAAGAAGGGACTGGTATCTGTACATGCGCTAATTTAGATGAAGGACTTAGTAGCCAGAAAGAATTAACTCTCTCACACTCCAGCAATACATTTTTCTGCCAGCCAGAGAATACTAACAATAGATTTATGTGAAAAATTACTTTTGACTGACCTATTTCATTTTCATCTGACCATGAATAATTTCATTTTCATATGACCCATTACAGTTTAAAACAGCAGTTGCTGTTGTTCCAAAATAGCAAGATGGAAAACAGGTATTGCTTACTATGTCTGGATTTGATATTCACCAATTTACCTACAGTATTATTATACATAGAGATGCCTACATAGCAAATCTGAAATGTGCCTTTCCAGATCTGAAAGTGTATATTTTAAAGGGCAAATGTGTATTTTCATAAGTATAAAGAAATACACTCATGAAAAACTAAAATCATTCAAGCATGTAACATACAGAAATGCATAAATCCAAAAAATTAACATCATTAAGTTGTATAAGTAATTCTGTACATTTTTCAAAGTATTTTACACATTTAGTCTTTGTCATAGAATTTTCTAGAATATGTAAGAATGTTGCCGTTCTTGTCACTTGGCAATGATTTTATGATCATTATGCCTCTAGTGTTTCATTCCTGATTTCATAATATCATCAACAGAAAATTCATTTAAAAAAATGGGACTTTTTATTTTAGAAGTGCATTAAGATTTAAAACTAGATGCAATGGTTTGCTTGGCTGGATCAGTGACATCTTGTTTTGTTGATGGGTGATTTCTTTACAAGGTATGCAAACACTGGAAATATTTTATCACATTTCTTTCAGACCGTTCTTTGCTGAGTCAGCAATGAAAGCTTTGGTATCCTCTACAGTCACTAATTAAAAAAAAATTGTTTTCAGACTGATAAACTTATTAGTCATTGAACTTCTTTCTAAGATAGAATTATTGAGTCTGATGAATATATAAACTCCCTAGATGTTGTAAAATAATGCTTTTCATTCTGGGTTTTAATGCTTGAAAAGAAATGTGTTGAAGGAGGGAGCAAGGAATCTAGAATTTAATGGGGGGTTTTTTTCAGCATAAGCAAAAGCCTTTCTTTTGTAAACCAACTCACTTCAATGTCCCTGATTTTTTCATTCTTTGAATTAAGATAATCTTATGGTAACTTGAGATCTGCGTACTTTCTGTACATTTTAGGCACATCACTATTTCTTCCATTAAAACCTCTGTCCTTCTAATTTTCATCTCCTGAATTTGGTGGTTTACAAAAAAATCGAGTCTAGATCTAGAGTCATTGGCAGCTTCATTAACAGTTGATTGGTTTTAATGTGCATAGGAATTATAGGCTACTGTCCTGATTGTGACAAACTAGATCTAAACCCAATCATTTAGATCGCCAATTTTGTAATTTTAGATTCCATAAATGATAAGAAAGGAGATTAATAAATCTCTTTATAAGATGGCAGAAGTTGCATAGATATCTAGATTGTAAAGCTACTAAACACAATACTAGGTCTATAAAAGTTAAAGGCTTCAGAACTAAACAATCAATTAATTCCAACAGTTTGAAGACTAGTGTCTAGAAATAAACTGACAAATTGAAAGGAACTCCACTTTATTTGCATCAGCAAGATCTAGGTCTAATAATTATTTTAAATCTTCGTGAGGTAAATCTCATTAGAACAGTCAATTTCCATGCATTGATCTATATAAATCTCTATGATAAGCAACAGCTTTTAGTTTTTTTATTTAATTATTTTGTAAGCTTTTGCAGGGGGAATGCATATTTAAAGATCATAAATCATGCTAGCATATTTTTGTGTCCATTCGTGTACAAAATACGCAAGATGCATACTTGTAGGCATCTCTGTATATAACATACAATTTTGAATAAACATGAAGATAATTATGAAGCACATGCATTTGCTTTAACCCATTAGCTCCTTCTGCAGTTGGAAACGTTTTCCCGTTTTTGTCCTAAACCGTTGTAGAACGTTTCTGAAATCCCCTATTCAATAGACTTGATTTAAACTTTTAAATAGAAGATTTCTTCTAGTCTCGTTGCAAGCGTGATTACAAATCATTTTGGAGATTACCGATTCTATTTTTAATAAAATCGGGAAGGTTTTTATGTTTTAAATAATTTTTCAAACGAACAGGCCCATAGCCCCAGTGTAAAAGCCCCCATGTGGGAAAATTAGTATTTTTGAAGTTTTTTATATTCTAGTGGTATTAAATGTATATATTTTTAAAAACTAGACATATAGTGCTACTTTTTAAAGTTGTTTGTTTGTTTATATGTATTAGATCTTCAATTCGATATTTTTTTTCAAAATACATATTTTTTTTAGGATTTTAAAAAATACGGCGTTATCCCTCCTTGCTTAGAACTTTGGAAGGGTTTTTTTCAACTGGAAATAGGAGCTATTGGGTTAAACAAAATAGATCTGATTTTTAAACAATTTCTATAACACACACAGAGTAAAATAGGAATAAACCAGCATAAGCCACTTACTTTGGTGTTACAATCTCTTTATACTGAGGTTGTTCAATGTGGATGTGGCCATACTTAAAGGTATGACAATGTTATTTATATCGTAAGAGTTGTCCACCTTTCTTTTACGCTGATGAACTCCATCTTTCAATGAAGACTGTGATAAGCTGGAGGCCAGACCATGTTCTTTATGACCAGACATGGATGTTTCTTGTTCTAGGTATTCAGCTTCCAAATCTTCATCATCATCTTGCTGACTTCTTTTCATAGCTTCTGAAGCAAAACGACCCCAAAAATTTAACTCCATATTAAATATCTAAATTTGATAAATACCTAAACTAATCTAATATTCAATGCATTTTTGTTATTTAAAAACAAAACCAGCCTGGACAACTACTTGAGAAAAAACATTTTTAATAAAGCTTAAGATATTTAAAAAAAAAACACAATTTAGGTCATGACTACAGGGTTAGTAGCCTTTTCCATGACAAAATTTTAGGAGATTTTTAAAGGATGAAATGTATGATGTGTGTGTGTGTGTGTTTCCTATCCGTTTGTGTGATACATAGTAAAACATACACAAAACTAAGCATTTATCAAATCAATTATTGTTATTTGATTTTAAAAATAATAAATATCTTGCCAATATGTCCACAGAAAATGTAATGAAAGTTATCTTTTAATCAAGTAACAACTTGACTGTCATCTCAAAACCTCAAATAACCATTTCTTTTCAAAGATTTATTTAAAAATATTATAAATGGTTGCTTTTCCATTTTTTAAAATAAGAAACATTCTTAGAGATGCTATCATAATGTGTATTCTCTGTGATGGAAATGTACATTATTAGTTCCTATTTGTATCTTATAGATACTAGAGTCATGGTGTGCATTTGAGGTAATGTTTTATTCTTTTATTAGCTAACTTAAATCCATCTCATAAACAGAGCCAGTAATATATAGGGCAATATAGGTCTATATGAATGTTTAGTTGACATTTGCTTACTAAAAAATGGCTTTTGGATTTTGGGGGGGGGGGGGGGGGGGGGGATTAGACCTATTCACGTTTTTTTTTTCCTAGCAGAATCTTTTTCAACCATATACTTTACCTGGCTTTTACGAGTGAAATAATTTTTACGGACTTTTCACAGCTGCATGCGAAATATTTTCGTTAAATCTACAGTGGATCTAGACTCTTGATCTAAGTCACTAAAATGCGCGGATTTTTTCAAGGCTGTGAGAGAATTATCTTCACTGAATTTACAGTAGATCTAGACTCTAGATCTAAGTCACTGACACTAAAATTCGCGGACTTTTCAGGGCTGTGAGAGAAATATCTTCACTATATATATTCTAGTGATTTAGCATAAATCTAAAGTCTAGATCAAAGTCGAGAAAATTAGCGGACTTTCCACTGCTGTGTGAATATTATCTTCACTAAATTTACAGAAGATCTAGACTCTAAAGCTAATTCGCTAAAATTGGCGGACTTTAAGTCACTAAATTTTGCGGACTTTTCACGGCTGTGTGAGAATTATCTTCACTAGATTCTAGTGATTTCGAGTAAATCTAGAGTCTAGATATAAGTCACTAAAATTTGCGGACTTTTCGCGGCAGTATGCGAATAATATTCACTGGATATACCATAGATATAGAGTCTAGATCTAAGTCACTAAATTTGTGGGCTTTTCACTTCTTTGTGCTAATTATCTTCACTAAGTGATTTAGCGTAAATCTAGCGTATTTCTAGAGTAATCTAGACATTAGATGTATCAAGATAATTAAATTGACTAAAATTCACTGATTTATCGTGTTAGGTGCGAATTATCTTCACTAGATCTAACTTAGATCTAAATCTAAATACTATTACTAGATACTAGCTAGATCTAGAAGATTTACCGACTTTCCACGCAAAGTCACTCTTACACTCACAAGAAGAAGATTTTAGGTGAGGGAGGGCCCGGAGGGGTTTGGCCTAAAAATTAGTCTGGTAATTGCTCTAATTATAGACAATAGTCACTTGAGACTAGATCTAGCGTGTCTTTAGTGGTAACAATAAATGGAAACAAACATTTCGACGCTGCCTTCAGAAAAATACTGCCAGGTGAAATGCTTGCTTGAACCAAGACCATCTTCAATCACGAGGTCGCAAGTGGGTTAAAGGCGGTGTAGAAGCGTCACTGGTCAACTCATTAACACAGCCAGCCCGTAAAGTCATGCGATCAGAATGCCTAGTTACGCTGTTGTTTTATTTCCCCCGCATTTTTTGCAAGAAATAAGCAAAATTATATTTTTAAAAAAAATATTAGGTAAAAATTTTAGGAGAGTGGACACAATTTTAGGAAACTTTCGGCAATTTTTAGGAGAATTTTAGGATTTTAGGAGACTTTTCATTTTTTAGGAGTTTTTAGGAGCGCTACGAACCCTGTGACTAACATTTTACCATCTCAGAGAAAATATGAGACATAGATTATAAAAAAAAAAGACATATATAACATGAACTTTGTGCTCTTGGCAATCAAATCATTACATTTTTGGATGATTATATATTTTGAAATACTACAAAACATGGTAAACCATAATTTCCTAATATAAAATAATGTTTGTATAACAAAATATCCAATAAACTAAATTTAGCTCAGAAAAACTTGTATACCTCTTGCTGCTTTGGTTTTCTTTCTTTTAGCTCTGTTAATACATGTTTTTAAGGATTTTCCTTTTGAAGAAACAGCTTTGCCTTTACCTTCATACTTTTGTTTTATTTCTGGTGCAGAATTGAAATATATATATTTACATTTTATATACATGTTTAAAAAGTTTAACAAGTAGATATAGCTATGAAATAAAAGATTTGTATATTAATAATGTTAAACTATTCTGAAATGGTGGTTTTTGTATAGTGCTTAATTACTGCCAATCTAAATAGTTCAAGTTCAAATTCTGGTCAAATCACTGGGAAAAAATGTGAAGTAACTCAACTCAAGAAAGCAAAACAAGGAGGCAATTTAATTCATCTCAACTGTTAACTAGTTGAAAAAAAAAAAACACTCCACCATATGCCTCATAGACCATTAGATCCCTTGAATAAAACCCTAATTTGTACATAAATATTTGTAGCTGTTACCATTAAAAAAAAGCAAGGTTCTGGTGCATTTTATAATATACAAAAATTCAAGATTTTAAGAAAAAAAGCATTAAATTACTAGTGTAATGGAACATTTTTATTAACTTGTGCAGATATTTAATAACAATGCTTGTAAACACCTACAGCATCAATTAAATGCTTAAATGTATGATGTATACCATATCACGTTAATGTAAGATTTTTTTTTTGGAATAAAAAAAGCTAATATATATATATATTTATATATATATATATAGTTTAAGTCCAGATGACTGACTGACTGAAAATCACCTATTTTCCCACTTGCAGTAGATGATAAAATATGAAAATTTACCATTATTACTTACTGAGTACTAAGCCATTTTAACTATCGAAAAAAAATGATTTTTTTTTTTTAAATTTCTACCCAATAATTTTTTTAACTCCGACATTTAAATATCTAAATAATTATCAGAAGGAATGTGAACAGTGTGGTTATCAAATGATTTTTGAACAAAGAACATGAAACATCTGTATGAAAACCTGAAATGACTAATTAATAATAATTTTTAGCATTTATAATTTTAGAATGACTAGATCTAGATCTACAAGGAGGCCTCTATTCTGGAAATAAAAAATTCCTAAAAATTGTCAGTCAATATAAGGAAAGGGTCAATTAAAGTGTGTGTGTTATACTTGGTTTTTCTTTTTAGGGGGAAGAGGGGTATAAAACGGTTTGTGAAGGTAAGTTAAATTTTAAAAAAGGTATGTCTCTAGATCTTGTTCTAAGATCAAAATATTTTTTTAACAACTATGTACAAAGTGGATTAAGCTATGAATAGTAATGTTTCTTTTTTCAAACTGTTTTGCTGGAAGTTCAACGCTTCATTCAATTATTTATCAGTACCTCTATAATTAAAGGGCAAAATAATTTTGTATAGCGCGGGGGAATCATTGTATGCTAGGATAAAACAGGTGATTCAAAGAAGTTTTCTATTGAAAGGCCAAAAAGTGTGCTGTAGGGGGAAGTAGTCTGTATTACAGGGGGGGGGGGGGGGGGCCGCCGATATAAGGAGACTACAAATGATGGACTTTAGAAGTGTTTGTGCATACTTTATATTAGGGAGTTTCAACCATAGCACAGCACAATACCTATTATTTAATGCAAAGTTGACTACATTGTACATTCTATTTAATGACTATAAAGTTGATACATTTTAGTTAAAATTTAAGAGTAAAATAAAAAAAAAAGATTGAAAAAATGCCAAAAAAGTAATGTTTCATACAAATACAACACCCTTTTAACCCAACTGTTAGGTTACCCCTTTTTAGTCCAATGATGGAAACAGATTTGAATTTTTTTTTTACCAGCATTGTGAACCAGTAGGTCATAGTGACATGAAAAGGAATCACTGAAAAGTAAGTATATATGTTACGAAAAGTGTGAAATCCGGCAATAGATAGAATACCTAGGCACACACGAAACGTCCAGGCAAAGTGAGAAATTATTTCTCCATTTTCTACTTTGATAAGGCAATATTTTGAGTTTTTTTTTCACTCGCTTATATTTAATGTTTAAAAAATCTTTTTAAAGAAGACATTTTTTTATTTTACCTGACGCAGAACTAGTCATAATATAGAATGGCAAGGCAAATCAGAAAATGAAGAATCATTTTGTACTTTGCATAAAAATGCCCAGAATTCTGTAAAATGGCTATGCAATCTATATAATGCCTTCTTTTCGCACTTTGCTGGTAACATATTTAACATATATAATTAACTTTTGTTTCTTAATTTGTTACATTACAAACCACACTTGTGCTACTAGAACCATTATTTCATCAAAAAAAATAAAATAAATATTTTGAAAGTTAATTTTAGTAAGGAATGTATCAAAGCAGTAGAATAAAAATACATACTTGTTGTAAAATGTATCACAGAAGCAGTAGTATTTCTTCCTTTCTGCTTGCTTTTCTTGGATGGCTCAGAAATCAAATTTATAACTTTTTGGCGTTTACTCTCTCCAACTCGAGTTTTACGAGGAAGAGGTTTGCTTTGCAGCAGTCCAGATTTTAAAAGACCTTCACAGTAAATAGACCAATATACATCTTGGGGAAATGAAAGCACAGGATGAAATGATGGATCCAATAATGCAACTCTCTCTTGGAGAGACATTGTATCTGGATCAGTTGTCAAAGTATTGTTATACCTTCCGCCACATATGGGGCAAGGGGTCATAGGAGGATAACAGCGGCAACGAATGTCAGATAATCGAGCTGCTTTAGAGTTTGTTTTGTAGAGACCAATAGTCCTTAATATTTTTCTTTTTCTATAGCTGCGAAGAGGACGACATCTTGCTGAATGGCAAGAAGCATCAGCTAAAGAAGAATTATGTTCAAGTTGTTCATTTATCTTTCCAGAAACAAGTCTTTCTTTTGATATTGAAGGACTATCATCTATACCAATGTCTGTAGATGTGCTGCAGGGAGATTCTGTGAGGCCATTGACATTTAAGTTTTTGGGTAATCCAGCTGGGCTGCCAATTAAAGATGTCGCTGGTGATAAACAATTTCCCAAGGATTGGGTTAGTCTTGCGGCTTGTTTGTCAACATTAGACATAAATGTTGAAACATTACAAGGAGAGACTTCAGAACTAATAGATGCCGCCCCAGGCTTTTCTTCATTTCCATGAACACCCATTGCTTTAGCTTGAATATCTTGAAAACGTCTTAATATTTCAGCAGAAGATGGTGGATCCCCTAACACCACACCCCCTTTGCTATTTCTTAGTTGTCTATAAATCTGACTCTGCTGTCTAATACGATATTCCAAGTCTGAAACTTGTGCTTGCAACCAAGTCCATCTGGCAACTACAGCTGCTCTATCCATTACCCATTTCCACTCAGCCCTCTTTATTCTGAAATAAATTGGGAAAATATACTGTTAAGTCTTTTTCTTTAATAAAAATAGACCAAAAATGTGAAACTGTTCATTGACATTAACATTAGTATAAACTTTTTTTTTAAAACAATAAATGATGTTTGAATGTGGAGGTCATAAAGTATTTTGCAACATCCCCACCTGGCCACCCAGAAAAAAATCTGCTGTGGCATGTCCACAGAAAATCTGATGAAATATTTTTACAATCAAGTAACAACTTTACTATTATATCCATTTTTTAAATTTTCACAGATTCATAGAACACCACAGCACATGGTTGCAGTTTCATAAAGACATTCTTAGAGATGCCTAAAATGATCAATAATGGTGTGTATTCTCTGTGGAGGAAATAGATGTGTATTCAGAAGCCCAGAGTAATGGTGTGTAGGAGGTACTGCGCTTAAGTCCTCATAAACAGAAGCATTAACATTCTTGAGTACTGATATCAACAAGTGTACATTATTACATTTAAAAAGCTTATTTAAATCTTAGCTTACATCTAATCTAGATCTATTATATACACATTTTATATAGTAGTTTATGTAACAGATTTCATTTCAAATTGATAATTATCAAAATATATGATGCATATAATTAAAACGTTTATTGATGGTGCTATATAAATAAATTTTAATAGTACAAAAAATGTATTATTTGGTAGTCTAAACCTCCAAAATGAATGTATTTTGAGACAAAATGTAGACTTAACAAACCAAATTGTATGCTACCTCTAGGTCTGATTCTAGATCTACTTTGTGGTCTAGCTCTATCTTGAAATGTAGATCACTATAACATTTAAAAGGTGCACATTTTTGTACCTCTAGGTCTAATTCTAGATCTACTTTGTGGTCTAGCTCTATCTTGAAATGTAGATCACTATAACATTTAAAAGGTGCACATTTTTGTATGTCTAGGTCTAATTCTAGATCTACTTTTTAGTCTAGCTCTATCTTGAAATGTAGATCTATAACATTTAAAGATGCAAACGTTGTATTGCCTGGGGTGATGTAAAATAAATGGCTAGCTGGTGCTGAGTCAATGAAAGGAACCAAATTGTGGACTGAATGGTGAGGAAGGACACAATAGGAAGTAGATCTGGAAATATTACTCCTCATACAACCTTGCACTATTTTTGCCATAGTTCTAATATTTGTTTTTGTTTCCATTTGGTGTGTGTGGATAGATATAAAGCCTATCCCCCCCCCCTTTTTTTTTTATTTCATGGACATTTTTTTAAAATCTGATTTCTGACTTTTCCGACTAAAAGTCAATGGGCTTATCACGGGCATGTGAGGACGATCTTTTCTAGATCTAGACACTAGGTTTACTAGATCCAGAATAATCTAGGTCACTAAAAACAGTACAAAAAGATCTGCAGTTTAAGTCACTCTTCTGCCACAGGTGGACTCTAGCAGTCTAGGTAAGGAAAGGATGGGTGTACTGTTAGGATGGTAAGGGTTGAATTTGTCCCTATCAAAATGCTCCAAACATAGACTAAATATCTAGCGCGTCTTCCTTCAAAACAATAAAAGAAAAAAATCTTTTCACAATTATCAAAGCCAGCCAATCAAGCGATCGCTATCTGCTGTTTTTTTTTTTTTTTAATTCGGTTTGAAATGTGAAGAGTTTGGTCAAACTTTGAGGCTTTTTCTTTTTTTCAGGAGTTTTGAGGACCGCTATGAACTCTAACCACAAATTCAAATCTAGAGTTGGCTCTAGATGTATAATTCTAATTTTTAGTGCCAGCTCTCGTGTTTGCAAGTAAAAGATAATTAGCTCTAGGCGAGTCTAGGTCAAACAGACCTAATGTAAAATTTTTTTGCAAAAAAAAAAATATCTTGATCTAGTTTTTAAGCAAACAATTTACAACGATTAAATGATCTCATTTAGTGTGTGTGCGCATAACTGAACAACCATCATCAAAAAGAGAGCAGCTGCGTCGCTACGAAAACGTGGAAGATTACTAATTTCTAAAAATAGTTCGTGACAATCATGACGAAACGAACGCGACCTCGTCCTGTGCAGGATAGTACGACGCTATTTAGGTCACCGCTACTCGCTCTACAGTCGATATGAATGAACCAGACTAAATCTACATATTATATACCTTAAAAGCTTTTAATATTTTTTTTTACATCACATATATATAAACCTTTTTTTTTTTTGTTCCATCGAATGAAGCTATATAGATCTAGTATAACAAAGATCGATACTAGATATCTAGAATGTGTAACACACGGCTAGGGGAAAGAAGCGTGTTAGGCTAGCCTACTACGCTAGTATGGGAATGCAAGTGACGACTTTTGAAAGAAGCGCTTTAGCATATTTCCAGAGTTTAAAAAAAAAAAGTGGAGGTGCTGGAACTTAATTTAATATTAAAAAAATGAACACAATTCTACTTTTTTTCGACAAAAATAATATCATACCTAGACTTCTATATTGTAATTTTTTTCTTGTAATAAATGACCAATAGTTATAGTAATACTTAACAGGTTGTAATAGTTCTTATTAATTGTATACCGTTGGGGAAGGGTTTGGAGGTTTTAATACAAAACCTGCAACCACAATCTAAACATTTGCTTTCAGCAGGATTTCCACAGCCAAGTGGTTGAAGTCTTTGTCTGAGAACTACTAGGATCATTTTTAGGCTTAACTTTCTCTATAAGAAAATACAGACCCGGTAATGTGTTTCTACTTAAAATGTTTTCATCTAGTCTAGCCAATGAACATAACAGTATTATATGAGCACAGAGTTTTGTGTGACTCAATACTTGGTAGTCATTGAAAGCAGTTATCTGTTTAAAGCGCCCTATTATGTATACTGATATTTTGTCTAAGAGTTATAGACTGCTCTAGTGATTATTAGAGGGGATTTTACTTTTTTTTTTAACCTTTTTTTCTTTTCATAGTAAACATATCTAATTAAGTCAAGTTTTAAAAGCAGGACCTTAAAATGAATTCAAGCAATAAATATCTTTGCTTAATTGTTTACAGCTTTTTTTTATAACAGTATAATGAATATAGATAATAATGAATCTACAATTTCAGATATATAGATTATAATGAATCTACAATTTCAGATTGTTAACTATCAACATAATGATTCATAAAAAAGGTGTATTCCATTTTATTATAAATATGATTTATTTGCTATGCTGTTTTGTTTTCTACCCTAAGTTTCCAAACTGAGGTTCGAATCCTGGTGAAGACGGATTTTTATTTCTGGCGCTTCTGAGTCCACCCAGCTCTAATGGTTACCTGACATTAGTTAGGGAAAAATAATTGTGGTTGGTCGTTGTGCTGGCCACATGACACCCTCATTAAACTGTAGGCCACAGAAACAGATGACCTATACATCATCTGCCCTATAGACCACAAGGTCTGAAAGGGGAACTTTACTTTTTTAAGTTTCCTGCTAATTTTCGTTCATTATAAGGTCAAAACTAGTAGACTTGCAACCTCAAATTGCTAAACCAACTACACCTTGTCACAAAATTGAATAAAAATTGAAGACTTTTTAAAAATAAAATATTTACATGCTTTCAATTTCAGTATAGAAATATACAAATATAAATGAAATAACTAAGATGTAAAGTTTTTTTTTTATTTTATCAACTCAAACTCAACAATTCTCAACATTCATATTTGTTTTCTCTTGGTCTCTACCTTACATCAACTGTCAACTTTTTTTTTTGACATCATTCATTCAAAAAATTACATAAAATAAGCTTATACCTATGTATATATATATATATATATATATATATATATATATATATATATATATATATATATATATATATATATATATATATATATATATATATATATATAAATAAATATATAATATATTACATATAATCACACACATACACACTCTATAAATAATGCAATCAAGTCAATAATACAAACAATATAATGCACATGTAATTTTTCGATACACAAATAATATAATCTCTGCAAAATTGTAGCTTAAGTGTAATCATTTAAAAAAAAAAAATACAAGACATTTGTCTTGATGATTAGAGATACAACCAAAAATTGTACTCAAATCATTATGTAAATAATACTTACAGAGGTGGGAGATCAGCACTAGTGACAGATGCACCAAGCTCATCATCACTTTCACCACCAGAACTACTGGCAGTGGCATCAGAATCCAAATCAGCTGATGTGGTCTGTACTCTCTGCATTAGTCTCTCAGAAGTTTTAAGTGCAGAACTACAAACTGATGCGTCCATTAAAACAGTATTAGATGAAAATAATTTGAGTTTAGATGTCAAGCTATCTTCAGTTGATGTTATGCGATTGGGTTGATAATTTTTCACTAGCTTCACCAGCTGAGCAGCTGACATGTTTTTAACATCATCATTACTAAGGAAATGCTCTTTTAATTCTGTTGGACCAGGGGTTTCATTTTTTATTGCTTTAGCAACACTCTGAAGATTCTTGTGCTGAAACTTCATAAAATGCCTGAATTGCTCTTTGGCATGAGCTTCAACCACCTTAGCTTTCATCCTTTTAAGTCTTCGCAACAATATATCAGCCTTACGCTCCAGATAAATTTGCTTTTTAATGCACTCTTTTCTCATTTCCTCTTTTGTTTTTTCATCTATGAGAGCTTCAGATTTACAAGTATTTTCAAGGATAACATCAGTCACAGTTTGATCATGTTTCACGTTTATCCCCATTTTTGTAGACTCTAGTAATTTACTTGTAGAATTAAAACTAGCACTGGATATCTTTTGTTCAGACTTTAACTGAATATTATTGTTACATAAACCATCCTTTTTTTCATCTATATCCTTTAAACTGTCTTCATTCTGTGCTTTTCTGATAAATCCACTTTCACCATTCACCATTACTGGTGATATAATTTTGGTTTTAGCAACACAAGATGAATCAAAGATTTCATTTCCATCCTCAATGCTTATTCCGCTGCTTTTATTCTGTTCATTTGGTTTACTAGCAACAATATGACTCATTATCTTGTTATTGTCAAAATATTGATCAGGTTTTGCTCCGTTGACGTTTTTGACCAGAAGTTTTTCAGAATCATAAAGTTTGTCAATATGTGTAACTTTAAAATTGAGAGTCTTAATGTTTGCAGGAATAGTTTGTGGACAAGTGTTACTTAAAGTAGTTAACCTCTTCTGGTCAAAGCAAATGGGATTTCGTTCCTCATTAGAAAGTAACAGGTGCGACACGGCGTTTGACCTGTTTCTAATACTAACAGTGTGTAAACTGTGTAGATCTTTAGATCTATCTCCTTTCGACAAATTTTCTTCGTTAGACTTTTTGTCAGCTTTTCCAACTGAAATTGATTCGTTCTTAGCCGAGGAATCCTGAAGTTTGAGACGCGCCGATGCCGCTTCAGTTAGAGCGGGTGCCATTGCGGCTAAACATATCCTCAGCGTAGATGTGCCCGACATAAACGCATTTAAAAAAACGTCACAAGTCTATCAGTAAATGTTACCTAGATCTAATCTAGATCTAGACAGAATCTAAGTTACCATCACATAACTTATCTTTAAATTTAGACCTTTTTTTTTTTTTTTTAAAGTGGAGGGGGGCAGAGATTCACTATAATAATCATGACGACATAAATGCTACACCATAGCATAGATTAAGAGCACGCCGCCGTTATGATCAGTTTTAATAAGCACGTGACATTGGCCAACAAGGAAAACGATGTGGGACGATATTATTATTAGATATAGACTCTAGATCTAGATCCGATTTATTTTCATAAACATCAGTAGATCTAATTCTAGATCTCATTAAATCAAAAGTGCATTAATTAGGTCTAGATCTAGAGTGCTTCTGTTCAAAGTTAGAATTCTGTTAAGTCGCAAGTATAATTGTGAAGTCATTCGATTAACAGACATAGCCTATTTTACAAACCACACTTTCTACACAACATAACACAATGACCACGTGATCGGGCCACGTCCTTGTACATCACATTATATGAGAAGAATACGAATCCACGCTTATCTCCAAATTGATTAATCCTAGTGAATTTATAATAATTCAGGCAAAATATTTTAACATTAAAGATAAAATGCATCAAGTCGGAAGCAGCAATAAATTATCCATAAGCCAGAGAGTATGCATTTTTCTTTTCACATATCGCATATCGCTGTCATGGCGGTAAAAGTTTATTCACAATAATTACAAACAATCCCCTAACGCTCAGGGAACGCGATGAATACTATCAATAGTGTTATCCCTCTAGAAGTCATTTCCTGATTGGACGATTCAAAGGTTAGAGGTCAACAACATGAATATTCAATTTTAGCTCTTCGATGAAAAAACAATGCATACGTCGGAATAAACAAGTAAAATATATTACCGGTACCTCAAAAAAAAATTTTTTTAAATATGTAATTTTTCAAAATGATCAAAAAAGATCTAGATCTATATATTTTTTCCCCGAAGTCAGTTGCTCCAAAAGTTGTATTGTAACGACAGGCGGCCTTAGCAGTGCGCGGAGCCCTCCGCGAGTGTCATAGCAGGGCCACGAATATGCCTACTTACTTGTACGATGGGCTCTATATCGCCACCCCCCCCCCCCCCCGCCCAAGGCGCAGTGCATGGAGCGGCGGTTAGCCCTCTCGCCACCCACAACGGCCGCATCTGGTGTTAAATGGTCTTCTGTAGCAGAGTCATGGAGTGGGTAGACCAATTTTGTGAATAAGCTACTGTTTGTGTAAATAATTATTTATAAAACTATTCTACTAATATCTTCAATCGCTTACAAACAACAATGAAGGAAAAAAAAGAAATACTCCATATTAAAAACCTCAACTGTCACATTATTTTTTTGCCACAAGTGCAATTTAATTTAAAAAGTTATCTTTTTCTAACGATAGGAATATAGACCGAGATTTAAAAACTGTTGCGCAAAATGAACTTTATAATCATGAATACATGCGGGAAGACCCAGTGTTGTAGGTGCTCGGGATATAGAATGTCTTGAGCTCCAAACCAAATTTACTTAGTAGATTATTAACCATAGACATAAATAAATATAGACTGGCAGTAGGAATTTATTTTTATTTGGGGGGAGTCAATATGTTTTATGTACTATATCTATGTGAAGAAAAAATGGCGGCGATTGAGCAATAAATTCTAGGACTAACATTTCAGCCAATATATACCTTTGATCTTTAGTTTTGAAAAGTACAAAACTGCCATATTCCCAATATTTTGTCTTTGTTTTATAATCATAGACATAGGCAAATATATATAGGTTTGTGATGTGGATCTACAAACTTCTCTTTTCCCAAATATTTCCGATAATAATTTGTTCTTTATCGTCCAGTCTATATATATATGTCTATGTTATTAACCTATACGGTATTTAAAAAATCATAACCGTCAAACCAGAGTTTTCCCAATGTGGCCAATTAGCTACTAATTCTTTACAAAAACTGCCAATTCTTTAGGAAAATTGTTAGAGCCATTTTTCGAGATCACTGTTCAGGTTCCAGCTTTTGCAATGAGTTTGCAAAATAAATAGAAGGATAATAACAAGAAAAACATTTTAAAACTACTTTTAAAAAAGACAATTATAGTTCGTCCATCGTGGTTCAATGATGACCACTTTGTCATCCAGGGGCTGAGGGCTTTACACTGGGGTTCTATGCCTCCTCATGTAGCTGGTGAGACCTATGTGAGCCCGGAATGTTCGGCTGCACACTGGGCAGGTTATTCCAGCTGGAGCTAGTGTCGTGGGCCTTGCTTTTCTTCTCTGGCATTTTTCTTCTGCCAGCGTTGTTCTCTTTTCCTCAGCAACCTGTGCGCCAGTTTTTACAGTGCGACGCCATGATGCTCTCTCATGTGCCCCTGTCTCCCAGGTGGCTGGGTCTATGCTGAACGCCTTCAGAGAAGCTTTGAGGGTGTCCCTGAAGCGCTTTCTTTGACCACCTTGCGAGCGCTTTCCGTTGCTTAGTTGGCCATACAAGAGTCGTTTAGGGATGCGGTGGTCTTCCATTCTGCAGACATGTCCTGTCCATCGCAGCTGGAACTGCATCAGGGTTGTGTGGATGCTTTGCGGACCCGCTCTTTGAAGGACTTCAGTATCTGGTATTTTGTCTTGCCATTTGACATTCAGTATTTTTCTTAGACATGTCATGTGGAAGTGATTCAGTTTCTTTGCATGTTTTCTGTACACTGTCCACGTTTCTGAAGCATAGAGCAATGTAGGGAGGATGAAGGCTCGGTACATCCCTAGCTTTGTATTTGTGGTGATACCACGTCTGTTCCAGACATTTTTAGACAGTCTGCCATAGAATGAACTTGCTTTGGCGATACGCAGGTCGATTTCATTATCAATCTTTCCGTTTCTGGACAGTGTGCTGCCATAAATGTGAATCTGTCCACTGCATTTATATTATATCCATTTATCTTGATGCTTGGATCCAAGTAGGCTTTTCCAGGAGCAGGTAAATATAAGACTTTAGTCTTATTTGTGTTGATGGTAAGGCCAAAGTTTCAGCATGCTCTTGAGAAGTCATTGACAATGCTCTGCAGATCATTTTCAGAGCAGGCATTTAGGGCACAGTCGTCAGCACTCGTTGATCAGGAAACATGAATAGGACCAAGATGCCTGTGTGTAGTCGCTATGTTGTGTCTGTTCTATTTATGTGTATGTTTCTGTTGTGTTGTCTTTATATGAGAAAAGAGTCCTTGTAATCACAACAAATTTCAATAAGGATCAATAAAGCAGACTTAGTCTTAGTCTTATACAACTTATAGAGCGATTACTTTCTCTTAATAACTATTGAATGTTATAGAGCATTTTCTACCCCCTCCCCCAAGAAAAATAATCCTGGTTAATCTAATGTATAGATCTACTAGACATTATAGTATAAAATAATATTCCAATGATAGGCCTTTAGATCTAGATTTAGACGACGATGCGCAAAATGTCCCTGAACATTAATTTATTAAACTCTTGAATGAATGAGGAAATAACCGAAGACATAGGTCTACAGTTCGTTCAAAATAAATATTTTCTAGTTCTCTAGCCAAATCTTTTTTTTTTTTACTTTGAAAAGGTCAAATCAGAGTTTTGAAAACGAGCTAGTAGCCTAAATCGTTCCTTAAGATATACAAAAACTGTCAAATTTCTAGGAAAATCGTTAGAGCCGTTTTAGAAATTTGTGTTCAGGTTCCATCCTTTGCACAGAAGGGTCCGGGAAGGTACGAGAAGAATAGAAGTATTGTAAAAAAGTAGATTCACAGTTGGCGTTCAATATGGACAAAAATAATGATTTCTTGAAATTTTTTTTTTTTTTTTTGTGTGGGCCCCAAAAGTGGAAAAGTCGAAAATCCTGCTTATAATTCACGCGCTGGCACGTTTTCAGGGGCGACAAGTTGGAGATATACGGAGGAACTAGATAGAAAACAAAAAATAAGCCTTTACATCAGTGGTCTTCAACGGGGGCGATATCGCCCCCTAGGGGGCGTTTTCGAGATTTTGGGGGTCGCTGAGAGCCAAAGGGGCGGTAGGGGGGCGCTGGGCACAAAAGGGGGCGCTGGGCATAAATAAGAAACTAAAGGTGCTCTGAAACAAAACAAATTAAACAATTCTTCAACATTAAAGCTGGAAAAGTTCTAGTTAACTTGCTTCTAATTTAAGAACAGAAACAACGTTAGAAATGGAGTTCGGGAATCCCATTTTCTATTTTTAAATTCTTACTTCTTTTACTGTGATTATGTAGCATTTATTGTCCTTGGATCTTGCGCGTATAAACGTTTAAGATTTGATAAATAAAATAGGTAATACCCCTTTTAGATTATATCTAGATATGTTAATATATTGATATTAAAATATTAATTGCAAAAAACATTAAAGGTAACATTTAATAGAAAAATTTAACTTTTTAAAAACACAAAACATTGATAAAATGTTTTTACGAAAACTCACTGGGATGTCATGTAATATTACCTTGAGATTTAGTGAATTGCCACTAGAAAAAAAGTAAGTTCTACTTTGATGGCATGTTCAGATGATAATAAATGACAATTTTTAAATTGTTCAAATTGAGTTGCATGAAAAAATAGATTTACAAAACTATGTCTTCAGTAAAAAGAATGTAAACATAGGAGGCACACAGTGGCGTAGCTAGGGTGGGGGGGAGGGGGGAAATTGAATTTAAGGGGGGCCCAAATTAGTGCTTTTTTAATTAATTTAATTAAATATTACGCAAAATGCAGCGGCCCCCAAAGATGTCAAGCCCCCTGGACCCCAAACGATGGACATTCCTAGCTACGCCCCAGGAGGCACAACAGAGATGTGGCTGCATTTAAATGTTTCAGTAAAATTCCAAAACTGTGGTCGAAATTGGAATTATGTTTTAGCTTTTCAACATAGATGGGTAACCTAGATTTGGTGCGTAACAAAGTTAATGAATAAGCAAAGAAAGAGACTGGATGTACCCACTAGAGGAGACCTTCGCCTTGCTTTGGCTAATTTAAAGCTTGAAATTTTAAATATTGTCAGACTGCAGGAGGCACAAGGTTACCATTAGCTTAATTTCATTTTGTAGTGAATTCAGCAATAATAATATTTATATCAAAAAGTAAAACTAAATTTACAATTAAACCTAAAAACAGTAGGCCCTAATATTCCAAAATTTTAACGGAGACTTTCTTAGGATTTGAAAGAAAGTCTTTACAATTAATTTGTGTGTGTAATCACTGCTAATTATTTGACATAATTTTTGCATAATGATAATATAGCCTGTTTTTGCCTTTAATTCCGAGATTACAGCTGAGTCCAGTGTTTCACATAACTAAGCAAACCCAACTGCGACCTACATATTTTCCCGTATTTTATGCAGACAACGCCGTTGTATGCTAACTTTTCTTTGAGTATCAAATGTTTGTCCCGCAGATTTTGTAAGAGCTCTCGAACTGTTTCTCTCTGAGGCCATCTGCTGCCAGAGAATGCTGCCAGGTACTTTCCTCTATGCCAGTGAGAGCAAAATGGCGCCTGAATAAATCTTTATAGCTCTCACGGGGGAGGGGGGCACCTCTGTAACTCAGTCCTCCTCAAAGCTCGTCAGTCATAGACCAAGGAGTTCACAACAATCGCCTTTGGCATGCGGTCGTCTCCCAAGCGGGATAAGTGACAGCATAAAAATTAATAGATAAATGATATTTTGTTCAAATTTGCCTTCTCACGCTTCTTTATAACTGTTTTTCTTAGAGGGGGGCGCTGGCGAATTTTTGTAAAGAAAAAATTCGAAAAGGGGGCGGTAAGCCAAAAAAGGTTGAAGACCACTGCTTTACATCATGACTTCAGGAAGTGAAATAGGTGAATGGTGTTGATGACATAGCCTCTAGTTCGGTGTGGAAGTACACGAAAGGCAACAACGCAAATCGTGCAGCCATGACTGAAGTGTTCACTATTGGCTCCTAGGAAAAGTTTCGCAAAGGTCAGTTCTCACCGAAGAGTCCCCATCAACGGACACCTTATTTAATCACCACCGTTTCTAGACTCAGCCACCCCCTCCTTTATTTTTTTTTTTCTCAGTTCTCAAAACAGTGCCGAGGCCAGAGGAAACCTTTCAGCACGTGACGTGGTGTCAATAGGATAACGGCTTTTGTGAGGAACAAAGTGGTGGGTAGTAGGGGTGTGACTTTTGTGAACCTTATCACGTAGGCTAGCTCGAAAGCTGGGGGTTAGCCGACACCTTGGTCACGGGTTAGCTGGCCATTCTTTCATTCACACCAGGACTCTAGTCGGGGTCACGTGGATCGAAGGTGCCGCGTGGATACTTGACAATGATACGGGTCCAAATAACTCTTTGAGGAGAAGGGGGAGGGAAATTAAAAAGTCAAGACGTTAGCTTGTTACCTGGTAGCTACTAGTAAATGTTGCCGTTTCTGAGAGTTTGTAGTCCACTTCGGGCTTATCACAGACAGACAGGTAGGTAGATAAATAGATAGATAGGTGTAGTTAAATAGATAGGAGTAGATAGATATGCGTAGATAAGCTAAATAGATAGATGGATATTTTTTCTGAAAGAGTTCTTGGAGATGTTCTTATCTTAATCTGAATAATATATTTAGACCATTATAAACTATATGCATAGGTCTAGACGTCCAATTAAATAAACTCTTTGAGTAAAGTAATTTGGAAGAATGCAGCATGTCATGACAGTCACGTGTCTCCAAGCTAGGTAGGTTACAGTCGCCCCTCAAAAAAACAAGTTAGAGTCGCCAGTATCTTTCTGTCTCAAATCACACCTGTCTGAACGTTTGTCTCAAATCACACCTGTCTGAATGTTTGTCTCAAATCACACCTGTCTGAATGTTTGTCTCAAATCACACCTGTCTGAATGTTTGTCTCAAATCACACCTGTCTGAATGTTTGTCTCAAATCACACCTGTCTGAACGTTTGTCTCAAATCACACCTGTCTGAATGTTTGTCTCAAATCACACCTGTCTGTTTGTTCGGTACGTGACGTTTTGGCGCCCGCCGTTTTGGCGACGTGACGTTTTGGCGACGGGACGTTTTGGCGCGAGATATCATTTGACGATAATTTAATAGGCACGTAGCTTTTATAACATGTTTATTTCACTCTACCATAATATTGTATGTATAGTATGAATTCTAACACCGTTCAGCGAATTGTTTTTTTTTTAATTATAAAGGTTTTGCTTATTTCATGAATATAGGCCTATAATAAGTCAGATTCCTGAATGGTAATGACATGCTATATATGAGTTCTGCTAATCGCACTGGATGACATTTTTGGATTTCTTTCCAAAAGATTTTTTTTATTTGACATTAGTGTAATATACGAACTAGCTAAGTGTCACACTTTACTATAACAAAAACCATGTTAACATCTAAAGCTCTATTACGCTGAATGACGACAAAAACTCCACACATAGTAAAGATCAAGACACGGAATGTGGTTAGTACAAATTCTAACGTGAATCCACAAATGTAAACAAACACTATGGGCGACAATAGATAGAAACAAATTCACGACACTAAGATACTTTGAAAAGATATATTTTGGGTAGGGGTGGTTTGGGTGACACATCTCGCATTGACGCAGGTAGAGTTAAACAAATGAAGACAAGACCAGCACCGAGCACTGGTCGTTGGCGTGATGCGTCTGGCGATTATCTACTTGGGAATGGTCATTACATGTGACATCTATCCCACCCCCTCTCTTCTGCTCACATTTCACTCCTTGTATATACTCTTTCCTCCACCCCTCCCCTCTCTCACGCGTAAGACGATAATCTGTTTCTAGCACTCCACTTGACATCCCTAGGTGCGAATAACTATGGTGTCCATGTAGCCTATACTTAACTTAAAGTATTTTGAGAAACATGGTACATGTATTATATTTTTACTTATTATTAGCAAGTGTTTGGTATGTATAGCTGGAGATACCATACAGTCATTAAATAAATCAATGTTAATGTAAACAAATAATTGCATCAATTTTTAGTCTATCATCGTTTCATTTTGTTTTTAATTTTTTTTAAATTTTAAAGTAATGTCTTAAATATTTTTTTTTTTGAAAATAAAAGTGTGCCTCTAAATAAACACACATACGCAAGCCAAAATGTTTATTAAAGAAAATGATGTGAAAAACAAACACACATTTACATTTAGTACGTGAAAAATATGTCTTAACACAAACACTCATGCAAAACATAGATATGAATAATTCTTTTAAAAGAAATAATACAATAAACGTACATAATGTATTTCGCGCCAAAACGACCTTCGCGCCCAAACGGTGGGGCCAAAACGGCGGCGCCAAAACGTCCTGCTTCGCTGTTTGTTATCTTCACGGTTCTGACGGAACGTCCGAGACATGTCCAACAAACAAACAGTGGTCCCTAGCAGGGGCGGACTGGGTGTCAAAATCGGCCCAGGCATTTCTATACAAGTCCGGCCCATAAATTGTATATCATATTATATTATATATAATATATATAATAATATAATGTATTATATATTATAATTATAGGCCCATAAATTGTATATCATATTATAGGCCCCCCTATTATATATAATATATAATATATATAATAATATAATGTATTATATATTATAATTATAGGCCTACTTGTCCTGAAAATAATTATGTTAAGTTTAATAATGTATCAATAACTGTAAGCATGCTCTATATCTTTATAAGAAATATAGGCCTTATGTTGCTTTTTCATCGCTAACTGTGTAGACCCTTAAAGGATGAAGCCTACAGTAGCACTGTCTACGGATGTAAACTATTACATTATTTCGGAAAATGTGTTAAATTAAATTAGCATTAGGACCTACAATGTTGTGTCTGTAAACGATTTAAAAAAAAACAAACACGACGCTCAGAGGGCCACTTTGTTAAGAGAACATTATAAAACCTTTAACAATTCAATACGTGACAAAGTGGCATTCATGAGACCCTTTAGGTGACCCTACCGGCCCATTTGGGTACCAGCCCACCGGGCATTTGCCCGAATGCCCATATAGCCAGTCCGCCCCTGGTCCCTAGCTTTATTCTAGTTACGTACCATTGTCATTGTTCTACACATTGATGATTCGCATTGTCAGTGATGTCGCGGGGAGATGACTATGTTGTTTTGCCACTTTCTCTTGATACGATCTTTCACTTTGGTAGTCTGTCTTTGCTTTGGCTGTTCACTATAAAAGAGAGGTAACTCGTGAATAAAAAAAAACACGAAATATTCAATAACTTCGGAGTTGCTTCCCTGATTCTTCCCCACTACTGTGTCACTCGACAAGATAGTGTAACACAAAATAGTGTCGACATTATATAACGCGAATTGTAAGTATGATATATATATTAACTAATTTCTGTTACAAATTTGAGTTGTAATTACAAATTTGAGTTGTAATCTAGTCAGAAATCTAGATCTAAAATCTAGATTATCTGGCGTACCAATGGGAGGGCTTGTACTGCAGGGCAGCCATTCCGAGTTCCATAAGGTAAGGAAAACACTAATGGGTATCAGTACTAGATCTACATGACATAAAAAAATATTTCTGTGAAGTTTAAAGTCTATGAAGTTGTGTTACTATTTGTTTTGGTGTTGAAGACATTTTTCATTTAGCAATCTGATGTGAAATCTTTGTTCAACAGTGCTTCTACCTGCTTTGAACAAGGATTGGGTCCATTATTTTGGACATTGAATCGTCCCATATTTTCTAGCAGATTGTCCTAAAACATTTAGTTATATGTGAGCCCCCATGTTATAACAGTTCTGATGGTATGCTATCAACTCCACGCGACTTGCCACCTCTAAGTGATTTTATTGGCTCCTCTACTTCTGACTCAGAACTCGGAGCCTCGTAAAGTTCTCTGTTGTTTTGTTAATTAGAATGTAGTTGGGATTTATCTCGACATTATTCAGTTCTTTGCATATTCTGTTCCTCTTCTAAGCACATCTCTCGATGTTTATAATCATCACGGTTCTAGCTTGTCTTGTTTTTGTTAAAGTTTCTTATGCTTTCTTGATCTTTCCAACTTTCAAGCTACTGGTCACTGATCCATTTTTCTTTTGCCGACTTCATTTTCATGCGTAATTCTCTGTTGGTAATGCTGTATTCTGCTGCCAGCAAACGATTAACGTTCTTTTTACTTTTTACAAAGCTTAGATCAACTCACTCTGTCTGTCTGAATGGTATACAGTTTGGACACGTTATTTCTCCAACACCCAACCTCGGATCAAGCTGAAATAGTGCACAGTTATTTCTTTTACCAGATAATACAAGAATCGATAAAAAATATTAACAATTAGTTAATTAACTATTGGTAATTAATTATTTTGTTTGGTATCTTAAACAAGGGAAAGAAATCGTACTTGACAGATGTGGTGGTATAAGTTGAATTAATCCCATTGAAGACTAAGCCCTGAGTGAATTTTTTAATGCATCTAAAAACTAACATACCCCTTCTTCCCCCCCCCCCCCCTCTTTCACAACTGGTCCAGACAAGTCTTCGACCATAGCGCATTGAGAAAAGCTAAAAGCTAAACAAAAACAATTAAGAGTCCTCTCTCCATTTTATAATTATTGCTTATGATTCTAGAACAGTACTGTCTCTTCAAAGAATTTCAATCTGCATATAGGAAGTGTCGTAGCACAGAGACAGCAGTGGTCAGGGTACTAAATGACTAACTTCACAATTCCGACATAGGCTACACCCATACTTATCCATAATCCATCCATACTTATACTTATAAGTAGGCATTTGTGTCAGCGTGATTGGATTAATCTCTTAGAATGTCCAAATGGTAGCGCAATGGATAACTTGATGCTACAACACGTTATAAAAGAATAACTGTATTTGCGCGCAGTCTTAGCAAGAATTAGAGCGATATTTCAGTATATGAAAAAAAAAGCGCATTTCGTGGGAGAACAGAGAAACTTTATGCGCCGAACAACGGTCAGTTTTTAGGCTTGCTTGAGATGCTTGAAAAATTCGACACAAATATGAAAGAACACTTTAAGTTTATATAGTTAAGATGCCAATAGTACAACAGTACTTACGTAAGGTAGTAACAAAAATAAGTTCTTCTAACGCTAGAGGCGGACGGTTCCGTTAGCGTGATATGGTAAGATAGGCCTATATATATTCTACCCTTATGGCTCAGGTACCCGCATATGACAATCGCCCTGGGCCCGCGCAGTGCTAAGGCCGCCCCTGCGCTAGACTAAGAAATTATGATGGCTTGATTCTCTGCCACTTTTGGTTTAGCAAGAATCGTCCTAAAGTGGCTTGGATCCTACCTGACTGAACGCACCCAAAGTGTCGTTGTTAACGGGACAGAATCAACAAGCTTACTCTTGAAGTACAGTGTACCCCAAGGATCTGTTCTAGGCCCAGTGCTGTTCAGCATGTATGCATACCCACTCAGCGGTGTCATACACCCAGTCAACCGGCATCTTATACCACTTCTTTTCCGACGACTCACAGTTATACGATTTCTCAGTACCTTCAGAGGTGTCGCATTTGGCAGCAAAAATCAGTGGTACCGTTGCAAGGGTGAGCGATTGGATAGTTGAGAATAAGCTCAAGACGAAGACAAGACAGGAATAACTAAGATTGGCACTCGGAACAACGTCTCAAAAGTCGAGAGCACAGATTCTCTTTTTATCACGAACTGCCAGGTTCCTTATGTCCACGTTGTGCGGAATCTTGGAGTTTTCTTTGACTATCTTTCGAACCACACATAAATCAGCTCTGCAAGGGTCTTTATCTGCTACTGCGCAGATTAGGCCAGATCCGACCATATTTAACAACGGAGTCAACAAAAAAGCTAGCTGTGGCATTCATACTCTCCCGCATTGACTACTGCAACGCCATGCTAGCTGGTATACCTGATGACAAAATCGCCAAGCTGAATTACATTACATTACGCATGAATTACCTTACCTTTACCTATCCCTTAGTCTGTTGGACCGTTGGGGCACCAAGCAAGATTTGTCGACCGTCTTTCTCCATTCCTCCCTGTCTTTTGCCGTGTTTAAAACCTCTATCAATAGTACATTCTTTTATGTTGTCCTCCCATCGCTTTCTCTGTCTGCCTCTTCTTCTTTTTCCTGGTACTGTTCCCTGAAGGAAGGTCTTTTCGAGCCCCGTGGATCTTGTAATATGGCCATATATTTTAAGCTTGCGTTTCTTTACAATAGTTAGCAGGTCATCATTGGTTCCGATCGCTGCAGTAACCCTGTCTCTAATCTCTTGGTTTGTGATGCAATCTTTTAAAGTGATGCCTAGGATCCTTCTGTAGCATCTCAATTCCATTGCTAGTATTCTCCTCTCTAGCTCTGCTGTCAGCATCCAAGACTCGCAAGCATATAAAAATGTGGCCATGACCAGGGACCGCATCAGTCTGATTTTGGTGCCGAGGGCCAAGCCCTTGTCTTTCCAAATTATTTTCAGTTTTGAAAGGGCTGCTGTGGACTGTGCTATTTGGGCCAGTAGTTTGGGTTTTGTTCCCTCATCTGAGACAATAGCTCCGAGGTATTTGAAGCTGTTAACACTAGTCAGCTTTTTACCTCCAATACTGATGCCTCTTTTAAAGCCCTGTTGGCTATTGGTCATAATTTGTTGTTTTTTTTGGGCATTTTTTTACCTGCCATATGCTGCGGAAGTCTTGTCAATGCGCATCACCAGGTCAGCTAGTTCTTCTTCTGTCCCTGCTAGGCCATCAATGTCATCTGCGAAGCGCAAGTTAGTGATTCTTCTTCCTCTAATGCTAACAGTACCATCATAGCCCTCGAGAGCATCTTCCATTATCCTTTCAAGGAAGATATTGAAAAGTGTTGGTGAAAGTAGGCAGCTTTGTCTTACTCCAACTGTGGTTTTGAACCAGCCACCAATATTATTGTTGAAGTACACCGCACTGATGGCATCCTTGTAGAGGTTCTGGTTAACTTTGATTATGTTTTTATTGATGTTGTACTTTTCTATTGTCGCCCAGAGTGCCCCGTGCCATACTCGATCGAAAGCTTTCTTGAAATCAATAAAGACATGGAAAAGATTCTCTTGGTGTTGGAGATATTTTTCACAGAGTATTCTGAGGTTTAGGCATGAATAGTCCTTAGAAAAACAAGACGAGATTCTGCTACTACTCTCTTGCACATGCTCCACTGGCTTCCTGTGAAAGCGAGAATCGACTACAAGGTGGCCACACTTTGTCATCAGTGTATCTTAATAAAGAAATGCCCTTGTACCTCAGCGAACTGATCACTCCATATGTCCCTCAAAGAGCCCTGCGCTCAATGGATTCAACGCTTCTAGTGGTGCCACTTGCGGAATCATAGATACTATTTTATGATGAAGACTTACGAACGTCTTATATTAACTGAAAAAACCCATCCGTTTATAAATTGTAATAGGTAATATGCCATCGGATTACAGTCCATATTATTGAAGATAACATTTTCATATGGAATAACCCATGACATCTATCTCAAACAAAAGAATAATACAAAAAATTATATAAATGACATTTTTTTTTTGGTAAAAAGTCCTGTTAGTCGAATCTATGTAGCAGAATGTAACCAAACTGAGACGTCATTTTAATAGAATGCATCCGAGCTTTGCCGACAAGGACCGAGTAAAAAAAAACAGACTTGTAAGACTTGCCTATAGGCCTAGTAGCAAATAGACCTACCATAAATAAAACATTGCAGCCGTAGTACATGCTTCATATATGGTAGCTCTCAAAATAGCAAGAGCTATTAAACCCCACAATATTGCCGAGGAGTTACAATTGCCAACCTCAAAATATATTTGAGTTTGGATTGGAGCCGAATTCCTTACAAATTTTGGGGCAGTTTCTTTATATAGGCCTAATGGCGCTGTTGACATGTCTAGCTGTTGGTATTAGCCTATATATCAGGAGAACATATATGGAAATAAAAGGGTATGTGCACCACTTTCAATATTTAGCATCCAGATTAATGAATCTACAGACGTGGAAGACTATTATAATTACTGGTTCATGAAAAATGGAAGGTATATAAATGATGGCAGTTTTAAATAATTGTAAGAGTTTCTCTTTGGCAAACATTTTGAAAAGGCTAATACAGAAATTTATGAATTAGACAGCGTTGGTTTGCTTCTGTAAAATTAGAAAAATATTTGTGATTTCTTCACAGATCGGAATTTAGTGACTGATTGTTTGCTTTGATTTTGTTTATTTTAGTTGAGATTTTAATACTAAACCATCCCTTGCCTCAGCGCAGCCAAGGGAGTTTTGAGTTTAAAACTCCCTACCAGTGGGGTTGGCAGTCAAAACCCCCTCTTCTATAAAACAAAACAAACAAAAATGCAAACGACAATACCCAAATTATAAGAGCATAGCTAAGGAAGATTTTGATTTGAAATTTACGATAAAACCCCTCTCTTCAATATAAGACTATCCATGCCTTAGTCACCAGATTCTATGAGCGTAGTCAAGGGGGATTTTGTATTTACACCCCCCCCCCCCCAGCGGGATTTGCAGCCAAAAACCACCTCTTCAATATAAAAAAAAGCAAATTACACAATTAAAATTCTATGAGTGTAGCCAAACGGATTTTTTAGTTTACCCCCCACCCTCTTAAGCGGGGTTTGAAGCTAAAAAAATACCTCCTCATTATTAAAAAAAAAAGCAAATTACGCAATCAAAATGCTATGAGCGTAACCAAAGGGGTTTTGAGTTTAAACCCCTCTTCAGCTGGGTTTGAAGCTAAAAATACCTCTTCAATAAAAAAAAAAAAGCAAATTACGCACGCAAAATACTATGAATATAGCCAAAGGGGTTTTTAGTTTGCGAGTTTTGAGTTTTAAACTTAAAACCCCCTGGTAGAGGTTTTCAAACCCAAAACCCACTAGTAGGGGGTTTCAAACTCAAAACCCCCTGGTAGGGGTATTCAAACTCAAAACCCCCTTGGCTGTGCTAGGGCAAGTGATGGTTTAGTATTTCACCTAAAATAAACAAAATTAAAGCAAAAGATCAGTCACTAAACTCCGACATCCCCTCTGCGGGGGGGGGGGGGGGGGCGATTTCATTTCGGAGGGGGGGTTTGAACCCCAACCCCCCTGGCTACGCCCATGCCCATACAGAGTTTTGAGGTTGAAAAATTCTCTCTTCAATTTTATTCTAAAGCAAACTACAGTCACCTAAATCCAAGATCGTTGCCAAGAGAGGTTACAAATTTCTACCAGTGGCTGGGCTCCATTAATAAAGTTCAGTGAATAGTCATCTGCCGAAATTGAAAAACACTAAATGTGGCTCGACAAAGATGTCTAAGACGGATTTTAGAAGTCAGTTATAGATATCGGGTCTCAATCAAGGAAATCATATGCCTAACTAGGAGTCGACTCCTTAGTAAGGTTGTGACAGAGCGTCGCATGAGGTTTGCGGGACATGTTCTCCGACAAAATGAATTACGCATAATAAGAGTTTTAAATAGATGGAGGCCATTATGAGAAAAGCGCAAACTGTGACATCCTAGTACAATTTGTCTTCAGACATTGCCAGTGACAGATTTTTGTGGAAGCAGCTTGCAGCCCAATGCGCCGAATGACGCGGGAGGATCTAAGTCTGTAAGAGTAGCACATAGTATTTTTAAATAAAACTTTCAATAGTAGGATAATGCACTGTAGATACCTCAGAATATGCATTTTGTTGGCTTTCAATATCGGAAATAGTGCTTGGCGGCGGGGCTCCGCCACGCGCTAGGGGAGCTCTCAGCGCTCCCCCAGACCCCATTGCTGGTAATGGCTGGCAGCTTACAATTTTTCCACTAACTCCAGGAAGAACCTATTATGTACATATATATATATATTTATGCGAGGGGGAGATAAAAAAAAATCCCCCCAAACTCGCCTCCACCCCCCCCCCCCCGAAAAAAAATCCTGGCTACATCCCATGATATATAGGCTAGGGCCTACATATTAAGTTTCGTTTTATTTGTTTGTTATTTTTTGTTTGTTTTGTATCTGATGAAGGCCTCGTGGCACAAACGTCCTTTGTTTTACTTGGTCCGGCAGGGTTACATATATGCATGTTTTTCGTATTTTCTATACAGTCGTTTACCCCTGCAGCAGTAAATCTTTGTTTTTTTTTTGAGTCTTTAAATTTAAATAGGCAATGTCCAGTTTATAAAATGAAAATGTAATTCTAATTTTATTACATTATGATTACGATTTTATAAAATTTTGAAAAGGCTTATGAACGGTTATGGGTCGCGCAAAGTCGGGAATCGTAACAAAGTTGTTTTAGAACTAGCTCTATCTATATGGTAGGTAGAACTATATAGGTTGGGAACCGCTGATCAATATTATATGGTGCAGTGGTAAAATCGCTAATGTAAACTTCACAGGAAAAGTAATCGAGAAACTAAATAGCGAACCCTCATAACAAAACACAAACATTAACGAATTTGATTAAAACAAGATTCAGATCTAAGCTCTAGATCTCTAGACTAGATCAGTAGATCTACATCTACATCTAAACTAGATTTAGACCATCAAACCTAACACTTGATAGATCTAGATCTACTTCTATAGCCCCATCTAGTCGATCTCTAGGTACCGTCTAGATAGTATTAGGCAGTGACTCAGTGACTATTAGATTCTGATAGTGATACTGATTGTAATTAAGTTTTAAGTAAATAAGTAAATAACTTTAACTTATAAATTATAAATATTATAACTATAACTTCAAACTTAATAAAACTAATATTATATAAATTATTATAATTTATTAATTATAATATAAATACTGTAAATTAAATACTAAAAATAGTGAAGATTATTAACTAAATACTTAAAATAGTATTACTAATAGTATTACTAGTATTAGTAAATTATTAAGATTAGACGACGATCGATTAATTTAATATATTAAAAATTTAAATATAGTGAATAGTGATACTAGACTATGACTATAGACAGTATTATTAGTATATTTTTAATTTTATTCAGTTTAGAAATTTAGATCTAGAAGAGGTTCTTATATTTTGAACACTCCATCAAATTCTCCTTCCTTGAACGGGTTGCTTTTTTTGTTTGTAGTTCCTTTGTTTTTATGTTTGGAGCTAAAAACGATGTTTCGGGACTGCGTATGTCCAATTTTAGATAAGTTCCGGTAATTTTGTTCCGTTTTTCCAAAGCAGATGGCAGTTTTTTAGATTCTCGATAACCATATATGTAAAGCTTTTGTATTAACCTTTAACCTCCCCCGGCAATTCATACCCATATAAGGTATGAGGGCTATATTATGAGCCTGTTTGATCGTAGGCTGATGGGCATATCAAAATAAGCTTCCAAAAATCTTTAGAAAGACATTCCAGTCACATTTATACTGTTAGCTGTTAAATAAAATTTAAAAAAGGGGGTGTCCAAACAAATAATAATGAATTCAGCTCATTCTTCTTCCTTGAACACAGCAAAATCGTAATAAGAAATATTATTGGGATTAATAAATCTATGATTTTTTCAATGAATAAACATGACCTAGATCGAGATATCTAGAATATATAATTTATGAATGAAAGAAAAAGTGCGGGCTGCTAATTTGAAGCCAGAGACCATGCCCACTGCAGGTGATCACGCCAGATGAGTTGGCAGTGATGAGAGGTATACACTAAGTGTGTAGTGTCACAAACTATCAAACAGGCAGTGGAGGGAAGGGGGAGAGAGTCATGAAAAGAATTATAAGCATCTATGGGAGGGAGAGGATGTTAAGGTGTCACAAAACGAACATCCAAATTATGAAAACAAGACGAGGGTCCTTGGATGGGAATTAAAAGAAAGACAGAGAGAAAATACAAGTGACCTAGTTGAAAATATCATGTTTATTAAATTAAAATAATTAATTTATAAATCTATTATAATCTATGTAAATTTATTTCTGTCTGTTTCTACACATAGATTATATAAGTATTTAAATAAATAAACTATATAAATATACACGATATATATATATTACTAACCTACATATATTTCACTATTTTTTTAATTTATTTTTTAGAATGACATATAATTGTGAGTTGTGTATAAAAATGTCTTTTTGGTGTGGTCCTTATGGGTTGGTTCCAGGAGGGAGAAATATTTACTGAGCAAACTAGGTCTAAGTACTTGCCTAAAATGGCTAGAGTAGAAAGCTTCTGGAGGGTGGTAGCTAGGCTGTGTAGTAGTGAAGAAAGAATTATTCAAATCTGTTTCAAAACTAAGAATAGTCCAAGAAACGTGTATGTGTATTAGAGATTTGAATTTTTTTTAAAAAGGATGAACAGAAAAACTTTTATTCTTATTTGCTTCTAGTCCCAAGGTCTCCATTCTAGTGACCATCCAAGAAAATAACACTTTTTGTATAAATTATTTTTTACATTTTCTTTTTAAAATGCCATAAAAAATGACGTGAGTAAGTTCCTTTAAGCTTTACTTTAAACTGTTTTAAACAGTTGTATATAGGGGCACCATTTATTGAGTAATATAAAGCTTCTTAAAATGTATTCATTAGTTGTAATTCTTTTGTAAATTGATCAAATATTTATGAAGCTAATATGCTGATAAAAAAAAATGGCTATGATTTACTAAATGATTTTACATAATGCATTGGTGGGAAAGGACAAAGGTTAGGTGAAATAAACCTTGAAATAAACCTTGCTTTTTCTGGGCAACATTTAATGATATCCTGCTGTCAGCACAAAAACCTTCAGCTTTTTGCTAAATATCAAATGCTCTTTGGCGCTGAACTGAACATTTTCTTATTTGTCATTAATAGAACAATATATTATCAAAAACTAAAGTGAATCCAATTGTGCCTTTTTTCTCTATAGATTATTCAATGGCTTTCAAAGAACAACTATCAGAAGCTAGTGATAGTGTGGAACTGACAGAACAAGTGGTATTAGTTCGCACCAGGGCACAGGATTTAGAAAGCATTAAAAAATTGAACTGTTGGTTAGTAATAGGCTACACACTTAAAATCATTCCATTTTTAAATATCAGAGGGACCATTCATCCCTCAAGTAATTGACTTCTTTATTAGAGAGTTATTTTAATGGATACATTTGATGTCACAGTCCAGTCCTGAGAATGGTGCAGATATGTAAAAAAAAAAAATGAATTTTGATAAATGCTAACATGTCTCCCCATAAATTAAAATTCACCCCAATTTTACTACAGACTGTGTAGTACAGTTCATCATGCAAGACTACCATGTCTTTTACTTTTTTATTCATTTTTGGGGGGGGGGGGGGGGTTGATGGAACTACAAAGTACTTAAAAGTATACTTACCCAATGATAGAGCTCACCTTTAGGGTATTGCTCAATGAAATAATTTAAATAATTTTCATCTTTAATAGATTAAGTCATAAAACTTTAAATTGAATCATAAAATTTTTCTTTAAACATAAAATTCTCAGGGGATCAAGCATTGGAGATGTTAAAATAGTTCGTCGAATGCCAAATTTAGAAGTCTGCAGTTTAAGTGTCAACAAATTGACAACGTTGCGTGACTTTGCACACTGTTTCAATTTAAAGGTATTTCTCTTTTGGAAGGTATCTAAAAATATCCTTATTTTTAATACAAAAATAATTTTTGTTACACTTTATGCTAGTTATTGAAGACTCTCTATATGATTAAGTATCTAGGGGTGGTCAAGTTGATTTAATTTGAAGAACTTGTTAATATCATAAGGGTCCAGAAATTGAATTGAAATTTATTTTACTACACCAGGAGCTTTATGTACGAACTAACAACATTCAATGCCTTGGAGACATTCACTACTTGAAGAATTTACCAAAACTTCGATCATTATGGCTGTCAGAGAATCCTTGTGCCAACACTGACAATTATAGAATGACAGTATTAAAGACATTACCTCAGCTACAGAAACTTGATAATGTTGGTAAGTGTTTGAGAAAAGAAACTCAAAACAGGAAATTATAACTTCTAGTAATACTAACATCTCATTTTAGGTAAGGGTTCATGGGTCAAGTTATGTAAAGGTCTATTTGTGTGACTGCTGGATAGTGAGGATCAACCACCTCTGCATTCCCAACCTATGTCAGATATTCATGAAATCTGGTTGTATCTTTGGATCAACCACCTCTACATTCCCAACCTATGTCAGATATTCATGAAATCTGGTTGTATCTTTGGATCAACCACCTCTACATTCCCAACCTATGTCAGATATTCATGAAAGCTGGTTGTATCTTTGGATCAACCACCTCTACATTCCCAACCTATGTCAGATATTCATGAAAGCTGGTTGTATTTTTGGATCAACCACCTCTACATTCCCAACCTATGTCAGATATTCATGAAAGCTGGTTGTATTTTTGGATCAACCACCTCTACATTCCCAACCTATGTCAGATATTCATGAAAGCTGGTTGTATCTTTGGATCAACCACCTCTACATTCCCAACCTATGTCAGATATTCATGAAAGCTGGTTGTATCTTTGGATCAACCACCTCTACATTCCCAACCTATGTCAGATATTCATGAAAGCTGGTTGTATCTTTGGATCAACCACCTCTACATTGCCAACCAATGGCAGTCATAAAAGATGGTTGGATTTTGGGATCAACCACCTCTACTTTCACCACCAGTAAGAGTTACTTTGAAAGCTGGTTGTAAGGAAGAACACAGTCAAATTTTTATAAATTTAAACAACAATTACAATTACTCAACCAGGTCATACAAGTACGACCAGGTAGCTTCCATTTAAATTCTATTTTTTTAATTTTCTTCATCAGCTATAAAATTATATTTGATTTTTTGTATGCGTCCTCTATTGCAAAAGTTAATGTTTACCAAGTAAAATAAAAAGGAAATTAGGGATAGTGAAGTAACAATATTTATTTACATCACATCCTTTATTGCATTGTATCTCGCAGTTGTTACAAGTGAAGAAATGACCAGAGCTACTGAAGAGGGTCAAGATCTGCCAGTACCTCAAGATTTCTCTTACTCTGCAGTTTTTGTTGACAACACAGAGGAGGCCAGCAGCAGAAGCTCTTCTGAGTCTTCAGAAAAATGGGCCCTTCCTAGAAGGAAACGCCACCAGAAGAAGAGAGATGATCTGATGAAAGAAAGAATGAGCTATGAAGAGGAATGTTTGGTGAGCATAGACAGAAAGGGAAATTGTGATTCACTGGAAACCACCATGGGAAGGAGGATTTCACAGACTGATGAGAGCTGCACTGATGCTGATGATAAAGATGTTGGCACAGAAAAGAATGATGATAATTCTAATGAAAGTATTATTGAATTCCAAACAACTCCGGAGAGCTTAGTAGGTACAGATTCTCCTGGCAGAATTAAGAGTGAAGATACTAATTTCAACTGTAGCAATGATACTTTGACCAATGGATTATTTATTGTGGATAATATTGAGGATGAAAGTCATGAGTCTGCTATCAATGTAAATTGCAGTATTGAAAAATTAACTGAATCTTCAAATGTTGATGTAATTAAAACTGTGAACTTTGAAGATATTCTTTCTCTAAGCAGTAAAGCAGAAAAAGAAAGGGAATTGACCAATAGAAATTCTAATTTGGTGTTATCACAAAGTTCTGAAACAACTAGCTTAACATTATCTATGCCACACAAAACTGAAACTAGCACCCAACTATCAACCAGCTTTACTTGTGATGATGAGCCTTTAATTTCAAATGTTGACCCTCCCAACATGTTTGTTACCTCTAATGTAAACTGCACACTACATGGCATGAGTGAGCTATCTGCAGAAGTGAGAAATGAGGATCCCATCACCAGACAATGTTCTTTATTGGACCGGATCAAGCTGGATGATTCATTGAACCTGAGTGAGCTGTCAACTAAAGAAATAAATTTGGAAAATTCTCTTAAACAACCGGAGACTGAAAATTCTACAGATTCATTCCATTTGTCTAAGCAATGGGAGGGTGCCAGCATTCAGTCATCTATGAGTTCATTGCATGGTGCTAGCACCCTGTCGTCTGTGACTTCTTCTTATTTTGGTAAAGAAAGTAAAGATCCAGTGAACTGGGAGGAATACAAGTAAGTGCAAGATCATAGATTCTATGTTCAAGTCATTCTTCAGCAGTGAAGACTAAAATAAATCAATAAAAATTCACTAAGAAAAAAAGTTATTTAGCTTTAAAGTGTTTGGTCTTATTTTGTATAGGTATTATATTTCTTATAGGTATTATATTCTTTGACAGCAATGCTAATGTTGCTTTTTTCTTTCAGTCGTCTTAGAAAAGAGATTGGTGTGAAACCGATAGAGCCTCCATTAATATCCTCCAGACTGACAAACAATGATGTCATCAAAACAAGGGTAAGAACTCTTACATTTTTGTCTTTCAGGAGTGGCATAGCTTGGTCCTCATTGCAGTGTTAACTGTCTTTACATTAGCTGAATGAATATTTGAAATGTGCTAAAGAGTATTTATTCTCTTTGTGCCTGGTGTATGAATGGTAAAGCATTTGGCTGCAGAACTTAGGGTCTTGAGTCAGGTAGATGTAGAGGGCTTTAAGTTTTTTATTCCGGAGTTATTCAACTCTAATGACTTGGCATGGGATAAAGATGTTCATTGTGCTTGCCATGTGACACCCTTCCTCATCAACCTTTAGCTACATGAACATATTAACCATTTGGATTAGGAACCAAATCATCTTGAATGGAGCTTTACTTATCCAATATATATATATATAAATATATAAATGTATATAAACTTTTATGATGTTTGAGAATCATTTATAAGTTGTTATTGTTGTGTTTCACTAGTTGTCATTAATTGTAGTTTTCATTGTATTTTTCAGAATTCTAACATTCTTCAGGCTGTGCTAAGTTTAGTTAAGGAATTGGATAAAGATAGTCTCCATATTGTTTTACATTCTGTTAAGGGCAGGCTGGATGGAATTTGAAGGCTGCTAGTGGAAGTTTTATGGGAAAAAAAGTATGAATCAACTTCATGCAAGAATTTCGATACCAAAACAATAGCACGCTATTTCATTTGACTTTACTAAAAGACATTCTGAAATATTTCATTTTGTCTTTATGTTCTATGATAGAAAAGAAGATTGTTATTTTACAAAATTCTAAGTAAATTTCTAAATGTATTTCAACAATGTCTGAAAGCTTGGTCCATTTTTTTCCAAGTATGTTATTATGTGCAAATGTGATTAAAATTTAAAACACTATAATGCACAGTTAATGTATTATGTTAAAAAAAAAGTACCATTTTGACTCAGTATTCTGTAATGTGTACAGTATATAATTGACAAATTGACAGGCTGAACATATGTACACTCCACATTTGTGGATGTTTCTTTTTGGTACTTCAGAAAGTGATTCATTCTGTTCCAGACAACATTATGCTGTAGCAATATTATATCCTCAAAACTTTAATTCATTTTTGTTCTGTTGATGTTAAGGTCTTAAAGGAAGCTTTTAGACTTATTAATGACAATGACATTGTTTTATTCTAGAAGTGTTCTGTCAAGTTTTTAATGACATTATTTACATAAAATGTAACTGCTGTGTACAAAAAATAACAACTGAATAATGTTAACTATCTAACAAAAGTGTTTCTGCCTGAATTAGTTTTCTTATAGACATTACTAATGAGTTACATTCTCTATTACTTTATATTTTAAACAAAAAAAAAGTTATTTTTCTGAGTCTTACCATTACAAAATGTTGATTACTGTGTATTAAGGCTTAACTTTGAGGCTTGATTCTTGTAAAGCTATTTGTCTACTTTTAAAGTAAGATATTATATTTTTTTTATTTACCATTAATTATAGTTTTTCATTTATTCACTTGTAGTATTGATCCTGTTGATTTAGTTGAAATAATATGTTACAAGACACCAATTCAAAACAATGATGGTTGATATAAAAAAAGAGTTATTGAAGTCCACTTGTGCACACTTATTTATAAAATCTGAAAAGTGTTAAACAATTTGTGTTGAAATAGCCGTCCAATATTTAAAACAAAATACTGTGATTCAACATTCCGAGAATGTTGAAGGTCAAATTTTTTTATTATTATTTTTCCAAATATATAAACAATGTTTATTTAATATATATGTTATATTTATTTATCGCCTATTTTACATACTCTTGTTCTAATTTAGAAGTTTTCCACAGTATAACAATGTCATTTCATTAACGCTTACTTCTTCTTCTTCTAGCCAGCTTTATTGCTGCTGAGCTGTGAGCTCTTTTGCAGACTGTGCCAAGGAAAAAAAGTGTGCTGTTTTCTTTATTAACGCTTACAAAATTGTGTCCACACTTATCAAGATCTAGTAGAATTGAAAAGATTTTACAATTTATTGATCACCACAATTAAAACTCTGTTTATTGTTACAAATAGGTCAGATAATTAACTAAATATTAATTGTATATTACAACAATTCAATATATCAGAGGTTTCGCTATTGTTCTCAAGTATTCTATTACATTGAAAACAAAAACTTGTCTGTTGTATTATTTTCTTATAGATATCTGTGCATTGTAAAAGTATTTTTATTCATGACAATATTGTACATTCTGTTGCAATTAATTTATAGTAACCTCAATTTATTTACCAATTTATGAATACTTAATTTTTGGAACATTAAAATATTAAAGTACAAATATGGTTTAGGCGATTGCCATTTCATTGTATGTTTGTTTCACAGCTTTATGCTCTTCATGGCATTTAAAGTTTTTGAAAATAATCTTAACCATTTAGTAGGTTACATGTATTTGCTAAGGTACATGATAGTAACTCTTAGATGGTCTTTCATGAGGTGACTAGTAATCAGGAAGTTCATGTATTATTTAAGAAGCTTGAAGAATTTAGGATGCAGTTTTAACCCACTAGTGCCTATTGCAGTAGGATGTGTCCTTTACAGGATTAGTCTTATGTGGTAGAATGTGTTGGGATACTATGATTATTTTTTAAAAACTTTCCTATAGGAAGAGCTCATCATGTCTTGTTTAGAATGAGAACGAGGACATTCTTTTTAGTGAAAACCAGATATGTTTAGCTATTTTATTCATTTTGTAAACAAACATGCCTGTATCCCCCATCCTGGAAGTTGAGTTTTTAACCTTGCTTATATTCTAAAGGTATTAAATGGGTATATTATGTCAAAATTGACTTATTTTATACACTTGTTTATTGGTTAGTTTTTTGTGTAATATAGTTATTATTATTTTGAAAAAATTTTGTTGTCTTTATTTTTTTTTTTAATTCAGAGGCAAAAAAAGTTTTTCGGGCAGGAAATAGATGCCACTGGGTTCAAGTAAGAGCTGAGTCATAGACTTGTATATACTATATCTAGACTGGACATGGAGATTTTTTAACTCTACAAAAAAATGTCATGGAAATTTTTTTAAAGTTGAAACAAGGCGTTGTTTTGTAAAATAGTTATCAGAAGTAATGTTGTTTTTTTCAACCCTAACCTATGTAACATATAATTTAATTTTTAGATCTATATCTAGTAATTGAACATCAAAAATAAGAGTACTTTCGTCTCATAATTATTATTTTGCAATTTTTAGATACATAATCTAGAAAGATCTAGGTAATCAATCTATTTAAATATGAATTATTTCGATCTAGGATTTTTGAAACATTATCTCAATGGAAACAAACAGGAAATGGCTTTGTTTCATATATTTGCTAGAATATCTGAGAAATGATTTTGCATTATTTCTAAACTTTCAAAACTAAAGATCATTACTTTTCTAAGAAAACATTGATTGGGGAGACTCCCCTTAGAGCCTGAAAAAGAGTTTACGTACATAAAATATATATATATATATATATATAGGTCTGTGAATCGATCAATCGCAGATAAGAATTTGTTTCTGGTTTCCAGTCTAGTATAATATACAAATCTATGAGCTGAGTATTTGAACATTGACTATTTTGAATAGGCTTTGTGAAACAAATTTCAATAAAATCAAAAGCTCAAACTAGAGTTATTCTGTTGATGAAGATATTTTTCCCAATATTTCACTAACAAGATCAGCTCATGATATTGTTGAAATAAGATCATGCTGTTATTTACAAATGTAAATAAATATACATTCATTGAAAAGAAAAAAGTATTTTATGTTTTTAAATGGTCAATATTAATTAAACAATTTTGTGTTTGCTTCTCTTCTCATAAAAAATATTTTGAAACAGACTAGACTATACTGTCTGGCAACTAATTTACTCAACAAAACACCAATGAAAGATTTAAAAACATATTTAAGAAAAAATACTTTAATGTGACCGATTGTAACAAATACAATATATATATAACACTCATTAAGTCACATCTATCAAACAACAGGTGCGTCAAACTGGAGTTAAAGTAATAACATAGCTATCAAACATATTTTATTTCTATAGAAATGAGAAAAAGTGAGAGCTAAAGATCTACAAATAAACTATGTTTATAAAACAAATTTGTTTACTAAGAAAAACTGTGTAATTATATTTAGACTTTTCAAATATTTTGGTTAGAAACTCAGTTTTTGTATTTGTTTCTTTTTCTTTACAAGCAATGATAGAAAGATGTAAACAATCTGCTGAAGAATTGAAAAGACTGTCATAAGCAGCATTTCTCTTTGATCTATAAGTAAAAGCTGGAGATGAAAGCTAATGGTTAAAACATTGATAACAAAACATAAGTAAACTTCTGCGTATCATTGAAATCATATTTTAATATCAAACTGGTGATCTTCTACTGCTAGATTTAAATAAAAACAATATGACAACAATTAAAATGATCATGGTATGTTTAAGACAAAAGAAAAAAATTGTTCTTTACAAAATTAAAAGATAGTCAAGTCGATTCTTGTCAGTTTTATTGTGTTCAATCTGATCTGTATTGATTTGTTTTGACCCGAAACTTTAAAACTTGAGAGATGCTTGGACTTCTGGGTAATAGTTAAAAAATCCCTGAAAAATGTATGAAACATTAGTGATATATACAAAACAATTAAGACTAATGAGGTAAAAAAAAAAAGACATTTTTAAATGATACAAAAATTAAATGAGATAAAGTAAAGTACCTCAAAAAGTTTAACAGCATAGGTCAGGTCTGTTGTTGACCCAGTTTCTCTAATGGAGTGCATTGCAAACTGAGGAGCACCTACATCAATAGTTTGCATACCAAGTCTGGCTGACATAATAGGTCCAATAGTTGATCCACAAAGTGAATCATTGCGAACCATAAAATCCTATATTGAAATAGTAAGATTAGAATGTTTTAAAAACATAATGTCTAAACAATTTTGTATTAAAAACAGTATAAATTTGTTTCTTTAAAGACAAAATGAAATAATTTCTAAAGGGTCAAAAAATTAATTGGATATAAAGGTCAAAATTAATTGAATGTCACAGATGTATAATGATTTCAATTTAATGCATAGACATAATATTAGTAGAGCTTCCTGCCAAAATTTGATTCAACATGTTTATTAATTTTAAACATAAACTCATAGGTGGCTTTCTATGGGTATGCTATTTGGGTTAAAGTTGTGTGATTGCAGTAACTTTGTAGTTCAAAGCTTCTGATATTCCTGAAGAAAATATCAAAACCTGTCATTTTACATGCAGTGCTTACAAATCTACAGCCCCATTTTTTCCCCCAATTGCATTCAAAAAATCTGTGCAGTAAATATACTAAAAATATACTGAAATCAGATTTTCAGTTGTGCTTTTAGTTTTTGAGATCTGAACATGAAAAATAGACAGACATACCACAAACACAAAAAAAAAAAAAAAAAAAAGCTTTTTCCTCTTTCAAGTAACATTAAAAACCTTAACATTTTTATTTTTTCTAACTTTAGCCAAAAATTGTGCAGGACTATTGTAATATTCAAAACTTTTTTCTGTCATTTTAGCTGTTGTGATTTTATTTTTAATTTTATCACAGCACCTTGAGCCTACATCATGCTTGTTAACAGCACTCTATTAATTAAATTGTTATTATTATTAATTTTACGGACTGTTTGAAGAATAACATTTGTACATTTGAAGAGTATGTTTGCTAACTTTGTACATCAGAATAATAAAAAACATATAATCAGCTAGAACAGCTGATACATCAATGGTACAAACCTGCAAAGGCACATCAGATTTGCTGGCTATCTGTCTTAAAATGGCAGCAGTGATTCCAGTAGTGGCATATCTTTGATTGGAGTTGAACTTGATGACAATACCCTGGAATAAAGTAGAGTCATCTTTGAATTAGAATTACATTTTTATGATGCAGATACAATATTTACCAAGAGCAAATCAGGAAAAATAAAGTCAAGTACAAACTGACCTTATGGAATTCTGGCTGGTGGTTGGCTTCATGTTTCTCCCTAAAAATAAATAATAGTTTAACTGATATTTATTACCAAATTTAAAATCAATTCACACACAGTCTCAGAAAGCATTTAAGAAGAAAGTTAGAACTTGTATAGTTAGTAGAACTGCCTGAAATGTAAATGTGTTGGGAGCAGTCAACAAAACGTTATAGTTAGTAGAACTGCCTGAAATGTAAATGTGTTGGGAGCAGTCAACAAAACTTTATAGTTAGTAGAACTGCCTGAAATGTAAATGTGTTGGGAGCAGTCAAAAAACTTTATAGTTAGTAGAACTGCCTGAAATGTAAATGTGTTGGGAGCAGTGAAGCCAGCTTTTGCTGTACATAGTGACCTTTTAAAGATTTTGTGCTTTCATTATCTAAATGATTTTGTCACTCCCAAAGATGTCTTCAAAGTTTTGTTGTTTTTCTTTACCCACTAAGCAAGGCTTTTGTTTCCTTTATTTCTTATGGGAGAGTTAGATCTATGCATTCTGACTGAAGTTATCTTATACCCGTTAACTGCAATAGAATAGTAAAGATGCATAAAAAATTTAAAAATCAGTTTGTTTATCAAAATATTTTATCTAGAAATGACTTACGCATAATTGGGATGGCATGCATGAGCCTGGTCAGCACTGACCATCAAAGACTTGGCTATGCACTCATCAAACGCTGTTAGATTTTCACGATCTGTACTGATACGTCTCATTACATTTTCCTGGAACATGGACTCTGCACCCTGAGCACTCTGGGACCCAACCTGTTGATGTGATCAGGATAAAGAGTTAATCCTTTACCACGAATGTCCTCAAAAATAATTGGTGAATAACAAAGTTATTAAGGAAATGTAAAAATAAAAAATCCTTTTCACCTCTTCATTGTCAAATAAACTTATCATTCTTATGTTAGAATCTTTTTCCAGTGTTCCATCTTGAATAGATGCAAGTAAACCCTGTTCAATGTCGATTGGGGATGAACATTAAATAAAGGTTAGGAATAAAATTTCAATTTTGCATAATTATATAGATCTATTTTATTCCTATTACTGTTTAATAATTATGGACATTCCTAAAAAAAAAATGAGATCTTTAAGAAACAAGAAAGGCAACAAAAAAAAACCAACACATTTCATAAAATAATTAGTTGGTAACCATACTACAGTATCAGTGAGTATATTTATAGCAAAAAAAAAAAATAAAAAAATTGGAAGATAAAACAAGCATCCAACCAAGAAAAAAAAAAAAAAATTTGAAATGAGAAAAAAAAAACCCAACTCTTTCTATTTAGCCAATAGGGTGGAGCTGCTTGTATTTGATTTAATCCCTCCCTCTTTCTAGTTTTCAGTTGAAAAAAAAAAGTCTATTGAGTTGGGTCAGAATTGGATTGGAGCTCAACTCAAATGTTTCTGCTCTACTTCACTGCACCAATGGAAATACCTTATAAGCAGCATAAGTGTTCAACAAGTTGTCCAACCTTGGAGAAAACATAAACTCATCATAAGCACCTCCTATGGTCTGTGTACAAGAAAAAAAAATGAAAAAAATTTTGTTTTGTTAAATAATGTGATTATTATTTTTAATGCAGTTAAGTAAGTAAGTAAGTTAAATTTCACACAAATTATTAGCAGACCAAATAAAGTAAAAGAAAAGTAAATAAAACTAAAAAAAATTTATTTTTTTTTCATGTTCTTAAAACTACTAAAAGACTATTGTAACAAGAAGGAGAAACCTAAAGGTATAAATCCAAAACTTCATTCTTGTTTGTGAATACAAATGATAACTTTTCTGATATGAAATAAAAATAATTTCTAAAACTTATTCTAGTTTAGCAAGCTCCTATTTCAAATTACGTTTAAATTTAGAATAGCTTTGTGTTGTTTTGCCAGCACCACTATTCAAACTCATCTTAGACATGCTCTGTATAATAAGATTTGAATGCAATGCACTGTAGAACACTCCAAGAAATCTTTCACAAGGATGAAGAAAAGTGATTTTAATAGCTTGGCTACCTATCAAGTGGGCTCAAATTTTAATCCCGACTCAAGCTGAGTTGTGTTTGCAGAGCACATAAAGGCAGCATGGAAAACATCTCCCAGATACTCCCCCCCCCTCCCCCAAAAAGATTGGACCCTAGCACACTGAGCATGCTATTAATATGAAAGTTGGGCTGTACAAAAGCAATTTTGAAAATATTAAAATTATTTTAAGTCTAATTTATAGCTGCATGCAAATGTTTATACAAGTGATGATAAACATGCCAAATCAAAAGACTAGTTGTGAAGAAGTCATTTATATTCAAATTGCTGAAAATGCCTGCGTATGCATGCAAACATTACAATACACACAAACAACTTTGTATCTTTATCTTTGTCTTTTATGATGCTCATCATCTGTCCTTTGACTTTCATCACAGGGCTGCTATGACAGTTCATCTATCCCTTGACTTTCATCACAGGGCTGCTGTGACAGTTCATCTGTTCTTGACTTTCATCACAGGGCTGCTGTGACAGTTAATCTGTCCCTTGACTTTCATCACAGGGCTGCTGTGACAGTTGACATAGTCAAATCCCTTCATTTTTCACAGTCAGCAGCTGTACTTAGTAGACAATCAAGAGAGAGGCCAATCAATTCTTATACATTGTCCAGATTGGAAAAAGGCTATCTGTTTATGGTTAGGCTAGGAGTAAATCCTTCCAGAGTTTCCATCATATGTTCCAGAACTATGTCAAAAAGAACTGCAGATAGAATGTATCCTTGTCGCACTCCTATGGATGTCCAAAAAACTTTTTCCAATTTGGTTGTTAAGAAGTACTGAGATACTTGCATTTTATTATAGGGCACAGGGCTTTGCTACATCAATAATGTTTTTATCATCACTTGCCACATGCCAAACCTAGTCAAAAGTCTTTTTGAAGTCTATGAAGTTGTGTACCAGTCTCTTTTGGCGCTGAAGGCTTTTTTTTCATTTATGATGCTGGGACAACTTAAGTCTAGAAAATATTATGTGCCCTGCCAAAATGTGAAAATTACTTAAACTTAATTGTAATATATTGTAGTTGTGCTATATTTAACTAGAACTTAATTATAATTATCCCTTTAAGTAAAAAGATATAATATATAAATAAATAAAGTAGGAATCTTACAGCAGGCTGTGTATCAGCAAGGCACAAATCAAAATCTAGCATCTGTTCTGGCTCAATCTTTAGTTCTTGGCACAAAAGTTTTACCAAAGTTGGTGAGTGCTTGGAAGACTGAAGAGTAAAATCTACAATAAATGTGTGGTAGTTCCAATCTAAGCACTACAATCAACAGACTTTTGCAATTTAAATTAGCAGTTATAAAATAGATCAGTGCATATAAATTAAAACATAAATGCCGAATTTACCGGCATATAAATAATATTTTAAAGCAAGCTAAATAATAAATACATCCCTTGATGGAATGCAAACACTATATCTGGGTCTAGTAAACCAACCTGACTGGCAGGTCCCGAAGCACAAGATGAAGGCTTGTCTCCTGAAGATTTATCTCCCTCTAGTTCAGCCTGTACACAAGTTGCCAGGATTGGACATCTAAATAACAACATCTTCTTATTCATTAATCAAAAAGAAGAGTAAGACTGTTGTATAAATGTACATTTTCTTTGCATTACTGTAATATTTCGTTACATGTAATGCAATATTGCAATACAAATTTCCTCTGAGATAATGAAAATATTAGTATTATAAGAATAACCCCTAAAGATTACAGGCACATAAAAATTCTAAAGTATAAATACTCACAAATGATTTTCTTTGTTTGGTCCAAAGCTGTCATTAATGTCGCGTTGAAGATGAATAGCCAGATGAGGAATGCGTAAAATTGGTCTTTGGATGTGAACCAGATGGTGACTGATGCTATCAACATTCTAAAACAAGGCCAGATGAATAACTCTTAAAGTAAAGTAAAACTTTTAAAAATAAATAAATTCTTATAATTTAAAACTCAGGACAAAAATTAAGAAAACAACACTTCCCACATGAAATTTTAATAATGAAAGAATTATCAGTCATATTCAAAGTGATTCTTCATAAACACGAAGTAGCAACATTTAATTAATAGAATTCACTCTTTGGGTCAAATGAACTTATGTACGCTTCTGTAGTTCTTTATGCGCGGCGTTCCAGTACCACCTCATCGTGGTCGCCACGTGAACACTCCGCTCTCCTGGGGTGGCCAAGGGTACTGCTTGCTTGCCACTGATGAATGAGCAGCGGGCAAGTGTAAAAGGAACTCAAAGGGGTTATGTCCAGCCCCCCCCCCCATCTGTGGGGCCCGGGGCAACGGTTAGTAAGAGACTCACGGGTTCTCCGAAAAGCGGACAGCGCTGGACACCAACTCGAGGGTTGGTCGGGTTCTCCTGGGACTCGGCTGATTCGCGGGTCTCTCTTTGGGCAAAGACTGGAATGACTGGCACGGCCTTAGCAGGCTGCGTCGGGCGGACCGGTTTGCGTCCACGAGCTAGGATCTATCTAGCCTGTTCCCTGGCGTGCTAGTGGAGGAATCCGCCGCGACCAATGGCAACTCTGACACTGGGAATGTCGAGTAACGTGCGCCGCCCCACTCCTGCCTTGCAGGAAACTTATATGCCAAACTGATTGCTTGGGCAGGTTTCTGCCTTGCCCTTAGTGGCGACACAAGTATAGGCCATGCACGCTGCTGCATTAGAGCAGTAACTAAGGCCGCCAACGGTCTTAACCATACAAACATGATTGGCAGAGACACAGTAAAACGCGGGCACAAGCAGACCCGAGCAGGCTCCGTGCACCGGGTAGTGGGCATCAGGCCTGGACACAAAAAGTCAGCTACTAGTCGCCCCGTGACCTCGATGAGGGGGAATTTGTCAGGTCATGAAAAGTTAGCTAAAATTCTCCACCTAAGTCCTCTTCTCAATGAACACTGCATTCGTACCTCCTTCGGAGGTCCGATTCGAACAAGGTTGATGGAAGTCTGCCACAACCTCCTGCCGACCTAGATACACGGCAGGCAAATATGACTGGAAGCGAAATAGTGACGGGAGCCTCCGGCCCCCAAACAACCCAAACTGACACTAGTGGGACCCAACCCACTCCAGGGACTAAGCCCATAAACACTAGGTCCCTCCTGATCTTACAAATTAACATCTGTGGGGTAATCCCCAAGGTGTTAGAGCTCTCAAAACTCCTCCACGAGAGGGCAATAGACGTGGCTTTATTACAAGAGACATTAACTGGCAAACACAATGCCAGTATTACCGGTTATACTGCATTTAAGTGCAAATGCACAGACTGCCAGGGGGCTTATTACTTATGTACGCAACAATCTGGTTGCTACACAAGTCCCCGGTCCATGAGTGCATGGGCGTACCGACGCCATCACCCTTGAAGTACATAAACTCGGGCGTAAACTCACGGTAACTAATCTGTACAACCCCCCCCAAGCACGAAATTAGTCTCGAATATGACTGTACTAATATCAATACTCACAACATCATCGCAGGAGACTTTAACGCTAAGTCTCAGCAGTGGGGCTATGATTCAACCGACTCGTCGGGACATAAAATTCATGAACTTCTAAATAATTATAATTTGTTCTGTCTGCAAAATAAACATACTCCCCCAACTCTATACCATACCGGAAATGGCAGCCAATCTAGACCAGACCTTACTCTAATCACAGCTAATTTAGAATCCCATACTCAGTTTCAAGTCTTAGACGACATTGGAAGTGACCATAGACCCATACTAGTCACAATTGCCCTCTCAGAGGCCAGTGGTGTAACCCCAAAAGCCCAGCGTAGGTGGAGTTACACCAAGGCGAACTGGCCAGCCTACGAGGCAGCAGTCAACACTGCCCTTATGAATATTGCAGTGAAGGATAGGGACCTTGACATCATATATGGCGAAATAACAGCAGATATGTTGGGTGCGGCTAAGAGGTTTGTCCCGCGGACTTATCCTGCGTAAGGCAGAAACGCGTGTGGTCTCAGGAATTGAATAAGCTGGTCCTGAGACGTATGCGAGCCCGGAGGCTTGCTGAACGGAAGGGTACCCCTGAAATCCGGCGGGAGTACAATCGGCTCTGTAGAGCCACGAGTGAACTGGCCCGCCTGCGCGGGATGGATCTTCGGGACTCCTCGAAAGCCTGGCGTCTTCTGCGAAACCTAGAGGCCAAAGACACAGTGCGAACGGCTGCCCCTCTATTGTCACCCGGTCTCTACGGTAACCAAAATGGCCGGCTTGTTGAATCGACGTTTTGCTAAAATCAGCAAGCCCGAAAAGAAGTCTGCCATGTCCAAGGCCCTCAACAAAGAACATAAGAGGCTCGAGAGTGAGCCAGATGAGCCGGAAAGCCAAGCAACGTGCAACGCGCCCTTCTGTTGTGCTGAGCTGGACAGAGCGATAGCTAAGTGCAAAAACCGAAAAGCTCCGGGGCCAGAAAAGGTTACCCCTGAGATGGTAAAACACCTTGGGGGCATTGCGAGAGATAAACTCCTGGAGTTTATGAATCGAACCTGGGCAGAGTCCAGACTGCCCGGGGCCTGGAAGAGTGCTGTCATTGTGCCAGTCCTTAAGAAGGGAAAAGACGCGACTAACGTGGAGGCCTACAGACCCATTTCACTAACCTCAGCCCTTGGCAAAGTTGCTGAGCGAATGGTTAACGAGCGGCTAGTTTGGTCCTTTGAGAGTGCCGGTATCCTGGCGCCAGAACAGGCCGGCTTTAGGGCAGGCTTGAGCCCAATCGACCAGGTCACAACATTCGCACAGGAGGTGGCCAACGGGTTCCAGAGGTCCGAGAGCACATACGCAGTGTTCATAGACCTAAAACAGGCTTACGACCATGTGTGGAAGCAAGGCCTCTATCTTAAGCTAAGAGCTATGGGTGTGCGGGGCAAGATATACAATTGGATACAATCCTTTCTGTCTGGGAGGAGCACACGTACAAAATACCAGCACTCCCTTAGCAAGCCAAAACAACAACCCAATGGCCTGCCTCAGGGCTCCGCCCTGTCCTGTACACTTTTCATAGCTTTTCTTAATGATTTGCCCAGCTCGTTAAGGTCCAAAAAACTGCTATATGCTGACGATATTGTCCTCTGGTCAACCGGGAAGAAAGCCGACCAAATTCAGGCGGCACTTCAAGCCACTCCATACCATCTCCTTGTATTGTGACAAATGGCAGATTCAGATAAACGTTGCCAAAACAACCTGGTCCCTGTTCAGCCTAGGGATCGACATTCTTAAGGCTCCATTCGAGCTTCAACTCAGTGGGCTGCGACTCCAGCGTGAAAATACGCCAAAATATCTAGGGGTGACCCTGGATAGAAAACTGTCAATGCTCCAGCACGTCCAGGATGTTGAACGAAAAGCCTCGGAGAAGTTAGCGTTACTAAGAAAGCTGGCCAGCACAAAGTGGGGTGCCAAAGCTGACATGCTACGCACATTGTACTTAGGGGCAGTCAGATCACTAATTGAATACAGCTATACAGTTCAAGTATACGCTAGTAAAACTGCCCTCGAATCACTCAACCGGGTACAAGCACAGGCTCTACGGTTCATTTGTGGCACCTTTAGGACAAGCCCAACAAACGCTGCTGAAATCTTAACTAACGTGGCACCCTTACATCTTAGGAAGGAGAGGGCAGTACTTACGGCCTACGAGCGCTACAAAAGGGGCGACTCTAGGCTACCCAACTCAATCTTAGTGCGACAGTGGAGAGAGAGGAATCGCATCAAAATGCGATCATTCCTCCATATTGCGGCCAATTTGTCTAATTCAGCTGGGCTCTCCACTGATAGAATCCCTATTAGGAGAATTAGTACTTGCCCTCTGTGGAGGAGATTGCCGCCCCCACAAATAAACCTGTCCCTGTTAGGGCAAGAGGGAGCCACCAAGAGGCGATTAACACCTGCCATTCTTCAAAATTTGGCATCCATAACCATAAAATCCTACCCATCAGATGCCATTTTCTGGGTCGGTAATGAGGGACCCCGACATATAGGGGTATGGGGCTCTTATCGTCTACCCCGACCGGACTGAACCAGAAAGGCTCTCTGGTCCATGCGGCGTAGCCGCATGTTCCATGGATGCCGAACTCACAGGGATAACTAGGGCGTTCAAGGCCATTAGGGCCCGAATGCTCCAACGCGAGACTAGCGCCACTACGGTGGTGTTGGTCACTGAATCTTGCTCCAGTCTCCAAGCTATGGGTGGCGGCAGAGGAGGGTCGCCCATAATAGAAGAGGCAATCGGCACCGCAGATAACATCCGCCGAGCTATTGGAGCTGTCGTTTTTATGCAGTGGGCGCCTTCACATTGCGGCGTGAGGGGCAATGAAACGGCAGACGTCCTCACAAGGGAGGGTGCTATGGCAGCCACACACCTCGAAGCACCAAGCACGTACTTACAAGCAACGGCACAAATCCGAGCACTCATTCATGAGAAGTGGTTAAAGTCCTGGGAGGAATCCGACAGAGCACGTGGTGTCTGGCAGCGCATGCGTCACCCAGATCGCGACGATCCATGGTGACGACTGAGGAGGTCAGAGCAGTCAATAGTTGCGCAGTGCAGGACGAAACATTGTCCTATTGGGGCATACTTTGCCCGGTTCCGCACTAACTTTGACTCCCGATGCCGTCACTGTGGAGAGAGCGTCGAAACAGTGTCGCATGTCTTGTACGAGTGTCCCCAGCTCCGCGAGCTAAGGGGGGACTTGCCTGCGCAGTCACTCGACTTGTATGGTAGCTATGAGGCACTACGCCGGATGGCTAAGTTTCTTGCCAGAGCACTGCGGGAGGACTAGTCCTTCCTGCTCTGATTTTTCAATAGGAGTTCATCTCAGGTAGTTCTTTATGTCAGCTTGCTTTATGAAGATTTGACTCCACATGAAATATTTTCTAAGAAAAACATTTTTATTAAGTTTATCTATAAAAAAGTTAATCAGATATAAAATTATACAATATCTAATGAGTATCCACACAAGTCTTGAATTTGTAAATTTTCAAGCCATCAGAATACATGTACTTGATCAATCTTATATGTTAGTACAAAGAAAATGACAAGTTAAGGCCAATTTTAAAGCTTTTAAATAATGAAATAAGCTACGATTTTATAACTACATGGTTAATGGGGAGGTAAGATGTCCCTAACAAGAGATTTGGGGGAAGGAAGATTTTAAAGTTAACTTGTTTTAACTGTTTACATTCAAAGTTTCTAAGTTATAACAAGGAGGTTGGTAAGCATGAATCCATCATTGTCTGAAAGGCAACAGAGACTAAATTAAATATGAAAATAGTTCAATATCAAATTGACTAACAGAAGAAAAGTCAGAATGAGGTTGTTCGGATTCCCCCCAAGTCATGTGGTTGTTGTGTTTACATTACGCACCGTGCTTAGTTTCTAGTGTGAATCTGAAGCGTTTTAAGTCAATATTTAGTTTCAATTTACTCATAGAAGGTACCGAAGCGTTGGCCTATAATCTGCTATACTGAGATCTAGATTTCTTGATCTACAATGACTACACTTACAGTTCTTAGCATTCGTGTAACCAATCCTAGAAAAAAAAGTAACACTTTCATCCCCCCTTCCTCTCTGCCCAAAAGTAAACAAGCTTGAACTTGAGTAGAACACTAAAAGTTGGACAGCAGACCAGTGTGTATTGAATTGGTCAGATAGCTCTAGGCCTAGTCTAGTGTGTAGTCGCTATGTCGACTAGTTGCAATAAATGATGAAAAGACTGCAATGTATTTTTCATTGTGCGTAATAGGCTTGAGTTGTTTAGCAAACAAATGACACATCTGATAGTCAAGGATAAATCTAGATCTACTCTTACAGTTACACAAGCCAAATGTGTCTTATCCCGCCCTTTCAATGTTGGTTTCTAAGTAATAAAATGGATCTAGATCTATTTCATCTACGCATTTTTGAAACTTTAATGTAACATTTTGTATATTATAATATAGTATCAGTGAATGTGTGTGTGTATGTGTGTGTGTTTGTTTGTGTAGTTTACACCACCAAGGCTTTTTTTTTTAAATCTTGCAAGAACGTTTGTAAAAACATCTTCTTCTGTATGTGAATGTATCATCGGCAATGTGTTGATGCTTGTCATGGACTATAAAGGAAATATCACTGATCCTTTAAACCCATCCTTAAACAGTTCTTGGACTTTTATGAAAACATTCGTATAGTTATTTGAAAGTTCAGGAAGTTCGTTGATGTACTCTGTATATTTTAAAATGTTTGTGAATGTAAAATATCTTGTCAAAATAGGGAGCAACAGCAATGGAAATATAGGAAGACAAGGCCATTCTCCTCTTTGGTTAAAGTAGATCAGAAATCCTGAACAACCTCATTGCACGTAGAACTTTTTTGTAAAAGGAGTAAAAGGGTTGATGTCAAGAAAACTATGTGTGTGTCAATGATGCATCCTAAAGCTGGTCATTCCAATCCAAAGCAAAAGTCTATGTCAGAGAACATAAAGGTACTCAGAATGCAAAAAAAAAAAAGGTTCCAGAGATAAAGAGAGAAAAGAAGAGAGATAGAGTACACATGTATCCAGGGATGGCATTAAAAAATGGGCTGTTCCAATTTCAAGCAAAAGTCTATGTCCTAAAACATAACAATGCACAGGATGAAAAAAATAAAATAAAAAGGAGGTTCATGAGAAATAAAAAAAAGGAGAAAGAGAGAAAGAAAAAGAGAGGGGACATTCCAATTCAGTGTAACAGATACTACAAATTACAAGCTAAAACATATGTTGAAATTTTGAAATGGGACCTGTGTATTCAAAGTTAAAAAAAAGGAAAGGATGTTAAAACCAAAATAAACAATATATGGAAACAAGTCAATCAGCGGAGCTGGTGTGTAATGCTTGTCATTTCATATTTGTATACCTGGATTTTATAAAATCTTATCTAATAATTTTAATGAACATAAATGGTATCATACCTTATCCTTGACCAGTACCCTACCAGCCACGGTCAAGTCTCTGTCAAACCAAGTATTCCAGATACCACCACCATAACACTCTACACCAACCTGACAGAAACCTTGCTTCACTTTATTGGAGACAGGTTTCACCTGGGAAAATAGTTGGTTCCAAAAAAAAGTATAAACCAAAAAGGTTGTACTTCAATAATATAAAATGTTAGCAGCAATAACAGAATATGATGACACTTTTATTTGAGTAATGTTTCAATAAGTTTGTTGTATCAAAAATAAATATTCTACCATCAATAAATTACAGCATCTTAAGGAATGACAAGTGATCACTGTCACAGATATGTGTGTGTGTGAGAAAAGTTAATTATTTTGTAAGGTGTTTCCATGGCTCACCAACAGACTTGAAAAAGACAGACAAAGGGTAGGAATAGTGTGACACTTAGATTTATACCTTGTAGGGCGACTCGATACCCGTAGGATGGGACAGACACGGACGATTTAGTAGCGTTAGTTTAGGCGTGGGTTAGGGTCTCAGCCTATATAGAGTAGAGTTTTGGGGCAGTCGGGACACAGCGCCATGTAGTGTTAGCAGGGGCGTGTGTCGTGTGCTAAGCGTTTTCTGGTGAACGACACATACAGACATTGGGAGCAAGTCGCAGAGGCTGGCTCGCGATTTTGGCTCCAATAGATGTAAGTTGTTTGCCAGAGACATGTAGGAACTAATTCTTAGGGACCAGGGTAAGAAGAAATATTTTTATTAGTTATATATCTAGCTTTAGATGTTAGTTGATTATGATTAAATAGAATGGCGCTTTAGCTAGCTGTTAGCGATATTTTGATTATTTGTCTATTTAGAGTGACAGTCTTAGTGAGTCTTAGTGGCAGTCTTAGTGACAGTCTGACATTCTGGGTAGCAGTCTTGAGCATGTGGCAGTCTAGCGTAGAGACACAGAATAGATGTTAGCGACAGTGGCGTAGTCAGCAAGACAATGAACGACATGCAGTGATTGACATCTGATGACATGGACAGCGGTACTGAACTCTGATGCAGTCTGCGGCGCTGGGTCCAGTGCATGGAGGATGGAGTAGCCGTGGTGGTCTGATTGGCATGGGTGATTAATTACTGTATTGTTGATTATGTCTTTATTGTTTATTATGTTAACAGATATCATAGTTTTATTAGTACATAGTATTGAAGCCACTTGTCTTATGTTATTAATTTTATGTTATTCATAATATATGTTTGTAGTTATCAATTCATTTCATCAATCTATCATTACATTTATTACATTATTTTAAAGTGGCCATCGATGCCTATTTAGAATATTAAATATTAGTTTTAATTAGAGAGTTTGACTTTATTATGAGTATTCATTATGTGGTCATTGATGTTGTGACATTGTTGTCATTAGTTTAGTTTATATACATTCAAAGTAATTACACGCACCAAGAGCGAGAATCATCGTAGACAACTTGTCATCAAGAGCCAATGGAATAATACTGGTACATGTATATATTAAAGTGAGGTAAAATGAAGTAGTAATGAGAGGGCTGATATGCAGGGTCTTGACAATCACCATGCTTATTTGAGTTTTTCTTTAATAAATTCATGAAGTCAATTTGTTATTCTCTATGCAAAGTGATTTGGTTTTTACAAGAAAAAAAAAGCAAAAAAAAAACAACTTCAGTCTAAATGACATATACTTGTGTGTAAGCAGCTAAAAGTTGAATTTAAAAAAAAAATGACATATGTTCATAATAAAAATGTTTACAAACATTTTTTTTAATTTAATATTTCTCTAAAAAAAAAAGGAATTTAAGTTTCAAAATGATGTAATTTTTAAGAATTAAAGTAACAAATAACATGAAATAATCTTATTGAGTAAATAAATTAAACTAGTAAATTTAACTACTAAAACATTTTCATTCCTAATGAAGCCAACATATTTTTAAAGCTTTTAAAATTTAAAGAAAATTAATTAGCTTTCTCAATACGCTAAGAAAAAACAAAAGCAAAAAGCTTAAAATAAGAACCTCACCTTCAGACATGGACTGTCTGTATGGGCACCCACAATACTGAAACCATTTCCAGGTTTGTACTGACCTCCGACAGCAAAGGCTATGATAGTTGACTGATTTTTTGTCACAAAGCACTGAAAAAAACATTAGACTATAAATAATGATCTAAAAAATAACTTTTGAGTTTAAAGGTCATAATGGAAGATAAGTTTAATATAGGGATAACAATTTCTCAGGTTATTAATGGAAGAGACTAGTGTGAATTTATGTCCTTAGTACTAAAACAGTAGAGTTGGCATGTTTTTGTTGATTAAGATTCATTGAGATCTACGGTTTCAGAGTTAATTTCTTAGCTTGGGTCTATTTGGCTCCTTAGGGGTTACTTAAATACTCAATTACAAATTAGTCACAAATAAGAACAATTAATACTCAAAATACTTCAACTCTAACTCCATCTCTCAATGAAAACCAAAAACTCTTTAATATCAAAATAAAGCACACAATTATATCACTCTCAAGAAATAATACAAACACCAGTCCAGGAAGCGACTATCCAACCTTCCTGGACCAGGAACAAGACCTCACTAACTAACACACTCTCTCGCACATTCAACGAAGACTAAATCATTCAGTTCATAACATGTGCAACACTATTCACATTCCTAACCTGGGAGTACTAAAACAAGGGGATATCACTATCATACCAAAATATCAAAGTAACATTCATCTTGCCATACCTTACCCTGACATATGGTAGTATATTATCAAACCCCTCATCTTCTTTACATTTATCCAACACTCATAATCTATACTGCCAGAGGCTGCAAGATTTAGATGAGGGTTTTATGTGGTAATTAAAAAAAGTGAAAAGCTGATATCTGACATACATTAAAAAGATGTGACCTTAAAAAATAACTTTGAACTTTTTTTCAAACATTTATAGTTTTAGGCTCAATCAGTGGACAAACAAAACAACAAACACTTCTAAATCTGGAGAAAGTTGAGACCTTTTTTGGCCCTCCAGGTTTTGCTGTACAAGTTTTTTTAATATAAAAGAAAGATTTTAGCATTTACTTTATCCAATGGTGCAATCTTCCAGTTTTCAGACTCTCGTAATTCTTTAAACCCATTGGACACAAGACCTTTTCTGACTTCATCAACAGCTGATATAACAGTGACCAAAAAAAAAAAAGAAAATATTAAAAGTTAAATTTAAAAAAATGTATATTACAGTATCTATTGAATATAAACCAGATTTTTTTTTATTTACAAGGGTCCAAAATTCAGGTGTGCTTACATTTTGACTGCAGCTTAAATTTGCTACCTTAAACCAAATTTTATCATGTACTTAAGGACACTCCTTTTCACTTTACCACATATAGATGATAACAAACGTAACATAGGTTTAAGGTCCTTTGAAAATATAACAAATATAAACAAAGGCAAACAAATCTAAAGGACTTTTCAAAAAGTAGGATTTAAGGTTTTTCTAAAATTTAGTGAAGCATTAAGTCTGCCTGAAATCAGAAGCCAATTCCAAACTTTTGGTCAATGTACAGAAAGGGTCTTGATGCATAGGTTTTGGTGAGGAAAGTGGGACACAACTCTGAAAGAAGTCGATGGAGAACAGGAATCTTTGATTAATTCTTTAAGTAACTAGGACATTTCATCATTATAGCTGTATTGATGATTAAATGTAGCAACCATGTGAGCAATTCTTGCACTCACGACTAATGAAGTGTACACAGGAGTGCAACTACAGCATATAAAACAATAAAAACAACATACCTAAACAAACACAACCATAGGAAACAACAAAAATGGAACTAACACCGCTTAACAAATACAACAACGGGAAACAATTATCTAAGGCTCTTTATATGTTTAGACTAATATATCTGAATTGAGCTACTAACCATGGTATGGAGAAGGTGACTTGTTGATGAATGAAAGAAAATCTTTTGCAGTACTCAACACTTTATCCTTGGACACCGCCTGATTAAACATAAAAAAAAAATCATTTCTTAAAGGCAATGTGCTGTTACTAAACAAAAGGAGACCTATAAAGTATATAAGAAGAAAGTTTATTGAAACTATCATGTATTAAAAAATAGATTAATTACTTACATTAACAAAAAACTTAACTATTATTAAATCTATACATTTTTTAGTCATTTCAATTATTATTACATTTTGTATAGTTATACATTTTATTATTCTATTCATGTCTAATAAATTATGGATAACTGCCTGGTCATGGGGTATGTGCGATAGACTGTTGTTGAGTTATTTTGATGATCCCGGGCTCATACCCTGCCCGCTGCCGTCCCCAGTATTCTTGCAGGAGTTTGGGACTGGGAAGTAGATTATCAGCTCAGAACAACCGAAAACATTTTACATTTTCAATTAAAAAGAAAAATGATTTATAATGCCCTTTGTTTATCCATCATTGAAACTGACAAGAGTGCTTGTACTCTTAAGGATCTCACAACTATTTGTTTACAACAAATGTTGCAATTATAATTGTTTTACCAGAGAACAGGATGTTATTGTGCAAACCCTTCTTCATCCTTAAGAAATTGTTACGAATCTCACTATCCAGGCTCTCTGCAAACTGCACCATACACCACCAACTTAAAGAACTTGACAAGTCAGGGCTCCAAAATAACGTAAAGGTTTAATGTCCATAAATAACAGCCAATACTGTACAATTGGCAGCACGTAGAACAGTACAAATAGCTCTGCGATAACAAATATCTCTCCGATAACACCGTTCCGCCGTATCAAGTCTTGCACTGGTCTCTCTCTGTCTCGCCTCGGACTTGTACTGAGCCGTTGTAACAAACTGTAGATCGGGAAGTTGTGACTGACTCGTCTCTGATACCTTCACTCTTTATATAGGGTCCCTACTGGCCTTCTAGAACCGGACAGAATGTCGCTCGACCATTCTGGGTGTCAGATGACTACAACCCTTGTGACGCTCCTGAGCTCTGTTCACGGCGTCGATCCTTCCCGAACCATCATGTTGATACTCGTCTCGGACGATCGTCGTAACTCGTCACGGTTGAACGCTCGTCTAGCGCTGGCCTGGGGCGATTTGCGTCGGCTGACTACACACACACCACTACCCCCATCTGTGCCTCCACCAGGTTTATAACACTGCCCCCTCCTTAGATCTGTCCGTCCCGGGCAGATCCAGCTTCACCATAGTACTTGTTGAGTCTGTCGATGTGGACGACCTTCAGTTTAAACCTTGGGCTCTTCTGTATTCGATACACGACATCGTTGATTCTTTTTATCACGCGGTAGGGTCCTTCCCAGTCTGTTTGAAGCTTTGGGGACTTGCCTTTTCGTCTTTGTGGATTGTAAAGTTACACCAGATCATTCTCCTGAAACCCAGCGGCATTGGCCCGTTTGTCGTACCTTGTCTTCATCTGGTCACTGTTGATCTTGATGTTTCTGTGGGCTAGAGCGTGAGTTTTCTCCATCCGTTTTCGGAGATGTGCGACATAGTCTGTTGAAGAGGCTGGCACATCTCCCGGAATCCCGAATAGCAAGTCACACGGTAGTTGCAGCTCTCGGCCGAATAACATCTTTGCTGGAGTGTAACCGGTGGTGCTGTGAATTGAATTTCTAAATGCCATAAGGAACATTGGGATATAGGTGTCCCAGTCCTCTTGACGTTCATCCACGACTTTCGACAGATGCTGTTCCAGTGTTCGGTTAAATCGTTCCACCATTCCGTCTGACTGAGGGTGTAGAGGGGTTGTGCGTGTCTTTTCGATGCCCAGTACCTGGCACGTCTCTTGAAAGATCTTGGATTCGAAGTTTCGGCCTTGGTCGGAGTGTAACTCCCTGGGAGCACCGAATCGGCTAATCCAATTCTTCACAAGTGTTTCCGCTATGGTGGTGGCCTCTTGGTTTGGTATCGCATACGCTTCAGGCCACTTAGTAAAATAGTCGATCACCACTAGAACGTACTTGTTTCCTCTCTGGGACTCAGGGAATGGTCCGGCTACATCGATCGCTATTCTTTCGAAGGGATTACCGACGTTGTATTGCTGCATACGTCCCCTCGTTCTCCTGTGCGGGCCCTTTGCTGCTGAACATGCGTCGCATCTTCGGCACCATTCTTCTACATCATCCCGGTAGCCGAACCAGTAAAACCGCTGGCGTACTTTTTCAAAGGTCTTGTTGACACCTAAATGTGACCCACTGGAATTATTATGGATTTCTTGCAGCACCTCAGCAACTCTCACTTTAGGCAACAGCAGCTGTAAGCGATTGCATGTCCCATCTGCCGCTTCTACATCATCCCGGTAGCCGAACCAGTAAAACCGCTGGCGTACTTTTTCAAAGGTCTTGTTGACACCTAAATGTGACCCACTGGAATTATTATGGATTTCTTGCAGCACCTCAGCAACTCTCACTTTAGGCAACAGCAGCTGTAAGCGATTGCATGTCCCATCTGCCGTTTCCCAGACCCTCTTGAGAACTCCATTGTCGATTGTCAGTGAGTCCCATTGCGCCCAATATGCCTTGGTAGCAGCTCCTTTATCAGAAAGGTGATGCCATTCTGGTCTTTGTCCGTCTTCCTTCATAAGCAGAATGGGAGCCAGGTCTTCATCTTTAAACTGGTCTTCTCGGATTCTTTCGTCGGACCATGACCAGGAAGCTTGTACCCCAAGATGTCGACAGTCAATGATAACTTCCTTTTCTTTAACCTTGCTGCAGTGTTTACATTCCATTCTGCAAGGTCGTCGAGACAGCGCGTCAGCATTCTGGTGAGTTTGTCCTTTTCGGTGCTGTGTCTCGAAGTCATAGGTTTGCAAACATTCAATCCACCTGGCGACTTGTCCTTCGGGACTTTTAAATGACAACAGCCATTGTAGAGCAGCGTGATCTATCCTAAGGATAAATTTTTGCCCATATAAGTATTTGTGGAAATGTTGTATGGCATCCACAACTGCCAGTAGCTCACGTCTTGTAACACAGTAGTTTCTCTCGGCTTTGGACAAGCTCCGACTAAAGTAAGCTATAACCCTCTCAGTTCCATCTACCTTTTGGGATAAGACAGCGCCTATTCCGGTATTGCTCGCATCGGTGTCAAGTATGAACGTCTCGCCTGGTATCGGGTAGACCAGAATGGGTGATGAAACAAGAGCCTTTTTAAGTCTCTCAAAGGCCTCATGACATTCCGTTGTCCAAATAAACGGCCGCTTCGGTTCTGTCAATTGATGAAGGGCACTACAGAGGCTAGAGAAATTAGGCACAAAACGTCTGTAATACGTGCAGAGTCCAAGAAAGCTTCTTAACTCCTGGATATTAGCGGGTATCGGCCATCCATTTACGGCTTCAACTTTATCCGGGTCTGTGCTGACTCCCTCCTTTGACACGATGTGCCCAAGGTACTTGACGTTTCTTCTGAACAAGGAGCACTTCTTTGGATTCAATTTCATTCCAGCGTTTCTAATTCGTTCAAACACTTCCTTCAGGTTTGCAATATGTTCCTCGAAGGTTCTGCCTATGACGATAATGTCATCTAAGTAAACAAGACACGTCGTCCAGTTAAGTCCTCTTAGCACATGCTCCATTAGTCTTTCAAAGGTGGCTGGGGCGTTGCAGAGGCCAAAAGGCATCACGGTAAATTGCTAGAGACCATTACAAGCAGAGAAGGCTGTTTTATCTCTGTCCTCGGGGTGTAGTCCCACTTGCCAGTAACCGCTCTTCAGGTCAAGGTGGAAAAGATCTGTGACCCAGCCAGTGTGTCCAATGTGTCGTCAATCCTAGGAAGCGGATAGCTGTCCTTGTGTGTGGCGTCATTTAATAATCTATAGTCGACACAAAATCGAGTGGATCCATCTTTCTTCTTTACCAAGACGATGGGTGAACACCATGGACTGTTGGATGGTTCAACAACCCCCTGCTGCCTCATTCGTTCTATCATGTCCATAGCTTCTTGGTGTTTTGCTACCGGCAGGCGACGTGGTTGTTGTCGGATGGGCCTAGTGTTTCCTGTGTCTATTCGATGCTGGATCAGGTTTGTTCGCCCAAAGTCCATTTCATCAGATGGCAATATGTCAGAGAACTCTCTGAGGAATCGTTCTGCTTTGGTGTACTGTTCTTTTGACAATATCGTTTTGACTTCTGCTAGAAGTTTAGTAACCTGTGGTTCGCTGGGCTTGAGTGTTCCGTCAGGATTTTCACTGCTGCAGTTTCTTATCATCTCTAAAGCATGACAACCAGCGATGATGCTACCTTCCCGTAAATGTTTCTCCACTGTGCCGAGGTTCACAATTCTTACGGGTACCTTTTGGTCTTTCCCAATCGTGACTAGCGTCTTTCCTACTGCTATCCCGTTGTAGTTGGTGTCTAAGCTTTCCACCAGCGCTGTTCTTGTCGTGGGATAGTCATCCTCGATTTTTCCCCAAATGATCATTTCCGACTTAGCAGGCAATGTTGTATTTTCTACCAACTTAACCCTTCTGACTCGGCCATCTTCTTCATTCTCGTCGCCAAGCAAGGGTACTTCGAGGTCCCCACATTGTAAAGTGCCTCCGCCGATATTCAAGGAAAAGCCATATTTCATCATGAAGTCGAGCCCTATTATGCAGTCATCTGTGACGTCAGCAATCAGGAATTCGTGTTTGAATGACTGATTCCCGATCTCGACTGTTATGTCGATCAGGCCTTTTATGGGCAATAGTTCTCCGCTGGCTGTTTTCAATGAGTAGGCTCTAACTGGCGTTTTCTTGCTATTGTCCACTTTATCCGTCCGGATGACTGATCGTGAGGCACCAGTATCTAGGAGGAAGTGATAGTTTTGACATCCAATTTTTCCGATGACTTTCAGACTCTTACTCTGCCCTAGCACGGCGACCGGGATGATGGTTGCAGGGGCTCTCATTCTCTGTGTCGCCGGGTTCCGCCCCTTGAAGCCGGCGCGTACTAGTTTCCCTGGTAGCCCCGGGAACTTGGTCGTGCATACCTTTCTGGTCTGTGATGGGTTCCGGTTTGTGGAAATCTTCTAGTGCAGCTTCTTTGTATATGACCGAGTTCACCACAATTCCAGCATCGTACAGGAACCCTAGGTTGATTTTCTGGTATCTGGTTTGTTCGTCGTTCATCTAGTGCCTCTGTCACCCTTCTCACAAGTTGTGCGAATTCTTCCTCTTTGACTTCTAACCTTCGGCCTTGATGAGTGCTCCCTGATGCGTCTTTGGCGGCTACGAGGGCTTCACTGGCCTTACGTTTACCACTAACTCTGGTGGCTTTCTTTAACTCGGGGTCTCGAAGCGCATCAATGAAGGCGTCTGTAATAATGACTTCCAGAAAATCTTGTGCGGCGGTTGGGTAGGCTAGATGTGCGAGGCGTTCGATGTCTGTCTCTAGCTCCTGTAGTGTTTCATCGGGGCGCTGTTGTCTGGTCTTCAGTTGCACTCGATAAACTTCTTGCAGATGTTCATCCCCGTATCGGAGTTCCATAGCCTGTACCAGAGCGGCGAAGTCTTGCTGGTTCGGTAAGGACTGAAGCATATCGGAGGCCTTTCCTCTTAGAGATAACACAAGGGCAGTTGCTTTCTCCTCCTCGCTGTTCCATTTGTTAACTTTAGCCGCTGCGTCAATTTGCTTCTTGTACACTGACCAGGACACGGAACCATCATATACGGGGGGCTTCATTTTTCCGGAGCTTTCATGCACAAATGACGTCATACATGTTTCCGGTGCATTAGTGTTCTTACAGTGAACTTGCATTTTCATTTCTTCGATTGCCTTCTCCACTGCGTCGACCCTCTGATTCATCTGTTCGTCAATGCTGGTGATTCTCTCCTCCACAGCATGTAAGCGTTGGTTCATAGCCAATAACTCGGTTTTGATTCCCGAGGCCATGACATCTATCTTGGCATCTACCTTGGTGTCCATGGCATCTATCTTGGAATTGGTGTTTCCTAGCATGGTATCCATGGCATCTATCTTGGAATTGGTGTTTCCTAGCATAGAGCTCAAGAGCTCCTCTATATCTGGTTCGACTTTAAAAAGATACGTGTCCGGATCTGCTTCATCCTCCACCAGGTCCTCCCGAAGGCGTGCTTGTAATGTTTCCTTATTTCCACTTGTCTTCAGCCCTCGATCACGTAGCTCTCGCTTCAGTTCATTCACAAGGAGTTGGTCTAGCGTTTTCATAGCAGCCATGAAGAAAAGGATCCCACTTCTGACACCAGTGTTACGAATCTCACTATCCAGGCTCTCTGCAAACTGCACCATACACCACCAACTTAAAGAACTTGACAAGTCAGGGCTCCAAAATAACGTAAAGGTTTAATGTCCATAAATAACAGCCAATACTGTACAATTGGCAGCACATAGAACAGTACAAATAGCTCTGCGATAACAAATATCTCTCCGATAACACAGTTCCGCCATATCAAGTCTTGCACTGGTCTCTCTCTGTCTCGCCTCGGACTTGTACTGAGCCGTTGTAACGAACTGTAGATCGGGAAGTTGTGACTGACTCGTCTCTGATACCTTCGCTCTTTATATAGGGTCCCTACTGGCCTTCTAGAACCGGACAGAATGTCGCTCAACCATTCTGGGTGTCAGATGACTACAACCCTCGTGACGCTCCTGAGCTCTGTTCACGGCGTCGATCCTTCCCGAACCATCATGTTGATACTCGTCTCGGACGATCGTTGTAACTCGTCACGGTTGAACGCTCGTCTAGCGCTGGCCTGGGGCGATTTGTGTCGGCTGACTACACACACACCACTAGCCCCATCTGTGCCTCCACCAGGTTTATAACAATATGTTGAACAAAACCAATCACTAGTGGAAAAGTGAAAAGTGTCAAAATGAAACTTTTGCCCTTTTGTCAATAATATATACTGGTTTCTATGGTTTTTATTACTAGATCTAGTAAAAGTGATCACAGCTTTCTATGTTCAGAATCATATTCTGCATTATCTCAAAACTTGTCAAAAGAGATTGTGTCAGTTTGCTTGGGAATATTAATCAGAACAAAAGTAAGACAATTATTTAATATCATTAATTGCAGTAAAAAAAAAATATATATATTAAAGAATAAACCTTAAAAAAAAAAAAAAACTTACCATTTTAAATCCTTAATTTTGTCTTTATTTTAAGTCTATGCTTCACCTAGATTATTTTTAAGGGGAAAAGAACATGAAATTACAGAAAAAAAAATGTAGATTCTATAAATTGTTTTCTTGTTTCTAATACAATCTCAGCTTCTGATCAATAACTGCTAATCCAGTCTGAAATTCACAATAAAATTTTCAAGTTTCAAATTCCAAGTAAAATTAAAAAATAAGGCAGCATTAACTTTTAACTCTAATATATTATATGAATATGATATCTGACGCAAAGAAAGCATATTATATATATATTATAATTACAAAGGACCTTGTAAGTATTCAAGATATAATTATTGAAATTCATGATAAAAACAGCTCTTAAGTGTTTACTAATCCAACAATGATTAAAATTTCAAGTAAGTCTAATTATAAATTGTGGAGTCAAGAGTCTACACTTAAATTTTCAAAGAACACAAAACTTTAGGCTTATCTATGGTGACAGTACTTACTGTAGTCCAAGTCTGATAATTAACACTGATAACTATACCCACAGCCACTTACTGCACTGATAAGGTCTATGTCTATAAATAGATTACTAGAACTAGTGATAACAGTGAAATATTAATAGATTAAATCTAAAACTCTAAATAGATTATCTCTAGATCTAGTTATTAGAATTAGAAGACAATCTCAAATAATGTCTACAGTGTAGGTCTATGATTCTATGACTATATGTGACCACTATGTCCACTGGCTATTTTTAAGTCTGATGGCTCATTAGCTCAAAGAGACTATTTGAAGTTGTGGAGCGTGGGAAAGGTGGCAATGGATGTTCTTGCGTTGGAGTAAAAGAAAAATGACTTCATAATGAAAATTAAAGATTAAATTAAAACATATTTTAGATATATTTTCTTTGATCTGATCGAGCCTTCCATCAGCCCGATCGAGCCTTCCATCAGCCCGATCGAGCTTAGTAACTAGGGGAGAAAACCGATTGAGGGAAAGTACGCTTGGCGCTACCCACCCTACACCTCTTTGACCTCATATTTAATTTTATTTAAGCCTAGTGATAAATTAAATCAGATCTAGTTTTATAGACAAAAGGACGATGAATTCAGAGATACCATCAGTATCAGCTTTTTCATAGGTCAGACCATTACGGCGCTATAAAAATTCAAATGTGTAAATTGCTGCTAGCGGGTTTAATTCAATGTCTATATATATATTTTAATACTACATTTATTATTAAAAATGTAGACTAGTTGACTAGTCTAGTCACTAGATCTAAACTAGACTACTCTAGACCCAGTAAGTTTGAGTATCAATTTATCTAGCTATATTAGTATATTGCCTAGATCTATATATGTAGTCAATATAGATCTAGACCTAGACTAGCTGCTAGGCAGCTAGTCTTACTCTTTTTTTTCTAACCTAAGCCAAAAGTTTGGCAAAAGTTACAGGATTCTAATCTAGAATATTTATATTAATTATTATCAATATAATAATAATATATTATATAGATTATTATAGACTAATAGTAATAGAGTCTATATAAAAGAAAAAATTAATATTATAAAATACTAAATAGTGAGTCTAGGTCTAGTGACTCTAGTCTAAAAAGACTAAAGACTTAGTAAAGATCTAGTCTAGATCTAGTGAAGTAGTCTAGTCCTAGTGCCTAGTACTCTTCAATGTCTCTTGGAGTCTTGGTCTTGAGTTTGATATACATCTAGATCTAGCTAAGACTCTAATACAAATTAGATCTTCATAAATCTCTAGATCTTACTTTAGAAAGATAATGAGTAGGTCTAGATCTAGATTATAGATATAGAATCTACTATTATACTAATTATAGTATGATATAGATCTAGATTATAATAGTTAATAGATCTAGATCTATATCTAGTAAGAATGCTAACCTTTGACACGAGTATAAAAATAATTTCTTTTTAGAAGAGCTAAATATCACCAAACTATACAAGTCCCCAGTGTCTGAAACAGACCTATATAAAGTTATTCCAGAGATAATATAAATGCGTCAGATCAAAAGATGATCATCATTGCGCAGCTTACTTAATTTCTTTTGAGCTCGAGTTGGTTTTTTTCTTTAAGAGAGAGAGATAGTGACATAGAGTATGCGAGAAAGAGAGTGAGAAAGTGTGTGTGAGAGAGTGTATATGTGAGAGTGTGAGTTGTGAGAAAGAGAGAGAGGGGGAAAGAGTGCGATGAGAGCACAGTATCTTCATAAATGTTATTGTCTTTCTGTAGACAAAAGATTTAACTATAGGACTCACCAGCGATCGAACCCCTCTATAGAACGAGACTGCACAACATAGGCAACACCTATATACAGGCGGTTTGTGACACAGTCTGCCCCAAGATGATTTAAAAAAATATAAACTTCCTAATCAGGATAAATAACAAATGTCATTCAAATATATATATATATATATATATATATATACATACATACACACACTGTGTCATACACAATACACATACTTATATACATATATATAAACATATATATCTACACACAGATGTATATAATGTACATTAAAGTGAAATAGCCTCAATTAACCTAACAAAAGAAATATGTCCAGCTAAGGCTATCACTTATATGACACTATTTACAACAAAGGGAAAGAGAGAAAAGAATAAATGAGAACAAAAAAAATAGTGGCATGGAGAGTTAAATTACAATTTGAAGTCGGCAGGCATAGTCCTTTCCACGGTAATATTTAATATGTAAAACAGCAAAAATATAAGAAAAGATCAACTCCTATGTATAGCAATAATATACGAACGACAAGATACAATCTCTGATAGTTAAAACCGCTTTTCACATTGTAGGCCTATTGGGAAAAAAAAGTTGAATTCTAACAATTACAACTAATATAACTATGCTAAGTTGCTAGGTTAGTCTTACAGTGTATCAGCTAGTTGACAATGGTCTGTGGTCAAACTGGATTGTGCATCCTCCTGGGTATCAGAGGTATTTGTCTAGGCGTTGGACACTCACGCTACTGATGACGTAATGCCACTCTCTATGTATCAGCTCTATGCACTTTATCGGAAGGAAGCCATCTACTTGGTGCAACACACAGCAAGCCATTAAGATTTGGTACAAAAGAAATTAATTAAAATACATGAAGACAGACAATGCTGAATTTTCTCTATTGCACTCGGGAACTTAGGTGACCCTCGGCGATATCCCCGTCTCAGCAACAGGGAGAGGGGAAACACTACATCAAGATTTCTTTTTTCTTTTTCTTGGAAGTTTTAGGTACAAAACATTTGTAGCCTATTGGGGTCTGGTTTAACTTTACCCCCACCACCAACATGATAAACTCCTTTTGTTAGGTTTAATCTCTTTAATGGTTTGTGTACTCTGTGAAATGGTCTCAGGAGAACTTGAATAATAGTATTGTCAATAAACTGACAATCAATAAGTTTCTTAGTAGTTAAGACATTTTCAATTACTCCTCCAATTTCTATCTCACTGATATCATAAACAGTATAATTACAATCATTTAGTTCCTTACTTGTTAAGATATTTTCAATTTCTTCATTATCTTCTAACCCACTGATTTTATTAATAATATCCTGACAGTTATTTTTACTACTAGTTTTACAGTCCACTTGTCTTCAACGACATTAAAGTTCGTAATTTTACTTTTCTTAGACTGGCTACTCGCATTGCTAATAGGTAAAATAGTTTCATCACTGTGACTGTCATCTTCTACCAGATTGACGTTGCCTCTTTTTCTGCACATTTGAAAACAGTGTTTTTTCTTCTTGCAGAAATTGCATGTGGTTCTTATTGCTGGACATTTTCCCTTTTCGTGGTTCTTGCCGCATTTACTACATAATTTATCTGTGTTGTCTTAAACATTAGACTTTTGTTTAAGTACATCATGTGACTGTCTCTTGATTACTAGAACTTCTTGGCCCCTAAACATTTTCACTTGGCTTTGCGACATCTCATATTGTTGTCCAATTTCTATAGCCTTGCTTCTGTCCCTGATCAAGTAGTCTTAATTTTACCCTTTCGTGTATGACTCCACTAATGATCAAATCAATAATCATATCATCTAGATTGTCAAACTCACAGTCCATAATGAGAAGCTTTAGGTCTTTAACAAAGTTATCAAAACTTTCTCCTTCTACCTGCTTTCTCTGATGTGCTCTAAATCTAGACACTCTTTTATTTTGTCTTGGCCTTATGTAGTCTTCTATTTTCTTTAAAAGCAATTGCGGATCTCCCTCTTCACTGTCAGTAATATTTAGAGTTTTGTAAACTTCACGGCCTTGTTGACCTATCCACATTCCCAGACATCCGGCTTTTTGTTTACTATCGGCACCAGCTAACGGTCCTCTGAAACAAAAGCTCACCTGCTTTTGAAACCTTCAAAACTCTTGATATAGATGTTTAGCATTCCAATTCAAAACTGTATGCTCAAAATAAAAAGAAGCCATTATTAGATTAATAAAAACCTTTGTCTGGACAGCTGTTTAAGTTTTAGTCTGACACCATGTAGAATATTTGTGTTACATAAATAACAAACTAATTGATTAACATGCATAGCTAGAAATGCGTAGGACGTAATCATCTTCTTTTTTGAAGTAACGTCTGTAATCTATAAGATAAGAAGATAGTGTTTAAGAGGGAAGACATATTAGGAACTCCATTTATTACGTAAACACAAGCGGTGTTGCACTGACGCGCTAGTGTGCAAATGTACATATGTTACAATTTCAACTAGGATATAATCATAGAATGGGAGTAATGTTAACGGGGCTATTATAGACATAATAATATTTGTTGAACCAAAATTTTATCTGCTGATAAAAGTGTTTTAAATAAAGTAATTTTATATATAAAGCACTTTTAAATTTCTTCCATTCCGAAACGTATTTTGCTTTTGCCTGAGCATGGGCCTACCATTTTGTCATTTTCATTAGCACAGGGGAAACTGACTACCTCTCTGTCACAGCATTGTTTGAGAATCATTGTACATGAAAGGAATAGTTTTAATTTCATCAGTCCGTGTTCATTTCCACGTAAATTATTTCCACGTGAGAGTCTCGCTCTGAATCTGACCATGTGGTCAGACGGGCAGTTAATATTTCTGGTCTTTGTAGAGGAAGAACGTATGATATTGTATTAAGCTTTGTAATGAGTGTATTTGTGAGACTTATTCACATTTCGGACTGAGGAATTATGGATTGTAAATTATTCTGGAAACTATTGTTTATTCATTTATTGCGCCTCTATGGCTGGATTTACATAAGTGTTATGTTATATGAATAAATGTGCATCGTCTGCTAACCAATGAGTTAATTTGTGATTTCTAATATCTGTTGTACTACACACTGGCGGATCCAGGGGGGGCGGACGAATTTTAGAATAGAATTCACACAATTTGTATACGAATTTATTACTTATGTTAATAATATATAGTAATTATTTATATTTCAACTTATTTTTAGATTATTTCGCCCCCCCCCTTTCTAGTATTTTGTCCGATTTGGTAGGGTCGGGAGGGGGCGATGGCATCAATCCGCCCCCCCCCCCAACCATAAACTTTCGAGTGGTGGGGGGCGGTCCTATTTATTTGTAGAAATCACAGCTTACTAACAGAATCAATTAAATATCTATTTGATTAAAACTTGTTATTGGTATTTTTACCGGTCTTTATATTATGTCGTTTACCTGTTGGCCGATTGGAAGGGGAGGAGCGAATACCTCTACTGCCCTTCCCATCTAAACCCTTTGTGTGTGTGAGGGGGCAGTCCTACTTTTATGGAGAAATCATAGAATGTGAACAAAATTAGTCGAATATCTATATAATATAAACAGGTGGAAGTGCGATACATGCAATCACCTTCCCCCCATCGGACAAACCAATACTTTTTCTTTTTGTATTATAGTAGGAAATTGCAAAATTAAAAAAAATCTGTCACTAATATAATTTATATATGCTATAAAGTAAATCCTTACATCGAGTCGCCCCACCCCTATTCTTTAATGCAAAATGCAATCATTAGCAGAAATTATAAACAGGAGAGAGGATTAATCGTTTTCATTTTACCCCCCTTCCCCTTTCCAGACAGAGTTTGTGTAATTTCACATGAATTTATCATAACTATTTTAAGAAAGACTTTGCTTTGAAAAAGTTATAATTCACGGTTGAGATGAGTTCAAAAGAAAGATAATCTTTTCCTAGTAGACTTTTCCAACCTTTACTTTATCTCATATTTTTCTAGTCAAATAAATTTGGGACTAAAACTCACAATTTATACTTGAATTTTATTGAATATTATTAATCGAATTTTTTTTTCGGCTGCGATCCTCAAAGCCTTAATCTAAATATGTGGGGTATCTTATCTTTTCAAAGAACAAATCGGTTGTATTTGCAATGTATTAAGGGACTATAAATTCATATTAGAATATTTTTCCACATTATTCAAAAGGTCCTTTATAATAGAATGAATAATGAGCTGTAGGTCAGGAGAATGCGTTACTGCAGTGAAGAATGCCAGTAAACGCTGTTAGCGTCGAAGATTCGCCCCGAACTTCATTGATGAATAATAAGCTGTAGATGTCGGGAAAAAAAATGCAAGAAAACGCTTTTGGCGTTGGGGCTTCGCCAGGAACCCCACTGACAAATAATGAGCTGTAGATGTCAGGAGAATGCGTTTCTGCAGTGAAAAATGCAAGAAAACGCTTTTGGCGTTGGGGCTTCGCCCGGAACCCCACTGACAAATAATGAGCTGTAGATGTCAGGAGAATGCGTTTCTGCATTGAAAAGTGCAAGTAAACGCTTTTGGCGTCGGGGATTCGCCCCGAATCCCACTGATAAATAATGAGCTGTAGATGTCAGGAGATTGCTTTTCAGCCGTGAAAAATGCAAGAAAACGCTTTTGGCGTCGGGGCATTGCCCCGAACCCCACTAAAAAGTAATGAGCTGTAGATGTCAGGAGATTGCGTTTCAGCCGTGAAAAATGCAAGAAAACGCTTTTGGGTGTCGGGGCTCCCACTGAGGAAGCTTACAGCGCTCTCCCAGACCCCCAAGCTTGCAAGAGAAAGGCCTCAGCATGACTGTTCGTTTTTTTGTTTTTTTTTTCGCCGAAGATTGAGAAACACTGTCTTATTTTATTCTCATTAATCGAATATATATATATATATATATATATATATATATATATATATATATATATATATATATATATATATATATATGCTGTACGCACGTTTATGCATAGGGTTAGGGTTTACTGAGAGTAAGGGTTAGGGTTTGGAAAAAAATCGCCCCCCCCCCACTCCAAAGTTCTGGATCCGCCAGTGGTACTACATAAGCTATAAACTCTAAGTAAAGAAACACCAAGAGATGAACTTCACACTCATAAATCTCAGACGTGTTGCACTCTCCATATTCTTAAGGTTTTTTTTGCCTTGGACTTCTCTCGTGGATCCATTCGTATATACCGTGATGGTATCTGTCGGTTAATGGGCTAGCGGTTTATCTCGCAGTTCTGGTTAGTAGGTTTGGTGTCAGAGAGTGCTTTCCACAACCTCCGGTAGCTGTTACTAGGTGGAAAGTCCCCGAAAGTCCAATAGCAGCTCTTTCCTGGACAAAGCCTTGTTCTTGGGAAAAACCTAATGCAATATGCATAAATTACACACCCATTCGTTGAGTAGGCGTCTGAGTGGGCAGCTGTTCTGCAACCGTTTGTACTCTAACAAAACGGCTCGTTCCCTCCGCAACGCCCGAGGAGAATAACCGCCATGATTTCACCAACGCTATTGGTGTTGTTGGATATGTACCACAGAGTAGCCGTATTGCTTGGTTTTGCATAGAGCGTGCAAAAGACTTGCGTGCTAGATACGTTTGCGAAGCGTTAACTTGTGCTAAGATGCTTTACTCGAACTGCGACATCACCGCTCAGATTCAAAGCGCCCGTGGCATGTATGCCTTGGAGCCCGATCTCGTCATAGCCATCAGCGTTATGACATTCAATCTTGCCGATGCTCTTTGTCGTACTTCTTGCACATGCTCGGACACAACCAGCTTAGGGTTCAGGGTAACTCCCAAGTACCTGGCTGGTGGGTCTGATTAGAGTGTTTTCCCATCGATTAACCTAAGGGTTTTTGAATAGGGTCTGGACCATCTTTGAGAAGTTTATTTACAGAATGCGAATTCGAGTGTAGCATGAACCAGTGACAAGGTCACGTTGGATTTCTGCCGTGAGATCTGCAGAGCTGCTAGATTGGTAGGTCTTCAGAAAAGAGCACAGATCGGCACTTCAATCGTTCTGTAAGAGCGTTTATATAGACTAAGAACAACGTACATGATAATGAGGAGCCCTGCGGTAAACCTTGCTCCAACTTTATTTTGCGTGACATGCCCGATCCGTAGGGTGTGTGAACTGCCCTGTCCGTCTTTGGTCATCATTGCATGTATGAGCATGCTTTCAGTTACACCAATTTCATCAATAATTCTTGTCTTCATACTCTGTCATATGCCTGTTTTAGGTCTAAAATAATGACAGTGTCTATACGCCTTTGCGTCTCACCGCACTGCTGATAATAACGGTCCCTTTCTGAAATACCTTCCCTGCTGTACCATCTGAAGTTGTCTAGTAGAGTTGTGCGTCGCACTTGGAACTCTAAGACCAGCAAAAGCGAACAACAGCTCTCTTCCACCAGCCTGAAGTGGGCGGCGAGTTCCTCCTTCCCACCATCCTGTTCGACGGGGGTGAGACTCGGAGTTAAACTTAGAGTTTGATTTTACGTTCACTTCCAGTGGACATGGACGCTCCGGACTTGCCGAAGGCCGCACCACTGAAGCCCCCTTCATGTTCCTTTAAACTACTAGGCTAACCGTGCGCCATTTATGTAACGCCCCTGCTCTTGTTTTGTTTTACATGTTTCGGATGTTCCTTCAAAGTTGAACATAGTTTACTTTCTAGTCCAAACCTCCCGCTGGACGACGGGGGATGGGAGCGGGCAGGGTTTGAACCCGGGACTATCAATAAATTCAAACGACAGTCCAGCGCGCAAACCGCGCGACCAGACAGCCAACTAATTGTTTGTAAAGAATCTTCTACATTATATTTATAAGCAAGTTTTGAAAAACTAAATTAAAAGGTATCGATGCATTAATAATCTAAGACTTTATTGTATATTTAACTCTATCTAAGAAGACAAAGCAATGGCATCAAGGGATTCACGTATCATTTATATCTAGCTACGCTCCTACGCTTCTACTTTATAAACATAAGAATGCCCCTCTTAAACAGACAAAAATCACTGTGCTTTAACTTTGTATATTTGACAGTTGTTGTTATAAATACTAAGCTTATACAAAGTCGACATTTGTAGCGATAAACCTCATAAGCATCTGACTGCAGCTGGTGATAAATGCTTTTAAGTTTACATGATGTTGACATAAAATCAACAAGCTGATGCACAACTCATGGCAATTCGCGTGCATGTTTAATATTAGATTTTGAAATATATAAATGTAAGTATTTTGTTGAGTTTAATGTTTATGCACATAATTCTATAAAATATATTAAAATACAGATGGTCCATTAAAAGAAAAGTATAATATGTCCTACGAGTATTTACGTGTTAATCTAGTAGTGAATGTTTTTTTTTAGAAATTGCTTAAACTAGAATAACAATAGACTATGTGAAATTAAAACTTCACTTATAAATTACAGAAATCATTTAAAAACAAGTAATATAAAAATGTTTTATTTAAAGACAATTCGTCTTTTAGTATGCTAATGACTTTTCTAAGAGCGATTATTTAGCTCAAATAAAAAAGCTTGTAAAATCTATGTTTTTTTTACCCGCACAATAATCTTTGCATATAGATATAGATTACGCATAATGTTCCAATAAAACACCTTTTGTTTACACTAAAATGACCTGACGTGAGCAACGGTTTTTCCCTCCTGTAGGGACACTTAAGGAACTTTCTATTCCAATCGCTTTTTATATGACATTTAGAACTAAAAGAACAGATAGGCGATCCTTCGTATACGTAGTCGTTTCCTGATTGCTCAGTTTTGTCATTAGAAAAAACAATCCATAATGAGTTTGGAAAAGTATCTTCTCGCTTGCTTCCCTAAGAACTTATTCAACCAAGCAAGGCCTAATCACCTCTATATAACAACGTAATCAAGAGTTCCACAGACCATAACGGAGAGTCATTGGGAGGTCGATTTTAAGCGGGCCATTACATTTAAACTTAAAGGGGCTTATTAAAATTTTACCATTTACATTTTTAATAAAAATGCCAAGAAAAAAATACCGGGGATAAGGCTTAAGTATTATTTGAACATTTGCAGGATGTAATAACAAATATGTTTAAAGGCTTAATTTGTTGTCACCAATGGCTAACATTTGTGAAAGAGGAGCAATTTGTACGTTTCTTTTGCATAACCTCTCCACAGCAAGTCCTAGGCCTTGCCTCCTCGTGGTGACACATGGAGACTAAGGCTGTGAAGCCTCAGGCTAATCTGTAATGGTCTCGGAGGAGGTTTGGCCCCAAGATGTGAGGTAGCCCTGTTTCATCGGCAAGCGGACATGCCATGCTGCCCACAAACAAAACCCATAGCTATAGGTTAATAGCCGCTTTGTGTGTGTTCCTGTAAGGTCCAAGGCTAAAATAATAAACCCTAACAGAAACTTCGGTTTCTGAGCCCCATAAGCGGTGGTACAGAGGTAAAACTACGACTCTCTAACCCCTAATTACGCTGGTTTTCCATCCTTTTGGACCCGGTCAGTATGGAAGAGAGATGAGTGTTGATGTGTGAGCAGCCCAGCACTAGCAAATTGACCGCCCAGGATTTCTCCCAGCAATAGTGGCGTCACTCCATTTCTGCTAGTAATGTCTTTGAAAAAAACACGGAGAGTGTTAGTTACCGGTGATAAGTTCCTAGCTGATTGGCGTAAGCAAGAACGCCAGGGACTACTCTCTTTCAGCTTCACTGGATAGCTACTGCCTGTCTTAAACCAAACAGCCCTCAAACCGTTAAGTGTTATCCCACCTCAGCTTGCCGCTCCACTTGTTGTATGGTGCTAAGACAAAATAAAAAAGCAAGCTGTTCACCTGCATAATACTGTTGTAACCCTGCCTTGCACCAGTGCTTGAGGTGCGCACTAGCGCACTAGTGAACGTAAACAGGAAGAGACTAGAACGGAGATAATAACATTGCATCAGGGATTGTGAAGAGTCTGAATGTTTGGAAACTAAGAAGCCAGCTTTTGGTGCTGCCTGAAGGTTGTAGAAGGGACCTGGAGCGAAGCGGGGAAGGCTGTCGTTGGTCCACATTCGGGTTGCTGTCTAAAGGACTGGTAAATTAGTAGAAAGACTCTGAGGAAGCTGAAGGATGCTATGTGTTTGTCCTAGTGAATAAACACCTGTATTTATTTCCTGTTACACTGTGTTGAGTTGCATGCCTATTCGTTGAGTGCCTAACCTAGAGTTACAACAATTGGTATCAGAAGTGGGATTTAGGCAGCTCAACGAAAGGAAACGATGACAACGCTGAGGAAGCTAGATGAACTAAGCTGTAAACAGTTAAAAGAGGAGCTCCGAGCCAGGGAGCTGAGGATCTTCTGTGCCAAAGAAAAAATGAGAGAACGCCTTCGACAAGCCTTGCTGGACGAAGATGAAGATCCGGACTCGTATCTGTTCGAAGTACAACCAGATATCAGAGAGCTCATGAATACCGTGACAGATCAGATGAACTCGTTCCAGGTACAGCTAAAAGAGGTCAACGAGCAGATCTGTACCATGATTAAACAGATAGGTATCAGTACCTCGCTGAACAAGACTGATGATACGTTTGATACCGTGATGAGCAAGACCGACGATCAGATGGCTACCATGTCGACAGGTATAAACAATCCGTTACTCAACGGAGACGCCGTTGATGGTGGCGCTGTCTATGACTGTAATAGTGAGCCGTGCAAGCTTGGCTCCTACGACAAGAATCCTAACATTTGTTGTGAAAGTACTGAGCACAGATCTGATCATGCTATCGTGATTCCTGCCTACACTCAGACGTTGAAAAATAACTGTGATGACGGGACCTCCTCAAAGGGAGAATTCGAGCACCGGAAGACCTGCCAACTAAGTATTTGTCCTGATACCAGTATCAGCAAGAGAAGCGCTGATGGTGGTACAGCAGATGGACACATAGGACGTTGTAAACGTGCCCCACAGATATGTCTTTCAGACAAGCTTAAAGATTATACCGTGTTTGACAACTTGGCCTCCTGGGGGCCCACGGCACATCGAGAAAGCCTGCTGGAGCAACGTGTAAGACAAATGGTCTTGATGACCTATGCTATGACATCCACTGCATCGCTTCTTGCCATGAGTCTGCCGTCGGTGGTAACTAAGAGAAAGGCCAGACAACGGAAACGACTTCCCCTTAACCAAAGGCAGGTCAAATGGAGCAGAAGGAGAAAGCGGCACCTGCAGAGAGCAGTGTGGATTGCTTTGTGGGGAGCACGATCAATGCAATCTGTGACTCCCACTGACCGACCTCCACCTGCACTGGCCAACCGTGAACATGTTTCTTTTCGGGACGAAAAGACTAAGGTAGGGGTAGTGTTGTAACCCTGCCTTGCACCAGTGCTTGAGGTGCGCACTAGCGCACTAGTGAACGTAAACAGGAAGAGACTAGAACGGAGATAATAACATTGCATCAGGGATTGTGAAGAGTCTGAATGTTTGGAAACTAAGAAGCCAGCTTTTGGTGCTGCCTGAAGGTTGTAGAAGGGACCTGGAGCGAAGCGGGGAAGGCTGTCGTTGGTCCACATTCGGGTTGCTGTCTAAAGGACTGGTAAATTAGTAGAAAGACTCTGAGGAAGCTGAAGGATGCTATGTGTTTGTCCTAGTGAATAAACACCTGTATTTATTTCCTGTTACACTGTGTTGAGTTGCATGCCTATTCGTTGAGTGCCTAACCTAGAGTTACAACAATACAATAAAAAGAAAACCCTCAGCAATAATGCGATTTGCAATGTGTCTTGGCATCAATACTGACCTTAAACTCATCACTGTCATGGGTTAAAATGCTATCATCGACAGAACACAGCAGACTAAACTTTTATGTGGCCTGTCTGCAAGAAACCAGACACTGATCTCTTAGAGAAAACTATTATACATTCTACTGGAAAGGAAAACCAGAACAAAGCCCTAGAATACATGGCGTCGGCTTCGCAATAAGAAACAATTTCTTTCCCTGATTGCAATGTTCCCCATAGGTAATTAAAAAAACAACTATTCATGCTTTGCTTTTTTCATGGGTCATTGTTTTTATTCTATGATATTTTATAAATTAAGAGATGATCTTTTCCCTTTGCAACTTTGACTAAATAGGTGGTCACAGGTTGGGCATCTGTATTCACCAGGCTCCGTTGCACTTTCACCTTATTTTCTACTACTTTTGTGTAAGGCATCTGTTGATTGGATTCCATACCCATAGGGTTTGGGGTTAGGGCAAGGTTAATTGACTCTTGAAAAAAAAGCAAAGCATAGAATAGTTGTATTTTTTTTTTCGTGTTTCGTGTCGGTGATTGGCAAGTGTGTTGAATAGTCCGATCTGGTGATGATTCCTTATTTCTCTGGTGTTCTTTAGTTGGTGGGAGGCTGCTCTAGCTTAACATATGCATGTTCCTCAATGGTTGTTTAGGACACTGCCAATATAGGTGAAGCTATTAACTTCTTCCAATGCTTCACTTTTGATTTTAATGGTTGTGTTGTTGAACGCCTTTATCTAGAGCACATTACTCTTACATCTGTTTATGATAAGACCCTGTTTAGCTAAATTGAAGTGAACGACGCATATCTTTCCCTACATCTGAAGAATGAATTCTACCACGAAAAAAAGAATTACATCGAACCAATGGCCTACTGATAGATTTGGTATGTCTAGACCAAAAGAAACCACACAAAAAATTAAGAAAAGTTATAAAAACTTTTTTTCAAGCTTAGTATAAATAAAGCTTACGTCAACTCACTTTCTGTCTGTCTGGTAAAATGTTTGTACACGTCATTTCTCCCATACCCAACTCGAATCAAATTAAAATTTTGCACAATTGTTTTTTTTTACCTGGCAACACAAGAATTAATTTAAAAAATTAACAAATTAGTCAATTAACCATTGGTAATTAATTTTTTAGTTTATCTCGAACAAGGTAAAGAAATTTTACTTGACTGATAAGGTGGTATCAGTTGAATTAGTCCCCTTTATACATTGTAAGAGAGAAAAGTGAAGCTACCAATAGATAACTAAAAAACCTTAAAGTTTCATAAGCACTTCACTAGCATAGTGATTATCGTGTTGGCTTGAGAAGGCTGAGAAGGATTAAGCCCACTAGTTAGAATACCCCGATCTCTCCCCTCCCCCTACCCTTTTTCATATTAGCCAGACAAGTGATTAGATCATACCGTTTGAGAAAGCTAAAAACATAAAATTGCGTTAAATAATTGGTAATAATATTTCCTATCGAACATATTTATTATCGTTAGTTTAGAGCTATTACAAATGTAATTACATGACTGATCCAAACTAAGCTTTGTTTTTTAAATATTTTTTTCTTGTATTTAGCTTGTTTTTAAATTGGTGAGTAACTATCAGTTCAATTACTTTATTTTTAGTTTAAATTTAAATTAGTTGTATTTTGTTTTATTTAGTAGAATTCTCATCACTGATAATTTAAAGCTGTATAGGCTTATTTCTTGTTTCTTTAACAAAAAGTACGATAGTAGGCCTCATTGGCGGATCCGGTAGAGGCGGTAGGAGTGATCACTCTTTCAGCGAATTTTAGTCTCACAATTGGTATACCAATTCTTTTTTTTTATTATGTTGATATTATGTACCTGTTATTTATATTTTAACCTTTTTATTAGAATATGTCGCTCTTTCCTCTAGAATGTTGGCTGATTTTTTTTTTTTTTTTTTTTGGGGGGGGGGGGGGGGACGTCTTTTTTGTAGAAATCACAGTTTGTTAAGAGAAGTAGTTACATATATTGATATTTTAAACGATTATATGTCATCACACTTCTGGCATGTAGCCCAATGCAGTAGGGTGGGAAGTGATTACATCTACTGCTCTCTCCACCCTAACCCTTTAAGTGGGATGTGGTCCAATGTTTATAGAAAAATCGTAGTCTGTGAAAAAATTTGTTATATGTCTATAATATATATGAACCAATTTAATGCTATGTCAAACCACACTATAATCTTAACTTAAATCATTAGTAAATATAAATTCAAAAAGGGTGTTAGGTTCCAGGTGGGACCAAAAAAGGAGCGAGACATGAAAAATTGCCACCTCCTCTTTGAACAGATCAGAAATTTTCTGTATTAACTGAAATTACGCATGTATGGATTCTCTCATTCGAAGGCCCAACGGCTGTATGACGTTAGGCCTTCGATTGTATAGTTCTACATCTTTAGTGTTAAATATGGAGTCGATAGCAAGGTTCGGGGGATTGGATTTTAGCTTGACTATATACTGCATTGCAAGCTTTTTCCTTCTTATATCCATGTCGAATTCTCCAGCCTCCACGTGGAGAATTGGGATTGGTGATGTACGAAACACGCAGAGACAGAGACACAGGGCAGCATTTTGTATGAGCTCCAGTATTTTTAGATAAGATTTCCTAGCTGTTCTATATATTATGTGTGAGCTGGCGGTCCTAGATCTATTTTTTAAATCTATTTTTGTCTTTATTTTAATTTGTGATTTGTATAGGCCAGGGCTATGATGTTTGTAATTTGGTGTCTTTTTGGTTTATATAGTTCAGTGCTGAGTATTTTGTAGTTTCCGCCGTTTGTAGCTTTCTGCTGGTTTTGGTCTTTTTCTGTTGTTTGTGTTTTACTCGTAGAGGAAAAGTAGTTTTTAAAATAGTTAACTAGTCTTAGAGCTGTGGATGTTCTTTCATATTTTTTGTCCCTGGTTAGTTCTGCTTATTTTTACTTTGACATTAGTGTTGGATTAGTTGTTATTTTTTAATTTCAGTTTATGTGCAGGTCTGTAAACGGTATAGAGCCCCCATATAAGTTTAGAATAGAAATAACTTTTTATCTTCCTTTTTGTATTTTTGTAAAATTAAATTTTAAAATTCTCTTTTTAATGCTGATTAATTTGGTATATAATGTTGTGTAGTCTGTGTCAGTAATTTGCTAGATTTTATTATAGCGTACGGCTAGGTACAAATTAGGGAAATCAGTAGTCCAGTTTAGTTTTAGGTAATTCATGTGACGTCATGCTCTCCGATATGTTCGCGCTGACCAGTTATAGCTAGCTCCGGAACCACGTTGAGCTCTCTTTTGTCTTGACCAGTGGTCAGTGCTGACAGTGGTGCCGTTATAGTTATTTAATTGTAGTGTCAATTTCAGCTGGGACCGCCTGTAAGTTGGAAAATGTTTTTATTTTTATTTCTTTAGTTTGTATTTGTATTAGTTATTCCTACATCTACTGTTATAGTCTAGGTGTAGACTGATTAGTGTAGTGGCATCACTGGCTAGTTAATTAGCCATGATTACATCTGATGGGACCGGAAGTTCCATAGACGTAGAGTGGCGTCACCCCTTTTAGCCAGCCTTAATGATCCCCTTATTGTTTTTCTATTGTTTGTCCATGTGTAAATATTTTATGTTCCCTAAGTATTTTTATTACTACAATATTGTTGGGATAATGACTTTAGCAAGTTGGCATGTTGCCGACTTTAATTTTTAATGTAGAAGATGGCTGCGTCCTACTCAACGCCCCATGATGGCGGCTTTGTTAAGCCAAATCTAGATTTGTTATTGTTGTCTGGCCCAACTTTAACTTTTACTCATGTATTGCTTTCATTAGCTACAGGCTGGTAGTGAATATTACCTTATGTCTGTATTATTTTGTATGTGTTAGTCTAGATCTAATTCATTATTATTTTGTTATTATGTCTTATGTTTTATGTATTTGTAATTGCAGGCTATAATTCCTGCCTGCCTGCCTGTGTAACTCTGCCGCAGTTATTACTGTCGTTATTAGTACTGCCTGTCTGCCAACTGTTTGCCGCAGTTATTACTGCCAACTGTTTGCTGTCGTTATTTCCACTGCCTAGCTGCCTTTATTAGTATATTACTGCCACAGTTAAGCTGTCTGCTGTACTGTTGTGTTTAGTGTTGGTATTTTTAGGTGTAATCTAGTAAAGATAGTTAGACATTTGGGTTTCTTATTAGTGTTGGTAGTGGTATAGTCAGGTTGATTAGTTGTTTATTTCTAAGTTTATTTAGTTGTTTCTGTAAAGTTAATTTTTTCGTATTCATCTATATTTTTATTGCTTTGTAAGTTTGTTGTAAATAAAGTGTATATAAGTTTTGTTTTATAAATTTAGTTTAGTTCGTTCTTTTAGTTAGCTAGATTAGTTTAGTTTAGTCTAATTGTGCTGTCTGGTTGCTTAGGCGACTCTAGCCCCTTGGTCGCAGACCGAGGTGCACAGATTGGGCCCACCCAGTAGAGCTACCACCTGCCTACTGTTATAAATGAATAAATGATGAGCAGCAGATACCACAATAAGGCCTCACTCAGTTAGCGCCACCCCTACCTGCTCACATATGGATCAATAGCCCAATTTGGATCGGATTAGACTCCAAAATAGCAGCAGCAAGGTATCTTTGTCAGCTCCCCAGTCCGTATGGCTGAGTACTCTGAGTATGTTCAATACCTTTTGGCATTTCTTCTTAAGTTCCATAATGTGGGGGAGAAAATTAAATTTGGAATCTAGGGTGAGGCCTAAAAATTTTGTAGTTTTCACAACAGGGATCTTCTTTTTGTGTAAAAATAGTTCATGGGTCTGGGTGGATTTCCCTTAAATTACAAAAATGCATGCTAACAGTTTTGGAGTCCGAAAATTTAAAACCGTTATCGTTTGCCCAATTTTGAATTTTATTTAAACATAATTGTAATTTTCTTTCTAAAGTATTCATGTTTTTCCCATGTGTAAAAATGAAAAAAATCGTCAATATACAGAGAGCAATCTATGCCAAGGGACAGAGCTTTTATAATACTGTTTATTTTTATAATAAAAAGGGTTACTGAGAGAATGCTGTCCTTGGTTGGGTACAACCATTCCCTGGTCATAAGTGTCAGAAGCGGAGTTGTCCACTCGAACCTGAAATTTCCGGTCCTTTAGGAATTCCCTCGCAAAGCAGAGAAGGTGTCCTTTAAGCTTCATAAGATCCAGGTCACGAAGAATGCTATGTTTCAAGGTTGTATCATAGGCCTTTTCTTTATCGAAAAATACAGCTTCTAGTTGTTCTCGTCTAAGGAATGCATTTCTGATGGAAGATTCCAGCTTTACCAGGTGGTCAGTTGATGTTCGCCGGAATCGGCACTGGTAGATTGAGATTATTCTATTTCTCTCGAGGTACCAGACCAACCTATTGTTTATCATCCTTTCCATGGTTTTTCAGATTCAGCTTGTTAGTGATATTGGGCGATAGTTAGCTGTGTCAGACCCATCTCTTCCCGGTTTAGGTATCGGTATAACTGTGGCTTTCCTCTAGTTTTTTAGGAAAGCACCTGTTTGCCATACACAATTATAGATTTTTAGCAGGGTTGCCAATGAGGGTTCGGGAAGATGCTAGAGGAACTGATAATGGATTTCATCTTCACCTGGCGCTGTGTCATCTGATTTGTCCAGCGAGTCCCTCAGTTCTTTAAGCGAGAACGGTTTGTTATAATCTTCATTGTTCTCTGATCTGAAGTCAATGTGGTGTCTTTCCTCCCATATTTTGAGGATATATATATATATATATATATATATACATTTTTAATTTATATATAGGTTATACATACAGATATATTCTAGATATCATGAACTACCTTCAATTTATGCTGACCTGCTTTTTCCTAACAGCCTTATGTAAGTTACAACTTAATAAGTCAATCTCTTATTTACTAATGTGTCTTAATATTTTACATTAACAAAATGGCTCTTATCAAGATGGCTGCTTTTTTAGTCAGTTATCAAAGATAAGTTACACATTCGTACAAATGCTCCTTCTTTCTTCGTGCTATTAAAGCATGGGATGAGTTTCTTTGACCATTCAGAAAAACCTATGACATTGGTTAACATGCATGGCTAGATTGATCTGGAAGCACGCGTAAGACGTAATCATAATCTTTTTTTGAAGTACGTCTATATTTTATAAGATAAGATAAGGGAAAACTAAACAAGCTATTGAAAATTTAACTTTTTCATTTAAATTGTAGCACAAAATGCAACTTAAATCAATTTTTTCCTTTTTATCTTTGTTATAAAAATTATATGCTGTATCGTTTGTCGTTCTTATGTTTACATGTGCTTGTAACTCGTCCGTAAGAATGTGTTCACGAAATGTGTGCTGTGTAGTCATTCAGTGTATTAAAGTCATTCTAAGCGGACATGGTTTTCGACTCTCTTATCATTATGTTCATAACAATTTAATACACTGAATCAAAACTGTGAAGTTGTAAGAATTTCGAAATGGATAGGATATTTTGGACAGAGAAGTTTGACATCGAGCCCACATCACCTCAAGCAGCAGTATAAAATTTTAAAAATTTTTGTATCAGTAGTATCAGTAGATAATCTTGATACTAAGAAACTACTGATAAACTATATCCCTCCTGCTGTATATCAAATGATACTTGATAAAGAGACGTTCGATGAAGCAATCTTGACTCTAACCGGCATCTATATTCAACCAAAGAATGAGGTGTTTGCTAGGCACAGGTTAGCTATTTGCAAACAAGAGCAAGGTCAAACGATAGACGCCTACATGCAGAAATTAAGAATTCTATCCAAAGATTGCAACTTCAAAGCGGTGACTGCTGAACAACATCGAGAAGAGGCTATTAGAGATTCGTTTATCAATGCACTAGTGTCCAACAGCATTCGAAAACGCCTACTTGAAAAGACTGTTTTGAGTTTAAAGGACGCCTTCGAGGAGGCTCGCTTACTAGAACATGCTTATTAGCACTCATTACAATATGAATCATCACAGCCGGAAACTAATTGCGATGCAACTACTCTCACCAAATCTTTGGCCACACCCTCGCCAAATATAACGATTCCTCAAAGTGCAAGCAATTGACATACAATTAAAGTAAATACATTAGCTAGCATGTATTACTTTTGCGGCAGGGTTAAGCATCCCCGCTCTCACTGCCCTGCAAGGGAAGCGACATGCAATCAGTGCTTCAAAAAGAGTCATTTTAAAAAAGTATGCAAATCGAAATCACTTAACGACATGTCTACGCTAACATGCGACTTAAAAATGAACGATACGAAAGAGTTAAACTTTCCATACTAGACAATTTGTGCTCCGACGCCATTCCTGGACTTGACTTTATAAGTTTGCACCAAAATCTGTTTATTCCTTTCGATGGTCAGTTACCATCGTTGTGCCTTAGAACTCTCCAGCCAGCGAGGTTAGAGGCTCCTAGCCTATTTAGTAATCTGTCACCAGTGGCTGTCAGGGTTCACTTTAGGCTTGGCTGGACTTGGCTCCTGTGGCTCAATAGGGACTTGATAATTGTTATACAATTAGGAACAATTACTACTAAATATATTTAACTCCAACTCCAGAATAACACTAATTCCATGAAATAATAATGATACTTTACTACTTAGAAATAAAAAAAGCACAAATAGTGACATCAACTTCAATGTATATTTTATACATACAACACCAGCCCAGGAACATAATACAACTAACTACCAATTTTACTCTATCAATCAAGGGAAACTCCCATTCAAAAACATCACGTGTATACAATATTCATACCTGGGGGGGGGGGGGGGAGAAATAAACAAAGGGATATAACTCTTTCACACTTAAATAATACAAAGAAATAACACAATCACTCTCACCATACCTGCCCTTGACAGTGGTTAAAAAGTCTCTCAGATACTCATTTCCAGAAAGAAATTTTATAGAGAAAGAAATTCAACAACTGATAAAGGATGAGGTCATTGAACCATCTAAGTCTCCCTGGCGTGCACAAGTCCTAGTCACAACAAATGACAGACTACAGTCAAACCATAAACCGGTTCACTCTACTAGACGCCTACCCTATGCCCAGAATTGATGAACTAGCAGAAACGACTTCCCAATACTCTGTATATAGCACTTTAGACCTGAAAAGAGCATACCATCAGATTCCTATAAAAGAAGAGGAAAGGCCGTTCACAGCATTCGAAGCATGTGAAAAACTTTATTAATTCCATCAGATTCCGTTTGGGGTTACGGATGGTGTCGCCTGTTTTCAACGTGCGATTGACAAAATCTTCGAAGACGAACGAATCACTGACACTTTAGCTTATGTGAACAATGTTACCATCTGCGGTTAGGACCCTGAATGACACGACCAAAACCTACAGCGCTTTCTTGATAGTTCTCAAAAGTATGGAATCACTTTTAATGAAACAAAAAGTGAAATTAGCACTGCTAAAGAGAGACTGCTATGATACGTGATTTCCAAAGGACAACTTAAGCCGAATCCTGAGAGATTTTGCGCCCTAAGGGAATTACCCGTACCAGTGAACATGCGTGAACAGAAACGAGTTGAGAGTCTTCTGGCTTACTACTCACAGTGGATACCGGTACCTAACTTCTCAACAAAAATAAGGCTGTTAACAAATCAACAATTCCCGGTCCTTGAAGAAGTCAAAAGAACATTTGAAAGTTTGAAAAATGAGCTTAAAAAAGCCGCCGTTTATACTATTGATCCGAATCGCCATTTAACCGTTAAGACGGATGCTTCTGATATAGCCGTTGTGGCTACCCTCAACCAAAATTGCCGGTTCGTTTCTTTCTTCTCTCACTCATTAACGAAAAGTGAAAGAAAACATTCTTCAGTTGAGAAAGAAGAATATGCCATCGTTGACTCGTTGAGAAAATGGAGACATATCTTAATTAGTAAAGCGTTCATACTTGTTACGGATCAGCGGCGATCTATCTATATCTATTTGCCCTATTTGGATTTCCAGCGTACGTCCACAATGACAGGGGAACTTCGTTCATGTCTACAGAGGTGCAGCATTTCCTCCATGAGAGAGGAATCGCTACCAGAAGAACGACCCCTTACAGTCCGAGAGGAAATGGACAAATAGAGAGACTTAACGGGACTTTTTCTAAGGAACTGAACATAGCTAAATGAGAACTAGTACTAAATGATGTTCTGCAGTCCATCCGGTCATTACTATGCACTGCAACTAACAAGACACCACATTAACGACTTCTTGGGTTCAACCGAAAAAGTGGTTCCGGGACATCTCTGCCAACATGGTTGACCAGTCTGGGTCCTGTCCTGCTGAAGAAGAACGTTAGATCGTCTAAATATGATCCCATTACAGAAGAAGTTGATTTAGTAACATGCAACCCTCAGTATGCTGTTATCCGAACACCAAACGGTCGAATGGAAACAGTCTCATTACGAATGTTAGCCCCTTGGGAGGAACAAAAAAATATAGAAAATGAGAATCAGAATGGAACAGAAACAGAGCTTGATATTGACTGCCCCGTCCAAAGCTCGCCACCCAGGAACGTACTGATTCTACGATGGCTGAAGAAACCACCAGCACCACATAGTCAGACCGTTGGAAACTAAAGCAGATGAAACTACACATAGTTACAATCTTAGAGTAAGGAGAACAAGGCCCAACTACAAAGAGTAAAACCTCATCAGCTTACTAGAACTCTTTAGTTGACATTCAATTAGTCAATACTAGTCTCCAAAATGACATTTGATCATTTTACTATCTTCATTTAACTTTGGTACTTGACTTTAATATGATATTTGATTTATCATGTTATATTTAAATAAGCTATTTGATCTATCATGCATTATTTGTTACAGCATGTCATGCTATTTTACATAGTTGGTTTACTTGAATCTCTATTTTCGTTCTGCATTTACTTAACTTTTTCATTGTTAATAATACTAGTAAGCACAATCTGAACTGAGGGTGAATGTTATGAAAATTATATGCTTTATCGGTTGTCGTTCTTATGTTTACATGTGCTTGTAACTCGTCCGTAAGAATGTGTTCACGTTATGTGTGTTGTGTAGTCATTCAGTGTATTAAAGCCTTACTATACAGACATATATTTCGACTCTCTTATCTTTATGTTAATAACATCCTTAAAACTACTTATTTTTATAAGCCTTAACTGCTTTCTTTAAGTCGCGGTATAAATTTAAAAAACTACAAAATCTAATCCTAATAGAATTAAAATGTAGATTGAAGTCTTATTTTATTATTAAAGAATACAAAACTAGAAGCCATAAATCAGGAGTGGCAAACTCATAGCGCATTACACGATTATAGATTATAAATCGTGCACTAAACCCCCGAGAAAAAAAAAATTAGAAGTAAAAGTACAAAAGGAATTTAACTCACTAGCTATTACGCCAAACATAGTTATAATACTGATCAGTTGAAAATCCAAGATAACAATGTTTGTAAGTTATATTTAAAGAACTTTTATCAACTCAACCTGTCTGTCTGTGTGTCTGGCAAAAAGTGTGTACACATTCTCGGATCAAGCTGAAATTTTGCTCAATTATTTCTTTTACCTGACAACATAAGAATCAATAAAAAAAATTAACTATTTAATAATAAATTATTGATAATAAATTATTTGTTTGGTATCTCAAACAAGGGAAAGACTTAGTACTTGACTGAAGTTGTGGTATAAGCTGAAGTAGTCTCCGTTATATTTGACGTAGTGAACACAAACATAAAATGGAAACAAAAGAAAACTATACAATCTTCCATGCTAATAGACTCTTTGGTAGCAGAGTGTATACCGCGTTGGCTTGAGAAAAGCGATTAATTAGATACCCCGTTCTTTCTCCCCTATCCCTTTCCAACTTGTCCAGACAAATGATAGGATCACAGCATATTGAAGGACGAAAGAAACTGCGCTAAAAAAAAAACAATTGGTAAAAAAATTAATCTCACATTATTGTTATTATTAGTCTAGATCTATTACAAAGGTAATTACATGTAGATCCAAACTAATCAATACACTTAATATAAACTTTTTTTAAAAAGTATTTTTATTTTTGTATTTGTTAGTTGGCATCGAATTTCTCAGTGTCCTTGAAATCTCTTTTTTTTCCCATTAGCCTTGAAGGAATCTTCGAACATTTATAATGTTGCCAAATTAAGTATTTTTCAAAATAAGAAATTTCAACATCTTTGTAGAGCCACTCCATGAAAATAAATGAGATTCGGACATACTGTAGAAATCAAAGTCATGTCTAGTGTCAGGTCTTTAGATTATTTATATATTTGAATATTAGTAAGTATTAATGTGCCTAGTTTTTAAAGTAAATATGAATTACGTGTGCATGTGTTGTAATCATTTTATAACTCGTAAAATTTTAGACCCAAGTTCAGCCTGACAGTCACACCATACACACCCAGTTATGCATAAACTAATAAACGATGTGTATGAGGATTTAAATAAAAATTATGAATTTAAACTAACGATATATTTACAATGACATCTGATCAATGATAATGATAAGCACAATATAACTAGATATAATATGATGTGAAAAATTCAATACTTGTAATATGATTTTAATAAATACTTAAATAGTATTTATAAAACAAACATATTCACATTAACTTATAAGGTTCAATAAGAATGTCCAAACAATCTTTCAAGCCATCAACTTCATGACAAGTCCATATAGATTCCTATCTTCTATCCAAGACACTGCTCACCAATAATTAACATCAGAGTTCAAAGTAGCAACAAAACCTCACAACTTCAAACTGTATCACCAGGTCTGAACACAGCAACCCGCATTCTGTAATCTGGAACCTCAGACTCATAAAAAAAAACTTGAAACGACAGACAAACTGAGATGAAAACCTCAGTCCTGCAATCTAAAGCTGAGATCTCAATACTGGAACCTGAGACTGATACTGAGGTTGATACTGAGACCCTATAGAAAGATAAATAACAGATTATTCTAATCTTCTAATCTAATTATAAAAAATACAAATACGATCGAATCCAAATAGTAATAATTATACAACGTGAAAATAAAACTCACCCTAAACAGGGGTCAAGACAATCCTTTAAGAATATCAACCAAGGAACAACGATAAGGCCATCCATTATCAGATCCAAAGAGAAATTCAAGAGCTCACAAAATATAACTTGGCTCTACAGCACAAGATGGAGAGAATGAAACAGACGATTAAATACAAAAGCCTTACTACGTAATCTATTTATGTCATAAGAAATTATGACGAAGTAGCAAGGGGAGATCATCTACTAACACTACACAAGAAAATTAAAATAGCGCAAATGACGTCATCGCCTATTGATGAAATCGGCGCTTTTAGACTAAGAAAATATTAATGAACAACTAATTCAATAGTTGCGACATTCTCCTTCCTCAACAAACTGGTAATTTTGAAAAAAATCCAGTTATCTCAAAACTGCTAGAAAATTCTCCAGAAAATCAAACTTCACCAAGATCAAGACAAAGAGATTACAACTGCAAAAATGCTGACAATGTATACAACAAGAGACCTCAAACTCTAACTGATAGAGAACAACTGAGAAATCACTAAAAAAATATTCAACAAAAAATTCTTCAATACACACTTTTATAGACAAAATAATGTTGTTTCAAAAATGAACAGTTAAAGTTACAACTGTTTATAATATCATGATACATAGTTACATTATTTAAATGATCAATATCAAAATTAATATAACATAAGTACATTGTTACTCATATTCATAAAAAATTACACAAGTCTTGAGCATATATCTGCGAAAACGTTTTGTTCTCCCCTGAAATGTACAGAATCAAAACAATAATCTTGAAGTACTAAACACCATCTAGTTATTCTTTTGTTACAATAATGACTATTTGTTATGAATTACAATGTCTTGTTATCGGTCTGGAGATGAAACTTCACTCCTGTCAAATAACGATCTAGCTTTTTAATGGACCACACAATGGCCAGGCCTTCCCGCTCAAGGATAGATCATACAATGGCCAGGCCTTTCCGCTCAAGGATAGAACATACAATGGCCAAGCCTTCCTGCTCAAGGATAGACCATACAATGGCCAGGCCTTTCCGCTCAATGATAGACCATACAATGGCCAGGCCTTTCCGCTCAATGATAGACCATACAATGGCCAGGCCTTCCCTCTCAAGGATAGACCACACAGTGACAAAGCCTTCCCGCTCAAGGATAGAACATACAATGGCCAGGCCTTCCCGCTCAAGGATAGACCATACAATGGCCAAGTCTTCCCGCTCAAGGATAGACCATACAATGGCCAGGCCTTCCCGCTCAAGGATAGACCATAAATTTACCAGGCCATCCTGCTGAAGGATAGACCATACAATGGCCAAGCCTTCCCGCTCAAGGATAGACCATACATTTACCAGGCCATCCTGCTGAAGGATAGACCATACAATGGCCAGGCCTTCCTGCTCAAGGATAGATCTTACAATGGCCAAGCCTTCCCTCTCAAGGATGGAGTATTTCTGTTCACGTGGCAACAACTTGCGACTGACAAACTTCACTAGATGTAATACACCATCTCTCATCTGACTAAGTTTACCTGAAATGCCTAGATCACTAACTGAACGAGATATTCTGATGATACCTAGTAATATATAACAGGTATTTATATCAATCTAAAAAAAAATTCAGTATAGAAATTTAAATTGAACAATATTTCCATTTCCAAGCCTCCCATCTGAAATATTTAATTCATGGCAATCATAATATGTGAAAAATTTCCAGAACTAAGAAAATTCTTCCAAAGTTATGCCTATTACTTTTTATAGATACAGATGCAAGCAAGCACGAAAATGACCAACCAACTGAGAACGCAACTGTCCTATTTAAATTTAAGGATCGTTGGTAGGCGTTATTTAGTTACGAATTTAACGCCTAAAAATATAGTGAAAGCCGAGCAATGTCAAAGGTCATAATATATATAATTATGTGGATCTTGGCTGTATGCGAAATTATTTTTAGACCTATATTTAAAAAGAAAAAGCTGCTTATAGTGTTTATATTTGATTAGTTGCTTATTTGTGAAATTCTCCCCTTAACTACTGCTTCTTTTAACTACACAATCAAATATATCAAACGATTATGCAGGGAATATATAACTGACCAGGTCTAAATTATATATATATAGTTCGTCCATCGTGGTTCTATGATGACCACTTTGTCATCCAGGGGGCTGAGGGCTTTGCACTGGGGTTTTATGCCTCCTCATGTGGCTGGTGAGACCTATGTGAGCCCGGAATGTTCGGCCTCACACTGGGCAGGTTATTCCAGCTAGAGCTAGTGTCGTTTGTCTTGCTTTTCTTTTCTGGCGTTTTTCTTCTGCCTGCGTTGTTCTTTTTTCCCCAGCAACATGTGCGCCAGTTTTCACAGCGCGACGCCATGATGCTCTGTCATGTGCCTCTGTCTCCCAGGTGCCAGGGTCTATGCTGAACGCCTTCATAGAAGCTTTGAGGGTGTCCCTGAAGCGCTTTCTTTGCCCACCTTGCGAGCGCTTTCCTTCGCTTAGTTGGCCATACAAGAGTCGTTTTGGGATGCGGTGGTCTTCCATTCTGTAGACGTGACCTGCCCATCGCAACTGGGACTGCATCAGGATTGTGTGGATGCTTTGCAGACACGCTCTTCGAAAGACTTCTGTATCTGGTATTTTGTCTTGCCATTTGACATTTAGTATTTTTCTCAGACATGTCATGTGGAAGTGGTTTAGTTTCTTTGCATGTTTACTGTTCACTGTCCATGTTTCTGAGGCATAGAGCAATGTAGTGAGGATGACGGCTCTATAGACCCCTAGCTTGGTGTTTGTGGTGATACCAAGTCTGTTCCAGACATTTGTAGACAGTCTGCCATAGGATGCACTGGCCTTGGCGATACGCAGGTCGATTTCACTATCGATTTTTCCATTTCTGGAGAGTGTGCTGCCAAGATATGTGAATTTGTCCACTGCGTTTATATCCTGTCCATTTATAGTAATGCTTGGATCCGAGTAGGCTTTCCCAGGAGCAGATAGATGTAAGACTTCAGTCTTGTTCGTATTGATGGTAAGGCCAAAGTCTGAGCATGCTCTTGAGAAGTCAATGACGATGCTCTGCAGATCATTTTCAGAGCAGGCATTTAGAGCACAGTCATCAGCAAATAGCAAGTCTCTGATTACTGCTGCATTTGTTTTTGATTTTGCTTTAAGCCGCCTCAGGTTGAATAGGCCACCATCAAATCTGTATGATATATTTATCCCTTTGTTTTCTCTATTTGTGAATGCATCTGTCAGCATAGCAGAGAACATGATACTGAACAGTGTAGGTGCTAGGACACAGCCTTGTTTTACCCCGTTTGATACTTCGAAGGGCTCTGATGGTTCTCCACTTTCTTGGACGCGAGCCTTCATGCCATCATGAAATAGTCTCACCATGGTTATGAATTTTTGTGGACAGCCATACTTTGACATGATCTTCCAGAGTCCTTCTCTGCTAACAGTGTCGAATGCCTTTGTTTAGTCGACATATATTGAGAACAGGTCAGCATTTTGTTCTTGGCATTTTTCCTGGAGCTGCCTTACTGCAAAGATCATGTCAATGGTTCCACGCTCTTTTCTGAAGCCGCACTGGCTTTCTGGTAGTAGACCAGATTCTATGTGTTGCATGAACCGATTTAGTAGGATGCGTGCAAGGATTTTCCCAGCAATAGAGAGAAGAGATATTCCTCTGTGGTTGTCGCAGATCTGGCGGTTTCCTTTTCGCTTGTATAAATGAACAATTTTAGCATCTTTAAAGTCTTGTGGTATTGACTCTTTTTCCTACATAATTAAGAAGAGCTTATGAAGTCTTTCAATCAGGGCTAATCCACCTTTTTTGTAGACCTCTGCTGGAATGGAGTCAGCTCCTGGGGCTTTTCCGCTTGCGAGCTGTTGAATGGCAAGACCGGTTTCCTTTAGCTTAGGGGGGTCATCCATTTTTTCATTTATTGGTACTTGCTGTAGCCTGTCTATGGCCACTTCATTTATGATGGAAGGTGTATTGAGAACCTTTTCGAAGTGCTCTGCCCAGCGTTTTAGGATTTCTTCCTTATCTGTCAATAGGATTGTCCCATCAGCATTTAATAGAGGGGATGATCCTGACTTTGTGGGTCTATAGATTTCGTTTATGGCATGGTAGAAGTTCTTCATATCGTGCTTGTCAGCAAATTCCTGTATTGTTTCCACTTTCTTGCTAAGCCAGGTATCTTGCATTTGGCGTAGCTGTTTTTGCACATTTTTGCGGATGTTAGTGAATGCATCTTTTGTGGACTGGGAGTTTGGGTTGTTCAGACACAATTTGTGGAGCTTGTGCTTTTCGTCTAATAGTTTTCTGATCTCAGTACTGTTTTCATCAAACCAGTCCTGATGCTTTCTCTCCATAGGACCGAGAATGTTTAATGCTGTGCTATAGATAGCTTCTTTGAAGCATTCCCAGCTTTTATCTACATTTGATTCAGTTAGAACGGTGGACTTGAGGCAGTTCTCTATTGCATCTGCAAGCGACTTTTCAGTTTTGTCATCTGCTAAGCTGGCCGTGTTTAGCCTTTTTAGGGGTTTTGATTTTTGCGGACGTCTCTTTGGTTGGATACGAATGTTTAGTTTTGTGATGATGAGGCGGTGGTCTGTTCCACACTCTGCACCACAGCAAGATTTGGTGACACGAATGTCCTGACGGTCAGATTGTCTGGTGATGACGTAATCTATGAGGTGCCAGTGTCTTGAGCGGGGATGCATCCAGGAAGTTCGCTTTCTCATTGGAAGACTGAATATTGTGTTCGATATGAGCAGCTTGTGTTCAGCACAGGTCTGAAGTAGTAATAATCCGTTGCTGTTGCATTGACCTATCCCAAATTTGCCTAAGACTCCTTTCCAGATGTGATGGTCAGAGCCGAGTCTTGCGTTGAAGTCACCGAGATTATTAGTAGCTTTTCTGTTTTTGGAATATCAAGCAAGGTGGAGTTTAGTTCTTCGTAAAACTTTGCTATGACATCATCTGGGTTGGTCATGGTGGGTGCGTAACAGCTAACAATGGAAATATGTTTCTTTCCCTTTTGTAAAGGCAGCTTTAGGGTCATGAGCCTATCACTAATTCCTTTGGGACGCCCGACTAGTTTGGATACTATTGATGTTTTTATGGCAAAGCCGACTCCAGATTCACGTCGTACTTCAGTGCTTCTACCGCTCCAGAAGAAAGTATATCCAGCTCCTCTTTCGCAGAGTTCACCTTCATCTGCAAGCCGAGTCTCACTTAGTGCTGTTATGTCTATGTTGTATCTGTGGAGCTCCCTGGCTACTAGTGCAGTTCGTCTTTGTGGTCTATCAGATGTGTCGTTGTCAAGTAGTGTGCGCACATTCCATGCGCCTATGGTAAGAGGAACTATCCTCATCTTTTTCTTTGAATTTCGACCGCTTGAGTAGGGTTCCCGCCAACTGCGGTAGGCTGGCTAGGGTAGTTTTGAGCAGGCAATTTTTGGGGCACCTTTTCTAGCCCTGTCCTCATGCTATGGAGGTGAGCAGTGCACTCCTAAATAGGGCTGCTCAGCCACTCAGGTGGCTGCCGGACTCCACTGCTGCTCTGTGTCAGTGGTGAAGGACCATATGGCCTGAGCCGCCTGTGTGCAGGGTTGCAGCTACGGCTTCCAGTGTGCCCACACCTACCGCTTCACTGCTTGCCTGTCGCCACAGGACTTTGGTTTGGTTGTGTTGGGGGGCGGATGACAAGTGACTTGCGCTGGAATTTGGATTAAAGTGAGGAGGATTCGCGCAACACGTCGACCTCACTCTCTCGCCCTAAAGCCCGTCCTTTTCCGGAAGCAAGATTTGGTCAAGACGTCCGGGGACAAGTTTGGGTGCAGTGGATGACCAGCGACTTTCTGTGTGTCTTGTCCTGCTCTTGAGTACTCCACAGCACTGTTACTTGCCATTCTGTCCAATTAGTCTAGTTTTGTGACGTTACGCACAGGCCGCCAAGTCCAGACTTCACATGCTAGGTTTGACAGAACCTCAGTGTACTGAGTGCCATGAACACGTCAGATACCCTCTACCTGGTTTAGCCGGCCAGTCAAAGCCGTTTCCGGGGTGTGGCCTCTGCGCATGCTACAGCTTCTGGGAGTCACAGGTGAGAGTTGGGTACCGAGTGGGGACCAAGAGTGAGCCAAGCTACCTTCAAAAAGAGGGTACGACTGCCTGTCCACTAGAGGTGCTACCCCTCCTAGATACCCCATACATGTCTAAATTACAATACTTGGGGGAGGGGGTTGATAAAAGTTTTTGTGGCGCATTTTATGACTTTGATCATTTATTAAAAGAAATTAAATAGTTTAGGTAAAAAATGTAATTTTAATAGCAATGTGTGTGTGTGTGTGTTAAAATTAATTATGCTTGCTGTTGTTTGATTACTTTACAAGTTCCAAATGTTCCGCCTTACAGGCACCATACTCACTCAGATGTACATACATTAATAAAAGATGTGTATGGTGATTTCAAATTAAGTTATGAATTTAACACAATGATATTTATACAATGATATGAAAAATTAATAGTGCGAATGATACATAATTGCAAATACATATGAAGCTAAAAAATCATAAGTTCAGTCCAAGTAAATCCTTGAAAAGTATTTTTACAAATAGGCACCTTATATTCTGTTGCTTGATAACATTGACGTCAACAACATTCCAATTTCACAACTCATGACAAAGATTTATCTGTGTAACAGGTTCTGTTCTAAATGTAAATAAGCATCGATTCTTGATAGTAGCAGACAGCATTATTCTGACCAAGAATAAAGATAACGATGATGACAACATTGGCCTCCTTTAGTCGTAGAACGACTATGGTTTATCTAAGAGCACACTTCCTCATGTGGCTTTGGAGCCCTATTTTGGAGAGACACTCCAGTCCACAAATAGCGCAGGTTAAGGTGACTTTTGCTTCGGTGGTAGAGGAGCTAGCCATTTTTCGGATTGTACGTTTTTCTTCCTGAACATGTTCTTTCGCTGTCCTTAGCTTTCTTGGTCACTGTCTCTCTCCATCTGTTGCGGTCTAGAGCTATGTCTTCCCAGTTGTTGGTAGTGATGTTTACTGATTTGAGGTCCCGTTTTATTACATCTATGTAACGGAGGTGGGGGCGACCAGTTTTTCTTGTGCCAGTCGCGAGTTGTCCATAGAGTATGACTTTCGGGATGCCATTGTCCTCCATCCAGCGAACATGTTCAAGCCAGCGCAAACGGCGTTGTCTGAGGCTGTAAGATGCTGGGAATACCTGATCGTGCAAGGATTTCAGTATTGCACACTTTTTCTTTCCATGTGACTTTCAAGATCCTACGGAGACATCTCAAATGGAATTTCAATTTTCTCTCTTGCTTTGCGTAGGAGATCCATGATTCACTTCCATACAGCAGTGTACTCATAACGGATGCCTTGTAGACTTCCATTTTGGTCACCGTAGTTAGCTTCTGGTTTTCTCAAACTCTTGGCCTGAGTCTTGCGAAGGTCGAGGTGGCCTACAGCTTGTTATCGTCTATGAGGATGGAGGGTGGTGCTGTAGCGGGCGGTCCCATAATATTTGTTTTCTTCGTGCTAATAGTCAAGCCATATTCTTTACAGGCCTGAAAGAAGCGTGACATGAGTGACTGAAGTTCCTCTTGAGTGTGTGCCACTACCTCTGCGTCATCTGCGAATAACATATTGTTACGTATTTCTGAATATTCTGGCTAAATGTATTAGTAGGCACACAAATAAAAACACTGCAAAGAACTTGACGACTCAACTTTCAGTTTCATATAACTTAAATAACTATCAACTTTAACTATCGTAACATGTAGCGTAGAAGACCGTACAATATCTGTCAGTTTACAGTTAGCTATACTTCGTTGCAATTCATCTCTTCATTTCGTTGCAATTCATCTCTTCTCAACTTGCATCGACCCGTATTCCACAGAACAGACCAACGACACACTTCCCAGTGTCGCTCCAGGTCTCCCAAAGCTGAACCAAGTCGTACTCAAGTCTACCGAATCAGAGCCGCACACGTCTTACATCGACTGTATCGACTGTAACGGCTCAAGTCCACTGTAGTTCGCTGTATAGACTTTAACGACAGTAGTCCACTCCAGTTAACTATATCCTAGTTAACTTTAACACTACTTAACAACACAACAGCACATCTAACACAAGAACTTGACAACAAGAGCTTCAAGTAACAATGTGGCGGTTTATTTACTAATACGTAAACAGCCAATAATCACAATTGGCTACACTAACTTCAAATGCTTTTCTACACAACAGAGCTGCCTAACTAACACTACAAGTCTCTCTAGCTCGGACAGCTACATTCTCGAAGACTCAAAGGTACCACACAGTCCTTACTGCTTTGCTGTTCTGGACTCAACTGTTTTCTTACACATTGTCTCTCGACCGAGTCGTGTGTACCAGTAGGCCGCACACATATTAACCCTTTCGGTCCGCCACTGGAGTTACTATAATATTATATATATATGTATATATATATAAAATAATATATATATATATATATATATATATATATATATATATATATATATATATATATATATATATATATATATATATATATATATATATATATATATTAATTAAGAAAAAAAAAATAAGAATAAGATTTGTTTGTTAAAACCACTTAACGTGAATGTTTATGCACACAAATTTGTACAATTTCAGACTTGAGCGTTGTCTCGTTTGAAAAACGCCAAAGAACACGACTAGAAACAAAGTGCATGGGACATACAAATTATACATATCTGCGTTACAGAAACTCGGAAAAGTGTTGGACTTCGTCCGAAAATGACAAAAACTATTTGGACGCCGTCAAATCTTGCCAAGGTTTCTTTTTTTTATTAAATTCATCGATTTACCACACCATTTTTAAAGAAGTTCGTACACTCTATTTAATATAAAATTCCTCTGTTATTATTAAACTTATCACCATATTAAAGATTTTCATTCATTTGGTATGCTCAATAACTCAAATCTGAAGCAAACGCGCTTTTTATAAAATTGTGTAAACGTCTTTAGGTTTTAGACGTTTTTCACCTTACCAAATCTTAAAGTATACGTATCCGATTACAAAAAAAGCTATCGTTATTTTACACTCAATACATACATATATATATATATATATATATATATATATATATATTGTTATAAACTTGGTGGTGGCACTGATGGGGTAGTGGTGTGAGTGTAGTCAGCCGACGCAATTCGCCCCAGGCCAGCGCTAGACGAGCGGTCAACAGTGACGAGCTACGACGGTCAACCGAGTCGAGTATCAACAGGACGGTTCGGGAAGGATCGCCGTCCTGAACAGAGCTCATGAGCGTCACGAGAGTTGTAGTCATCTGACCACCTAGAAACGTCGAGCGGCGTTCTGTCCGGTTCGAGACAGATATAGATATATATATATCCGTGATACTATATTCTCCTCCGCCGCTGTTGGGAAACAGGTCATGTCCCACAGGACATGCGTGACGCAACTATAGTCACAATATACAAGAACAAAGGAAATCGGAGTGACTGCAACAATTATAGGGGTATCTCTCTCCTCAGTATAGTGGGCAAAATCTTTGCTAGAGTGGCATTATACAAGCCGCAAGTGATAGCTTCTAGAGTCTACCCAGAGTCTCGGTGTGGATTCAGGAGTGGTAGATCCACTATAGACATGTTATCTTCTCTACGACTACTGCAGGAGAAATTCAGAGAGAGAGAGAGAGACAGAACCCTTTACATCGTTTTTGATGATCTGACTAAAGCCTTTGACATGGTCAGCAGAAGTGGCCTTTTCAAACTCCTGAGGAAAATAGGTTGCCCTCCCAAACTACTGAAGTTCATTTAATGCTTTCATGAGGAAACTAAATGTACTGTCAATGGAGCCCAATCAGCACCTTTTGAGGTTCGCAGTGGTTAAAAAAAGAGAGGCGCGACAATTAGCTCTTTAACAATACTTAATAGAAATTAACTTTAACACATACACACAGCCGCGAAATTGCATACCACCCAACTTATTCACAGCTCAATATGGGTTTAAAGCTCTACTTTCTGCGATTTGAAAAGAAAAAGTAAGTTTCTTTTTGTTTATTTTTAATAACATAGATCTAAAAATACTAGATCTACACTTAAGGCTTACAAAAAAAAAGTATTTAATTAAAAAATAAATCTAGATCTAAATCAATCTTTATACTATTATAATTAATGGCAAACGTATGCTTAGTAACAATAATAAGGCTAGTCTTCGAGTCCGAAGATTAGTGAGGAATGCAGTATTTCTCGTGGCTGCGCAGCCCCAGCTGAGACCTACATATTTTGCCACACCCAGGGCAAACATAACCATTGTCCGCAGGTTGTCGATTTAGATTTTCTTTTCGCCGTATGCGTTTGTCCTCGGCAGCAGATTTTCTTTTGGTCTCAAATGTGTATCCAGCGGCCTTCGTGAGTGACCTCCTGCTGTCTCGTTCTGAGGCCGCATGCAACCAGGTGCTTTCTTCTAAGTCAGCAAAGGAAAGTTGACGCCTAAGCTGGTCTTTGAAGCTTTACCGTGGGGCGCCTCTGTTACGTCGACCACCTTTAGCTCACCAAAAAAGAAGACTGCCTTTGGCATACATTCGTCTCCTATACGGGATATGTGCCCTACACAGCGTAACTATCGGACCAAAAGAAGTCCATCTATACTGTCCATACCGGCGTTCGCAAGGACATCGCCGTTTGAAGTGCGGTCTTGCCACTGTATGTCCATGATGGAGCGCAAGCATCTTTGGTGGAAGCGCTCAAGAAGTCTTAAATGTTTCCTGTATAGTGTCCATGTCTCAGAGCCATACAGAAGGGTTGAGAGAATCACCGCCTGGTAGACATTGATTTTTGTAGGCAGGCGGAGAGATCTGTTCCGCCAAACTCTCGCCTGTAGGCGTCCAAAAGCGCTACTGGCCCTGGCCAGACTGTTATCAACTTCCTTTAAAAGTGAGGCGTCATTTGACACTATACTACCTAGATATGTGAAGTGGTCATCCACATTAAGAGGCTGTCCGTTTACGGTGATCCTTGGGGCTGAGTATGTTTTATTGGGCGACTTCTGGAACATGACTACTGTTTTCCTGAGGTTTATAGATAGACTGAAAGAGGCGGCAGTATATGCAAATTCGTTTACCGTGTTCATGTTCATTGTGAGCTAGCAGGGCGCAATCATCGGCAAAGAGACGCTCCGTTATGACCATCTCCTTTGTGTTTGTATGGGATAGTAGACGTCGAAGATTGAACACATTGCCGTCAGAACGAAACCGGATATAGATGCCTTCGTGCAATCGCTGCCTCATTTGACCCAGCATTACGCCAAAGAAGATGGCGAATAGAGTAGGAGCAAGTACACAGCCCTGCTTCACGCCATTTTCTATTGGGAAGTGATCAGAAAGGGCACCATTGTGTCCCACGTGAAGCTGCTTGAGAATGGATGGGAACGTAGATGGGCATCACAGCCTGGCTAAAATCCTCCACAAACCATCGCGACTGACTGTGCCGAAAGCCATGGTGAGGTTCACAAAGGCAGCGTATAGGTTTAAGTTCTGCTCTTTGCATTTTTCTTGTAATTGTCTCAGAAAAAATATCATGTCAGATGTACCTCTACCGGCTCTGAAACCACATTGGCTTTCAGATAAGACCTCGTCCACTAAAGAGTGGGTTAGTCGGTCGAGCAACTTAGTATGAAGTCATTAATGATGAAAATTATTACAATAACTACAATAATTTATAAAGCGCTGTCACATCCAATATTTAATGAAAGCAGATTTATATTTTAAATAATGGGTCATGGTATTATGGTATATTCCTATACAAATCGCGTTTTTGAGAATGTACTAGGAGGAAGCATAAGCTTTTAACATTAAGTAAATGCCTCTCTAACCGTTCTAATTTCTCTTATCTTTTAATTGAATGGGTTGCCCGAGTCAGCCGGGAAAACCAAGGATTTAGCATATTTTAAGTCACAGATCAACATACATGACTAGATTGACACATGGAATTCGTAAGACGTAACAATCTTATTTTTTGAAGAAACGTCTGTCATCTATAAGTAATACCAAAAAGCTTCAAACTCATTAAGCTGATATTTAGTTTTCAGACTACCTACATGTATAAATAGAATACATTATGTAATCCTACGAATGCATACATCCAGTTTTCGATGGGTTATCAAACTTTATATCATTTGTAGAGAATTAGGCTTACACCTATAATATAACACATGGGCGTAGCCGGGAGGGGAGTGTCTTCAAACCATCACTTGCCTCAGACCTCATTTTCTGAAAGGGAAACTTTACTTACTACTCCAGTGCAGACAACTTAAGCAAACTAGTCACCAAATTTCACGAGAGTAGCCAAAAGGGTTTTTGTTGTTACTCTCCCCCTCCAATACAAAAATTAAAGCATTTTACCATTTTCTACCAGTCGCTGGACTCCAATGAATAGCAGATTTGGTTTTTTGAATTTATTTAGCGGAAGAGTAGCAGGCTGATTGCACTGTAGATACCTTAGAATATGCATTTTTAAATCTTAAAATAATGGAAATAATGCTTCGTTTCGGTTTTCGCCCCGGACCCCACTGGGGTCCCCCCTTGACTCCCTAGCTGCCCTTAGGCGTTGTGTACTGTCTTTCCACTAATTATAGGAAGAGGGTATTGTAGGGTAGAAAAAACGTTTGAAAGAACGAAAGATCAAAATATGAGGATTAATTACATATACACACAGACAGTAATATATATATATATAAATTGCGGAGTGAGGTAAAAATCCCCCCCCCCCCGAAAATATATGACATGCCATTTGTGGGCCGGTTTATATGGTAATGCCCGGGCCGATTTTGATACCCAGTCCGCCCCTTATATATATATATATATATATATATATATATATATATATATATATATATATATATATATATATATATATATATATTATAAAGTAGAATGTGAGGGGTATGTATGTATGTATGTATGTATGTATGTTACTTATAGACATCAAAACCGCTTGACCAATCTTGATAAAACTAGGCAGGAATGTTCCTTGGGTACCAACTTAGACCTTAGTGAATGTATTGTAGCCCTAAAACAAATGTAAGACCCTCAAAAAAAATAAAGTTGTCCGACTCTATTACAGCTATAGTATTTTATGGATCTAGGCCATGTCTACAATGTTGACATAAGAAAAGATAGAAAGGATTTAGACCTAGATCTAATTTTAAGAAATACACTTTGCGCAGATAGTTTTTTTACTTTGACACATGAAAATACAAAAGAAGATCCATTGATTTCATTATATAATAAAATTAACCTTCAATTTTGTGTTTCAAAAGCATTTTTTACATTAATTAGTTCCTGATATCTGTGACTACAGATTTCCTGACGAACATTCTTTCATTAGACAATACCGTGATGAATCGCGTACTAAAAATTAATTCGTTTAATTGTTTACTTTATAATCCCATCCCTAGATCTAAAACTCTAATTCAACTCTAAGATGATAAAACTTCTCTTCGCACAGATAGTTTTATACTTTAACACATAAATATATTAATTAAAGTCCATTCATTTCATATTTTGATCAAATAAACATTCAAATTTGGTTTTCTAAAGCTACATTCGTTTACAAAAGCTGCGAAGCCGAGTTGAGATAGGCCTAGATCTATATTCATTCATGAATCGCGTACTAAAAATTATTTCGTTTAATTGTTTACTTTATAATCCCATCCCTAGATCTAAAACTCTAATCCAACTCTAAGATGATAAAACTTCTCTTCGCACAGATAGTTTTATACTTTAACACATAAATATATTAATTAAAGTCCATTCATTTCATATTTTGATCAAATAAACATTCAAATTTGGTTTTCTAAAGCTACATTAGCTTACGAAAGCTGCAAAGCCGAGTTGAGATAGGCCTAGATCTATATTCATTCATGAATCGCGTACTAAAAAATATTTCGTTTAATTGTTCACTTTATAATCCCATTTATTTAACAAAGCTATCGCTCTTTTCGTTTTTAATAGATAAGAATGTATCGACTTCGGGTAAACCATTTTCGAAAAACTAATTTTATTTTCGTAGCGAAAGAGAAATAACGTGAAAGGATCATTAGCTACGTTTAACATACATCTAAATCCAATCCACTAGATTATTCAAAAGCAAATGTTTTAATTTTAAAAAATGGATTTAAGCCTATTAGCTATTCTGATTTGATAGCTTCATTCACACTATTTTTACATTGACACATTCGCTTTACTTATTACATTATTATTTCGTTTAATTGTTTACAAAATACTCTCAGTGACTATATCGAAAGTAATGCGCAAATAAAGACCCGCGGGTCGCGGGTAACATATGTCTAGTATCTTATATTATAAAGTAGAATGTGAGGAGTATGTATGTATGTATGTATGTATGTATGTTACTTATAGACATCAAAACCGCTTGACCAATCTTGATAAAACTAGGCAGGAATGTTCCTTGGGTACCAACTTAGACCTTAGTGAATGTATTGTAGCCCTAAAACAAATGTAAGACCCTCAAAAAAAATAAAGTTGTCCGACTCTATTACAGCTATAGTATTTTATGGATCTAGGCCATGTCTACAATGTTGACATAAGAAAAGATAGAAAGGATTTAGACCTAGATCTAATTTTAAGAAATACACTTTGCGCAGATAGTTTTTTACTTTGACACATGAAAATACAAAAGAAGATCCATTGATTTCATTATATAATAAAATTAACCTTCAATTTTGTGTTTCAAAAGCATTTTTTACATTAATTAGTTCCTTATATCTGTGATTACAGATTTCCTGACGAACATTCTTTCATTAGACAATTCCGTAATGAATCGCGTACTAAATATTAATTCGTTTAATTGTTTACTTTATAATCCCATCCCTAGATCTAAAACTCTAATTCAACTCTAAGATGATAAAACTACTCTTCGAACAGATAGTTTTATACTTTAACACATAAACATATTAATTAAAGTCCATTCATTTCATATTTTGATCAAATAAACATTCACATTTGGTTTTCTAAAGTTACATCGGTCTACAAAAGCTGCGAAGCCGAGTTGAGATAGGCCTAGATCTATATTCATTCATGAATCGCGTACTACACATTATTTCGTTTAATTGTTCACTTTATAATCCCATTCATTTAAGAAAGCTATCGCTCTTTTCGTTTTTAATAGATAAGAATGTATCGACCTCGGGTAAACCCATTTTCTCAAAACTAATTTTATTTTCGTAGCGAAAGAGAAATAACGTGAAAGGATCATTAGCTACGTTTAACAAACATCTAAATCCAATCCACTAGATTATCCAAAAGCATTTTTTACATAAATTAGTTCCTGATATCTGTGACTACAGATTTCCTGGCGAACATTATCTCATTAGACATTACCTAATGGTTACACATTAACACAATTCTCTACTGAGTCTATTCCTAGGCCTAGGTCTAAAACTCTTATTGAACTCTAAGATGATAAAACTTCTTTTCGCAAAGATAGTTTTATGCTTTAACACATAAACATGCTAATTATTGTCCATTCATTTCATATTTTAATCAATTAACATTCAAATTTGTTTTTCTAAAGCATTTTTAATATATTCGTTCGCTGTTCGCTAAAGCTAAGTAGCCGTGTTGAGATAGGCCTATATTCATTCATGAAAAAAAGTTCACGCATGCGCAGCACAGAATGAACTCAATAGTCTATTAAAGCTCTAGATTAGTGTAGATTTAGATCTATGTCTACCTCAAGATCTACTTTATACTTTATACACATGAACATAAAAAATTTAGTCTATTCATCTCAAATTTAATCAAATATATGTAGGCCTACAAGCAAATGTTTTAATTTGAAAAAAAAATGGATTTAAGCCTATTAGCTATTTTTATTTGATAGCTTCATCCGCACTATTTTTACATTGACACATTCGCTTTACTTATTACATTATTATTTCGTTTAATTGTTTACAAAACACTCTCAGTGACTATATCAACAGTAATGCGCAAATAAAGACCCGCGGGTCGCGGGTAACATATGTCTAGTATATATATATAATCTTTATTTTTCCGTAAGAAAATTAGTCTTACTATTTGTGCATTGCACAAAAAAAAAATCTCTATAAAAATAAATGTACATTTCCACCAGACTCACTACTAATTTACATGTGAAAAGTTAGATACTTAGTATTTTTAGTTTATTAAAGACGCTCCATAATTTACGGACTTAGAACGCGATAGTGACGTTAGGACTTAGTTGGGTTAGAAGCTACTTATAGACATAAAATCAGTTGGTGATAGGATTTCATAAGGGCGGGACGTATTTATTGACATAGACATCGATCGTGGCCTTCTTGGTGAATTAAACCTTTACTTGAATTGTTCAACGGTGTTTGGATTAATTTCTGCACTTTTTAAACTATATGCTGTCTGTTTGCTTGTTGGTTAATCACATTGAAATACACCCGCACAAGAAACTCAAACATCTGAAAAGTAATCTGTCGGAACGAGACAGGCATCATTTAGCTACAAGACAAATAGACATCATGACAATATATATATACAACAAAGCAGAAAGTAAGGCCTATGTGTGTATGTATCTATGCATGTGTGGGTTATGTCCCGCATAGAAATCAAAACTGATTGACCCATGGGCGTAGCCAGAGGGGTTTGGGTTCAACACTCCCTCCCCCAAATGAAATCGAATCGAAATTTAGTGACTGATTTTTTGCTTGGATTTTATTTATTTTACTTGAAATTTTAATACTAAACCATCACTTGCCTCAGCAACCCCTACCCAGGGGTTATAAAAAATAATGCAAACGACAATCCCGAATTCCAAGAGCATGGCTAAGAAAGATTTTAATTTTAAAACCCCCTCTAAAATCTACGATAAAACACCCTTTTCAATATAAGACTATCCAAGAGGAGTTTTGTGTTTAAAACCCCCCTACGCTCATAGATTTTTGAGTGTGTAATTTGCTTTTTTTATATATATATTGAAGAGGTATTTTTAGAATCAAACCCCGTTGGTAGGCCTACTAATTCTAATCATAATTGCTCTATTTACTTTATAGATCTAGACTAGTTCTTATCTTAGCTAATATAATACAGACGTTACTTCAAAAAAGAAGATGGTTACGTCTTAGATTTCTATACTAGTTCTAGATGTTAAATTGTAGTCTAGATATCTAGATCTAGACCCAGAATATAGACTAGGTTCAGATCTAGAATCTAGTCGAGGTCCAGATTTAAAAATCTAGACTAGGTCTAGATCAAGATCTAGAACAAAATCTAGAATCAAGAATAGATCTGTAATATAGACTAGACCCACAGATATATAATCTAGAATAGAATTCGTATGACTTTACATATTTAATCTTAATATCACTAGACCTATAGATGTCAAGTGTAGGCCTATAATGAGGATATGTCAAACTTTTAACTAAAATGAAATTCGTATTAAAATTATTAAAAAAAGCAACATTTGATTCAGTATTCTGTTCCATGAGTTAGTTAATAAATTGAAAATATATTTGTAATGATCCATTGTGACCTTACATGCAAATTTTTGTACCAATGCGCCAATCTATGAATGAAGCTTGATTTATTAATGAAGATGTCTGTGACTGTGGCGTCACTAGGGTGGGTGTCACACGGTGCGGTCAGCTCAGGGTGTCACCCCCCCTTTTTTAAAATCCTTTTTTTTTGTTACATATATAATATGTTTATAATTAGCGAGTCATGTGAAACTCATCATTAATCCTTAATCTTTGGAATCGAAGACATTATCATTGATCTATAGTTCAACAATGCAACCATAAGTAAATTGAACTGTTTTTTTTTTCTGGATTTCAAACTTGAAAACTTATCATTAAGTTGATCAAAGTTAATTTCCTTAGCTATCTCATTTTTAATAAAATTCCCCTTTGTGAACGTGTCGTTTGTTCCTTTGTCTCAAAAAGTTCTTAATTTTAATTCTAAATCCTTTTTCACATGACGCCATAGATAAACAGATGGTAAGAAACGGTTGAAGGCTTTGTTGAATGATCTAGAGATATTTTTAAGGTCTTAGTGACATATAAATCATGCACTGTCAACTTTTATTTTCTTCAAGAATAACTTTTGTTGCCTTTAAACCTTTCTCAATCGTGGTATTATTATATACGCCAATATTTTGAAACTGATATTTACACTACCTCTTTGGTTTTTGAGCTAAAGAATATTTCGGTTGAATTGCTCTATATTTATCTGCTACATCAATGATTGCTTCCAGTAGGAGTTAAAGCTCAGAGTTAAAAAACGATCAATGCACATAAAAATGAACCTCTTTTTCTCTTCTTAAATAGTGAGTCCGACATCTTGTGATCTCTCGCCTGACATTTTCTTCTTGTTTTTTTTTTCTTCTGAATCACAGTGGTTGTTTTTTTTTTTTAGAAGAGCCTTTCTTAATAACACTTTGCGCTAACGAGTTATACATTTGAAAAGATTTAATTAGTCACCACTTTGACAATAGTCCAAAGATAGTACTACTCTTGTGTATATTTGGTCTTCTAGTACTCCCCCCCCCCAAAAAAAAATAAATAAAAAAGTAAAGATAGGTAAAATAAAAGATCTTAAAGCTGCGCCTCTAGTGTTAATAATTTCAGGACGAAAAAAGTATTTCAAGCATATTGAAAAATGCCAGGCAAAAAGCTAATTTAGATTGAGTGAATATTATAGGATTATAATTATGTTGGTTCTTTATACATTTCCTGTATTCCACCATGGTTTCAGACATTGAAGCAGCTTTTTCATATCTTTGAGAACCACATATAAATTCAAGCTCAACCTTTTCTAGACATTTTGAGATATTAAGTTAATCTCATCAGCTTTTTTAAAAATGTCCGTTAAAATCGTATAACTTCTGATCAGCGTAAGCTATTTTAGGTGTCAGGTGCGTAGTCAAACAAAATAAAAAGGTGCTAAAGTCATTCTGACTCTAATATCATTTACGTACTTTGCTAAAACATTTATAACTTTTTAACATTACAGATGTACTTTTAGTTATGGGTTTCAGCTACATTACATTTCAATCATCTCAGGAAAATCTTTATTCAATAAAGGCTAGTTGTTAATATGGTCAAAAAATGTCAAATATTCTGCTTTTATAGAAACAGCCCATGCAATATATCCTTCCGTTGTTTTTCTTCTTTATATCAATCATAGCAACGACTTCATTGTCCATTGAATAGGTAGCCATTGTTTTCAAATTTTCCAATCCAGATGAATTCTTCATATAACTTTTAATATTCCAATCCCGGACTTTATTGCAATACGATTAGTTAAAAATAGTCGACAACAAAAGAATTTTTTTTTTGCTATAAGTGACTTAATCGTCCCCATTCCCCCGCAACCCCTTAGTGGTCTGTGACCTTTTTAGAAAACTATATCCCCTAAAGCTTTTCATTTAAAAGTGGTGCATTTAAAAAAAATAATCTGCTTGCATATTTAATTTAAAAAATTAGATGGTTCACTTTCGGAAAGCTAAAAACAAAATAATTATATTCTGAGGTATCTGCAGTGCATTATCCTGCTATTAAAAAGTTTTATTTCAAAAGCTAATGTGCTATTCTTACTGACTCTAAGGACCTCTATGAAAGTGTGGCGTGAAGTTGTACTAGGATGTCACTTTTTGCGCTTTCCTCATAATGACCTCCATGTCAACGCTACCCTTATTATGCGTAATTTATCTTGTCGGATTACATGTCCAACATGCGACGCCCTGTCACAACCTTACTAAGGGGTCGACTCCCAGTTCGGCATATGATTTCCTTGATTAAGACCCAATCTTTATAACTGAATAAAATCCGTCATAGCCATCTTTGTTGAGTCACATTTAGTCATTTTCAATTTCGGCAGATGACTAATCACTGCACTTTATTATGGAGCCCAGCCACACAAATGTGTAACCTCTCTTGGCTACGCTCTTGGAATAAGTTGACTGAAGTTCGCTTTAGATTTTATATCGAAAAGGGAAGTTTTATCATCAAAATCATCTGTTTGGGGGGGGGGGGGTCAAATAAAAAAATCTCTGTAGTTTTTTTTTTAAAATTCAAAACCCTATTTAGCTACGCTCATAGAATTTGGTGAGAGTAGTTTGCTTTAGAATAATATTGAAGAATGTGTTTTCAACCTCAGAACTCTCTGTAGGGGGATTTTAAACTAATAACGATCTGGAGGGGTTTTAAACTTTTAAAAAAGCCATTTGGAGGAGGAGGTTTAACTCATAACCCCCCCTATGGCTTGGCTATGCTCATTTAATTTTAGTGTGTAATTTAAATTTAATATTTTAAGACGAATTTTTAGCATGAAAACAATTTCAATGGGTAGGGGTAAACTCAAAACTCTCAAAATACTATGCTCTTAGTATTTTGATTGTTTATTTTTTCAGCTTCAGGTCCCGCTGAAAAGGGATGGGGGATATCTGAAAAGGGATGGGGGTTAAACTTAAAACCCCTTTGGTTATGCTAAAAGATTTTTAAGTGTCTACTTTGCTTTTTTTATATTGAAGAGATATTTTTTAGCTTTAAACCCCACTGGTGAGGAGTTTAAACTCAAATTTTTTTTTGGCTACGCTCATAGCATTTTGAGTGATTTGCTTTTTTATATTAAATATGGGTTTTATCGTAAATTTCGGAGGGGTTTTAAAATCAAAATCTTCTTTAGCTATGATCTTAGAATTTGGGGATTGTCGTTTGCATTATTATTTTTTGTTTTGTTTAATAGAAGAGACGAATTTAACTGCAAAACCCTCTGGTAGGCGGTTTGTAATTCAAAACGTCTTGGGCCGCGCTGGGGCAGGTGATGGTTTAGCATTAAAATTTTACCTAAAATAAACAAAATAAAAGCAAACAAAATTAAAAAGAGAGTTTGTGTTGCCACACAAACTCAGAGGCCGCCCCCGTAGAAGACGGATCCCTGTCGGATCCGCATATTCGCAAGGAATATTCAAGACGTGATTTTGTTTTGATTGTTAAAAGTAATAATGTTTCAAAGATTCATTTGGCGTTGTAAAAATATTTTTTAAAATGTAAAATCTACCTCTGGTTGACGGAGGATGGCATCGAGCAGGCTATGAAACCGAGACCGTAGAGATAATCAGTCCTGCGCGCTAACCGCACGACCAGGCATTGCTCTTAACCGGATGACAAACTGGATACAAACTAATAGCCTACTATTGATAATATACCTACACATTACAGAATGACAACTACCGGATATGTACAATATGTCAGAAGAGCGATTTTAGATAATCTTTTGGTATTGAGCATTTTCATTTAAATGGAACTAGAATGAGGATGTAGATCTACCTAAATTAAATTAAGCTCTCTCAATATCTATCTAGATCTAGATATGAAATATATATTTGGGATAATGTAGATGTAATTTAGAAAATATTTATTAAAAAAAAAACACTAGATAATAAATAAATAGACTAATTGCAATATTAAATTTTAAAATAGTAGATTACTTTTAGTATTTTATAACATTGCAATATTGACATATTGACAATCTAGACTTTAGAAATAAAAATCTACACTTTAGAAATTAAAATTATAAATCTTGATCTAGTCTAAATAATGGCTGTCGTGGTAGTGCGGTTTGCGCGCTGGACTTTCGTTTGGATTCATCGATGGTCCCAGGTTCAAACACTGCCCACTCCATCCCCCATCGTCCTGCGGGAAATTTGGACTACAACTCTGAAGGAACATCCGAAACATTTAAAACAACAAACATTCTAAACTAGACCAAGAAATTCTAGATCTAGATTCTACAATGATTTTAATTAGAACTTAAATCTAAATCTACTTTTAGAAATCTAGCTCGTGTTAAAAAAAAACACTAGATCTAGTGTAAAAAATCTAGCTCTAGTGTAAAAAAAAAATCTTGATGTAGTGTAAAAAATCTAGATTAGATCTTAATCTAGCTATTATGTCTTTTTAAAATGCGAGTCACATTACGAGGTTAAATAATATTACTATACCGAGTTGTATTATCATTTCATTTAAAGAATTTATTTCATACTAGCCTGACATTACCCGGTCTAAGTTTGTGTTTACTAATCTAGTGGATTGGATTTAGATGTATGTTAAACTTAGCTAATGATCCTTTCAAGTTTTTTCTCTTTCGCTAATATAATTAGTTGTGCGAAAATGGGTTTTATCCGAAGCCGATACGAAAAAAAGCGATAGATTAATAGTACAATTAAAAACGGGTTTACCGGATTTGTTAATTAAATGGGATATAAAGTAAACAATTAAACGAAATAATTTTAGTACGCGATCTAGGCCTATCTCAACACGGCTCCAAGACCAAAAGTCTAAAAATCTTACAAGGAACGCAGAGGGCATCCAAAAGAAAAAAGAAGCTCTAAAAATATTTCTGCATGAGAAAGAAACTGATGTAGCTTGCATCCAAGAAACTCATTTGAACAGTAATCTTCGTTTCTCCATTAGAGGCTACTCCTGCATCAGACAAGATAGAGAAATCAGACCCAAAGGAGGAATCCTCACTCTCATTAAAAATGACATCCCTACCACAGACATAACTATGCCCAACTCCTCAGAATCAGAAATAATGGGAACTAAGCTAATTCTCCCGGATGGAAATATTAATCTATTTAACTGCTACTTCCCACCAGACAAGGAAATTGAAATTGACCACATACAAATACCTGACCAAGAAGACTGTCTAATCTTAGGAGATATGAATAGTCACTCTCAGAGCTGGGGTTACCCAGACCTAAATGCCAGGGGAGAAGAAATTGAAGAATGGCAAGCAGAGAACAGACTTATCTTGCTAAATAAACCTGAGGACAAACCAACCTTTTTTTCAAGAGCCTGGCTAACATCAACCACTCCAGATCTAGCCTTTGCAACAGACAACTTATCCAAAAAGTGCACTAGAGAAGTTGCAGACCAGCTAGCCACCAGCGACCACAGACCCATATTGATCAGTATCGATACCTCCTTCAAAATATCAGAAAACTTCACCATCCCCAGATGGAACTACAAAAAAGCCAACTGGCACCTATTCTCAAAGCTCACAGACCTATACACAACTTCAATAAACTGCAAATCAAATCAGGTTAATAAGTCATTCTCAGCTTTCTCCAAAGCAATCCTCCTAGCAGCTAAGGAATCAATTCCTAGAGGAGCAAGAAAAGATTATATCCCCAACTGGTCTGATCACCTTCAACAACTCCACAATGCCACTATTGAAGCCAGAAACACAGTAGAAAATAACCCTTGTATAGAAAATAACATAAATCTAAAAGCAGCTAACGCAGTTTTCAGGAAAAATTACCTTTCCGCCATGAGGAAAAGTTTGCATGAAAAAACAGAACAACTAAACGTAGATAGAGATGGCCACAAACTCTGGCGTATAGCCAAATGTCTCAACCAGGAAGAATAAAGAACAACTCTTATAGTAATAGAAAAGGACAACAAACCCCTGAAAGGCCAAGAAGCAGTAAATGAATTCATTAAGTTTTTCCAAAGCGTAGGACAAATACAAATTAATGAAAGTAGAAATAAAGATGTAAACTCAGAAATCCAAGATAAATTTAAAGAAAACAATCCAGCTTACTCCTTGGGAATGACCACTAATCTTAAAATGAAGGAACTAGATGAATCCCTAAAAGTCCTCAAACCAAAATAAGCCCCGGGCCCAGACAAAATATCAAATGACATGCTTCTTCACTTGGGTCCTCAAGCCAAAAGAAAACTGCTACAATTATTCAATGCTAGCTGGAAATCTGGCAGAATTCCAAACATCTGGAAAAAAGCCATTATGATCCCTATACTAAAGCACGGCAAGCTAAGAAATAAACTGGATAGCTACCGTCCCATCAGCCTCACTAGCTGTACTTGCAAACTGATGGAAAGAGTGATAAATAGAAGGCTGACATGGATCCTTGAGTCAAATAACCTACTCACTGAAGCCCAGGCTGGCTTTAGAAAAGGCAGATTAACAGAAGATCAAATTGCCTTTACACAAGAAATAGAAGACGGCTTTCAAGAAAAGAAACCAACAACAATTGTGTGGGTTGACTTAGAAAAAGCATTTGACAAAGTCTGGGAACAAGGTCTCTTGCTCAAGCTAATCGAGCATCACATATCCCACAGAATGTACAACTGGATAAAGGAATACCTAAATAATAGAAAAGCCTTAGTTTGCATGCAAGGACAAAGAAGCCACACAGTGGGTATAAAAAATGGCGTCCCCCAAGGAGGAGTCCTATCCCCAACACTTTTCCTAATATTCATAAACGATCTAAATCAAAATCTACCCAAAAAATTAAGAGCAGCGTGTATGCAGATGACCTTGCCTTAATTAGCACAGAAGAATATGTAGGAACATCGAAATTTCGATTACAAGATGCTCTTGATAAACTCAATAATTGGTCCAAAGACTGGGGCATGTCCATTAACACAAAAAAGACAACATATACCATATTCTCACTGTCAACAAAACAACAAACAATAAAATTAACATTAGATAAGGAAGCTTAAAAAAAAAATGACAGCCCTACATATCTTGGAGTCACCTATGACCCGAGACTAACCTGGAAAAACCAAATAGATAAAACACAGAGTAAAGGCATCCAGAGACTATCCCTCTTGAAAAAATTAGCTGGCACAGATTGGGGAGCTAATCACAACATCCTGAAAAAGACCTATACCAGTTATGTAAGACCTGTACTAGAATATGGTGCCACAGCATGGGGCTCAGCAGCCCAAACCAACCTAAGAAAAATAGACAAGGTTCAAAATATTGGTCTAAGGATAATGACAGGAGCAATCCAAACAACACCAATAAGAGCTATGGAGGAAACCGCTGCCCTGATCTCTCTGGATGAAAGAAGAGAAATAAAAATCTTTTCCCAATTCACTAAATTGGAAACCTTGGAGAGGCACCCACTCAGAACAAAAATCCACAAAACTGGCACAAAAAACCGTCTCAAAAGGACCAATTTCATACAGGAATCTCTAAACCTAAAAAAGAAACACCAACTTGAAAAAATTACTCTGGAATCCTCGATACACTATAATGAATCTCCACCCTGGGACGAAAGCCCTCTTCCTACTATAAGGGACCATATTGAAAACATAAAAAGAAAATCTGATTACAGACCAACAGAGCTCAAGGAAATAGTGAACTGTTTTCTACATACCAATTACCCTAGCAATCAGTAGATCAGAGTTTACACGGATGGCTCATCCCATAAAGCCACCACAAATGGAGGAGCTGGAATACTTATCGAATGGCCAGATGGAGGAAAACTAGAAAAATCGTTTGCAACTGGAGAGCTCTCTGACAGTCACAGAGCAGAAAGGGAAGCAATAGCACTAGCTGCTACCATGCTAGCAAATCATCACAGTCAGATTGTCTTTCTAACAGACGCAAAAACAACCCTCCAAAGCTTGCAAAACTCTGATTCCCCTTATATAAAAAACCTCAGAACAGCACTTACAAAGCTCAACCACAACAGCAAAAAAACTGTTATTCAATGGATACCAGCTCACATACAACTAGCAGGAAATGAGAAGGCTGACACACTCGCCAAGAGTGGGAGAACAAACTCACAAGTAAACTCTGCACTCTATCCAGAAGAAATGAAGAAATTAATTGTAGATAAAATAAATGAGAAATGGACGAGCTCCCATCCAAATCACAAGAAAGATGACGCTTACTATAAGCTATCCCGACAAGACCAACGTCTAATCTTTCGACTCAGGACCGGACACAACAGAATGCGACAACACATGTTCCGGAAGCTCAAAATTGGAACCAGTGAAATCTGCCCATGTGGAGTATCACCAGAAAATGCCGATCACGTCCTCCAAAACTGCTCTCTCTACCAAGAGGCCCGTATATGACATTGGCCCCAAATCACCCCAATAGAAAGAAAACTATATGGAGAGTTCCCTGATTTGGAAACCACTGCGCAGTTCATCTCATGTATTGGTCTAGTCATATGAACACTCCAACATAACAATGAGAACGATGAAGAAGAAGAAAAAAACACGGCTTCGCAGCTTTCGTAAACGAATGTATTAAAAGGTTTTAGAAAACCAAATTTGAATGTTAATTTGATCAAAATATGAAAGGAATGGACGATAATTAGTATGTTCATGTATTAAAGTATAAAACTATCTGTGCAAAGAGAAGTTTTATCATCTAAGAGTTTTAGATCTAGGAATCTAATGAAAAAATGTTCGTTAGGAAATCTGTAGTCAGAGATATAAGAAGCTAACGTATGTAAAAAAGGTTATGAAACTCAAATTTCAAGGTTAATTTTACTATCTAACGAAATCAATTGTATTTTCATGTGACAAAAAAACAACAACTATCTGCGCAAAGAGTATTTCTTAAAATTAGATCTAGATCTAAATCCTTTCGATCTTTTCTCATGTCAACATTGTAAACATGGCCTAGATCCATAAAATACTATATCTGTAATAGAGTTGTTCTTTTTTTTTTGAGGGTCTTAAGTTAGTTTTAGGGCCACAATACATACACTACGGTCTAAGTTGGTACCCAAGAAACATTTCTGCCAAGTTTTATCAAGATTGGTCAAGCGGTTTTTATTTCTATACAGGGACATACATACATACATACGCCAAACATTCTGCTTTATAGTATAGATGAAGTCAAAGGACAAAAATCCACTACGTCACACGGCCTAGTGAGACTAAAAAATATCATCTATACGAGCAGCTTGTCGAGGGTTCATAGACATTGGTGCACCGAGTGATTTCTTTTAGTGTTTCATTTAAAGAATTAACTCCATATGACGTCAAAGGAAAAAAAATCCACCACGTCACATGGCCTAGTTAGCTTAAAAAATATCATCTATACGAGCAGCTTGTCTAGTGTTCATAGACATTGGTGCACCGAGTGAGATCTTTAAGCGTTTCATTTAAAGAATTAACTTCATATGACGTCAAAGGAAAAAAATTCCATTACGTCACACGTCCTAGTTAGACTAAAAAATGTCTTCTATACGAGCAGCTTCTCTAGGTTTCATAGACATTGGTGCACCGAGTGAGATTGGTCAACGCCAGCAGCACTTTTAACAGAGCTATACATAGAATACTTAACCAACGAAAAGACACAGTATCTTACATAGATGACATTTGCCTATTCCATAAAACATGGAATGAACACATGAAAGGATTACATGAAGTCTTCAACATAATACAACAATACGACTTCACGATAAAACCCAGCAAGGTTGAATTGGCTATGACTGAAGTATCTTTCCTATGTCATCGAGTTAGCTACAATTCACTTCGACCACAAGAAGATATCATCAAACGCATTTTAGACATCAAAGTTCCCACAACTAAGAAGCAAGTTAGAAGCATCTTGGGACTGTGTAATTTTTACAGAACATTCATTCATAATTACAAAGCACTCACATCAACATTGACCAAGATTCCATGGTATACTGAACTACATGACACAATTGAAAATATCAAAGCAACTTTTTCCAGAGACAGTATACTCAAACTTCCGAACCGAGAAAAGCCTTTTCATCTCACCACCGACGCATCTTCATCAGCTATAGGAGCATGTTTAATGCAGGATTACCAAGGAACTTTACATCCTGTATTTTTTATTAGCAGGAAACTCTCACCAGCCGAAACTAGATACTCCACTATTGAACGTGAATGTCTGGCCATTGTCTGGGCCATTTCCAAATTCACCAAATATTTATTGGGTGCACACTTCACACTACTTACAGACCATGCACCACTAGCTTTCCTGAATTCGAAGAAGATGGCGAACGGACGATTAACACGTTGGAGTTTACAACTCATGGACTACCAGTTTGATGTCAAGCCAATACCACGTCACTTTAATGTATTCGCTGACACACTATCCAGATGTATATAGTTAATTACTTAGTTTCGTCATTATATTTTATCTTCACAGATATTTTATTATCAGATTGTTAAGTTTGTAATATGTTTATTACAGATCCAAAGTACCTTCTAAGAAAAGACACTCATCTTCATCATATTTCATTAGCATTTTATTTCATTTCGAATGTGACATTAAGTGTACAGTAGTTATATTTAAAGACATTACACATATTTTTATTTTATGAACCATGACTACAAATGTAATTATTCATTGATTACATATTGCAACTTACTGTGCTACTACAATCATCTTGTAATATCTCAACCATTTTTATTTTCATATGTAATGTTTTTATATATGTACATTTTTACATTAGTACTAACCAAATGAGTTATAATGTAATAATTATTTTTCATATTGATGACATTTTACATGTATTATACGCATTTCTATTACCATACAAATGCTTAAGAAAGCGGGGGGTAATATGTCACGTACGCTTTGTCTATATTTAGCCCAAGGTTTGACGGCAAGATTTCAGCTAGCTCGGGGGATTCCAAGCATGCAGCAACCTTCTGTTTTGGAATAAATGTGATTGGTTGGAAATCTTAATTATTGTACGATAATCTGTATTATATTGGTCAATTGATTAACCAAGCGACAAGAAGAGATTAGTCATGTGATAACGCCCAAAGGTCTGTAAAGATTCTAGATATTACCGCCAGTCTCGTGTTGGAACTCAAAGGAAGATAACATGATCATATTATTGTGTAGATCATTTAATTTAGTAGAAATATATATTTTATGTTTTATTCAATCACAGTGTATCATTGTAACTATTGTGAATAGCTTTTCCAAGTTTTGAATTAAAGTATTTGTATTTGACGAAGAGAAGTTTCTTCATTAAATATAATAATAATATACTTAGATCGTATTATCGACTAGTAAATTCTAGATGATCCTCTTATCAACTGGCAACTACTAGCAACTTATAAATGATCATCTTATCAACTGACGATTTCTAGATCCTCGGCAATCACGATCATTGATTGTGCAGTTTATATCAAGTTCATATTCAACGTGACATCTAGCATCATTGATGATCGTGACATGCATATTTCAAGTTTAAATAAATTGACTCGTCAGAGACTGATCAGATGTGGTCTACTTGATCTAATCTATGCATCGTTTAGTAAAGACAAAGTAAAAGTAAAATTATATTTACTATCTAGATCCAGAAATATTTTGCTTATTCTAGAATTAGAAATCTAGTCTAGATCTATAATTAATATTTATACTTAGTTATAGTCAGTTACCCAGTAGGCTTATAGATTGTATACTTATACTAATACTATTACTAGTATTATAAGTATAGTATATATGATTAATGATACAATACTATGTAACTATAACTATGCTGACTATAGTATAGTATATCATAGTATATGAGTATAAAATAAGTATAGTTGTATAGATATTCCATGGCTATAGTAATAATAGTTACAGTAAATGAGTAATATAGATCTAGTAAAAATCTAGTTATTATAATTGTGACAGGTTGGGGAAAGTGACGTGTGTTTGGCGCGTTTAATGTCTAGGGGATGATTATTTTTAAAGCTATCACCCACTAACCCGTCAGCATATAAATCGTGAGCAGGCACGCAACGAGACAAGCAATGAAAGAAAGATACAAAGTTAAAAATGAAGAATATTTATTTACATAAATATTTACATAAAAGAATAAAAAGGGGGAGGGTTTGCATCTATCTCTACTTGATACTAATTTAGATCATCACTCTTGCACTTAATAAGAGAGTATGTCACTTTGTCCTCTGACTTAGCTGGTTTTCCTGTTGATGTCGCAGCTGGTTGTGTTTTGGCTTGAGGTTCTTCAGCTGGAGGTGGCGCTCTAGCGGGTAGAGGGACGCCGGTGATTCAGTTCTTGTGGAGTCTCGATCCAAAGTTACGATACCTGTAGTGGGCACAGTAGTGCGGGTGGCTGGCTACCGTGGGCACAGGTGGTACTGCGGGCAGAGCGGATCTGCGTAAGCAGCGTAGTGAACAGGATAAGTCCAGTGAGTTGCAGAGGGTTTGGCGTAGCTATGACGTCTCGCACAGATCTGAGTCTATATGGACGTCGCACCTAATAAATTGACAGGTGAATAGGCGGGCAAGGCCGATAGCGTCAAGTAGTAGAGTTGAGTAGATCCACGTAGGCAGTAGAGGATACTCAATAGCAAGTGGGCAAGTGATCCGATAAATAGGCAAGTGCAGTGCTGAATAGCACTAAGCACAAAGGCAATAGGTGATTCTCGATAGCGAATAGGCAGACACCTGAGGGAGGCTGCGGATAAATAAAGACAAGTTAGGACATGTCTCTCATGCATCTTATCGATTGAGGTGCATTCGTCAGATTGGTAAAATTGCGTTGAAGCACAATGGGGAGATGATGACAAATGGGATTTGGAAAATAGACGGCAGATAATAGCAATATAAAAATATACATAAAAGGGGAAATAATAATATGAAAATGTACATATAAGGGGAAATAATAATCTCAAATAAACAAATTAAGTTGGAAGAGAGAAAAAGGGGGGAGGAATGGGCGATGGTCAGCGACCATGACGGTTAGTTTACACACGACCGTCGGCCGAGACAATGGAGCGCGCTTGAATGGAGAGGGTGTCCGTTCAAGGGGCGCAACTTTCGTTAGAGTAAAATGAGTAAAGGGGAGATAATTCATATTTCTCTAAGCGCAGTATTAGTGCGCTTAGTAAAATTATCACGGTTGTCAGCCGAGATACAGAAAATAAAATAAGATGTACAAATATATACATGGTTGCATCAACGATCAACTGAGCAACGTAGCATTAATAGATTAATGCAATACATAAATAAATACCTATGTCATGTTTATGTTTTCTACTTACGACACTGAGAAATACACAATGCACTAATTAATGTAAATAAACTAATAAAATACACATGATAATCTCCAGTGAGAAATATGCACAAAGTAACTAAGATGGAACTTGTGATTAAGTTCGGCTTACCACCAGGTATTCCTCTAGGAGTAAGAATAAATGATACAGTCCAGACTCGATTGACAGCGATAGAGAAATAAGAGGGTCTGGTTTGATTTAATTTACCTTATATATAGGCCTGGAAAATGCGGGTGGAGACAGGAAATGTCATAGGCTTAGAATTATCTTACACGTTGTTGAATTAGACTCGAGGTGGGAGTCGCACCTTGGAAAGGTCAATGGGCGAGTTGCTCCGCGTGGTCTCCTAGATCAAAGAGAGACGTGGGAGAAGGGGGGGGAAGGTGACTTCAACTGCGCCCTTCAGACATCCGGCCGGTAAGATCAAAAAGACTGTGTTAATCTTTCCCCGATCAAGATGAGATAAGTCGAAAGACGCGGCCTAGCTATCTCCAATGTGGTCAACTAAGTCTAGCCTTGAGAGGAAAAGGTGGTGCGGGTGAAGAATTTGGGGGTAGGATGGGGAAATAATTAAAATAAAATAAATAAATAAAGATAAATAATAATTAATGCTGCGATAAGTATGAGTGACTCTGACAGCAAGCTTTTGACTTGTCACAATAATATAGAATCTAGTAGATCTAAATGGGAGCCGCCTACAGTTAGCACAGACTACAACTATGACTAAAAGTAGTCTATCTTAGTATCAAGATCTACTATGATCAGGCCTAAATCTAATCTAGTATTAGTAGTAATACTAGATCTTGTAGTCACCTTAGTAGTGCTAGTACTAATAACTATTAGGATCTAGATGATACTGACACTAACAGTGAAATGAGGATGTTATAGTCACAATAGAAATATACCGATAGTAACGGAAAGTAGCTCTACTAGATCTATATCTAGGAGATAGTCACCGTGTGATAGATCTAGTCTAGTGAGCTAGTGCCATTAGTGGAACGTTAAATTTATATCAGATGTAAGTCAATGACTCAATGCTTTATCTCAATTATTATTTTTAAATAAAAAAAGTAGACATTTATAAATCTAGATCTCTTATATTATATGTTATAGTACATAGATTATAGATCTAGAAGACTAAATAAATATCTAGATCTATAACTTTTAAAACTTTGGCAATGATTGATTTGATTTGATCAGGCTTTCTTGGATTGAAACTCACATCCTAAATGTTAAAGTCATTAGAATGTCTCAAAAGTCTGAAACTGATTAGAGAGGGACAATGAGGCAAGAGTCTATTACTGTCTATGATCTATCTGCTTACTAAGCTAGTTAAGTTTAATCTTGACAACTAGTCCTCTAGTTTCTAGATCTAGATTAAGTTTAGATTTAGACTCTATAACATAAAAATATTTACTGGTACTAGCTAAAATGCTAATCAACAGATCTAGAGAACTTATTGTTAAGATATCAGTATACAATTCAAACTAGTTATAGAGATATAATCTAAATAGGGCATTTGCCGTGCCTAGACCCCATAATTTAAAAACATACACAAGCTATAATGTATAATATAAAATATTTAATGTATTTTCTATGCCAGGTTATGGTCATGCCTAGACCCTGTTCACTAGACATACAGTTCATGCCATTTGAAATGATATGGTGTCAAGTTAGATTTATCACCTGAAATTCAGGATGATAATATAAACTTCATATAGATCTGGTCAGTTATTTGTTATGATGCTTTGATCAACTTGGAATTGTTATATAAAGCGTGTGTTTGAATGTCCATATCTGACCTTATGAATGAGATTTTGGTGCATTTCATACCTGTAGTAAGGCTGTAAGTATCATCAGTGAAAGGTTTAAATTCTTTAAAAGCTGTTAGAAATTGACATGTTTTGTTTACATGAACAGGGCCGCCGCTACCTATTGTGCAATGTATGCATTGCACGCAGGTGGTCGAATGTAAGGGGCGGCCAAATCATTATTCCAAGATTCCTTTTTTTTAATTTTTGGTTTAATAAAAAAAATACTTAAATATTTTATTTAAATTATGATGATTCCATTATCCTTTGAAAACATGGTGGTGGTGGGGTGGGAAAAAAAATCTCCCCCCAACCCCCCCCCCCCCCCGAAAAAAATCCTGGCTACGCCCATCTATATATATATATATATATATATATATGTGTGTGTGTGTGTGTGTGTGTGTGTGTGTGTGTGTGTATGCAATTAGAAAAATACTCTCGCTTTTAATTCAAATGTATAATGCATTATACATTTACATTTTTTTCCACACCCACTTTAATGACAAGGTGAGTTAACAATCTCTTATACTAATTTTAGGAATTTTTTAAAAAATTATATCACCTTTTTTACTCCCAAACATGTCACCACAAAATGTAAAGATGTACTTATCGTGAAGTATTGAACTGTTGACACTCGTGCATAATGTTCCGGAACTAGTTGTTATGATTGCGACCATAAAATTCAAAGAACTGACTGGAACTTTTCTTTTGGGTCATAATTTTCTTTGAGGTATGACATCTGGAAGTGAATCAGTTTCTGCACTAAATGGTAAACTGTGGGTATCGACAACTGATTCCAAGTTCTTGACGTCTTAAAATTTTCTTTCTAAATCCACAACTAAAGAATCCAAATAAGTCTTGTATTTTTCAACCATTTTACTAGAAATAGTTTCATCTTTCAGTAAAGAAAAAGAAAAAATCTAATTTCACTTGATTCCCTGGATTAATGTTTGTTTGAACAGATTTAAAGTGCACGTACATTTCATGTGCAAACAACCCTTTGCAATACTTCTGATGAAAAATATGAAACTGTCTTCCACTCTTAACTAGAAATATTACTAACTACATCACAATTAATGTCCTTTAGGGAACATAGCGATTTTTTTATACACCATATTCTTCTCAATATCTTGCCCATTCTAAGCCTGCAGACACTACTGATACCGAACATCGAAATGTTTTGTTTCCAAATCTTCAGTATTTCTTAAATACTGCGTGTTGTTAAGACTCAGGCTCTGATGAACTTGATCACTGAGATGATTGATTCATAGGTTTAATATTCAATGCAGCTATGCGCAAACTTTCACGTTAGTATTTATGACTGGAATATTGTTCTTTAACGTATTTTTTTGTTAAATTATTTTTCTCAGTCAAAGCACAAACTCCATCAGTCATTAAACATATCATTGAAAAAATACTGGCCTGAGTTTGTGTGTTTGACTGAATGTTTCGAAATATTGAGAGTAAGATAATTCATCGTTTTACTTTAAATATTTTATAATGACATGAAGAGACAATGTTTCTTTAGCCTCTGCATCATAATTGAAAAGAATCAGAAGGTTTCATAATTTAAATAGATATTCATTAAATATATTTATTTAATTATTTGGTTTGAATATAATTGAAATTTTTATATGTAGCCTATAATGTGTGGGCACACCTGAATTTTGTAATTGTCCGCGGGCCGCATAAAACACTCTGGAAGGCCGCATGTGGCCCGCGGGTCGTAATTTGAACACCCTGGCCTAGTTGTATTTCAATGCCACAGCACAAAAAAAAAATCGGTCTCTTAAGATGACTGTTGACGACTACATGCTTAGTTTAAATGCTTATGTTATTACTACAATCGACGATTTGATCTGTAGAGACGAATGCTGTCGAGAAGCTAACGGTTTTCTTGACGACGACTTATTATGGGCTGACAAATAACGATTCTCTTGAATATAACGAAGTTTCTTACAATGTCCACTGCTTCTGTGGATATTCTGGTTGTTTGATGACGGGTGCTGCTCTACGCTACTTCACTCGACCAACAGCGTCTGTAATGTCCAATGTAGAATAGATGAAACTAAGGTCACCTCCGATAAAGTCACGTTAAAGACTAACGGTTACACACTGAGTGGGTGGATGCGGATGCTTCCACAAAATCAACACTAAACAGTCTAGATATTGGTCTAGAACAGTTTGTGCACGAGAGATAGACTATAGAATAGATAACAAATGTTCAGCAAGGACGAATCAAATAAATACTGACCTTTTAAAGGTTAACTGCAGTGACCACTACGAAAAATTGCCAGCAGTTCAATAAGCAAACTGCTCCATCTAGACTTTCAAAGGGATACGACAGAACGATTCTTTGTAATACAGTAGGCTAACAAACTTGCAGTACTTACAATAACTTTTTACAGCAAGCAAACTATCCTTCTCAAACTTATGAGGTAACTTGATAAGATTCTATTGCTCTAAAAACCGTTTTCACGGTATGATCCGTCTAACAGATTTGCTAAGTCCTCTACTTGTTATAAATCAAAACGATTCTTCTTTCTTCAGATCGATTTAGTACCACAAAAATCAGGCGTTGATACAATAAACGTTGTGTAGACCAGACGTTAATATGATCAAGGGTTGCATTGATCAGTCTTTGTGGTAACCACCATAACGTAATAACTGTCCAGAGGGCTTTTTTAAAAGTTTAAATCTCCTCCAGATGGTTTTGAGTTTAAAATCCCCCTACTGAAAGTTTTGAGGTTGAAAACCCCTTCTTCAATATTATTCTAAAACCAAACTACCCTTGCCAAATTCTATGAGCGTAGCTACATGGGGTTTTGAATTTGTTAAAAAAAACTACAGATATTTTTAAAGTTAAAAACACCCTAACAGACTACTCTCCTTTACAAGAACTAAATTCTATACAGTTAAATCATTACAAGGTCTATTCACAGTTAAAATAGTAAACGTAGTAAAAATTTAAGAATTAAAAAAAATCTTATGTAAATATTATGTTCACAATTCATAAATCAGATCTTCGTAGACAACCACACCTCCCGGACAAAGCCCATTACCTTCCCAGGGTCGACATTGTCGAATAGTGTTTTTAAGTTGTGCTCTCTAAAAAAAATTCCCCTAACATCCTGGTATCTGGGACAATCAATGAGGATATGTTTTACGGTGAGGCGAGAGTCACAGTACTCACAAATTATTGTTCCTCTCTCTTCAGCACAAAAGAGTGCGTGATGTAGGTGTGGCCATTCCTAAGTCTGGACATGGTGGTGCTACCACGCCTTGACAGACCTTTAGATGTAGGTTTTTGAAATAAACATTTTTAGTAGCAGGATAATGCATGTAAATACCTCAGAATATTTATTTTGTTGGCTTTCAATATCGGAAATAGTGCACTTTGTTTCCTGATGCCACGATGTCCCGCTTCTTAAACTCCTTACGGATTTCGTTAATTTTGAGCTCATGTTGTGAAGTAGAGTGGGGGATATCCCGCCTAGACACCAATTGTTACGACGTGGGATTAAACTTAAGAAAATAACTCACCGATTGTCAGATTGCTGGTATCTCTCTGATTGCAAAAGCACAATCCAACTATAATCAATAAATATCACCGGTAAAAAAAAATAATGTCACAATCTAGAAAAAAATTTACATATCCCAATTCACTCACACAAATTAAAGAAAAAAATCTTCATTCCTCAGTCGAAAAATCCAAAATTATAACTAAAGTTACACACTACCCCAGGTAATTTACGTCGGACAGCTGTCAAGCCCTGATGTGAAGTGATGTCGCGAATGTCGTGTTATTAGGGCCTCTTCTGGCCTTATTAGTGTGGACTGGTGCATGTATTAAATATCATTAACCTGATCGCTTTAGTTGCAGCGTAGTATCACTAAGGTTGATGAATAATCTGTCTTCAACAGACAAACACACACACACACACACATATATATATTTATTCAAAGACCAACACGGTCGTAGCAGACAACATATGTTTATTATATAGTAATATAAGATAACAATTTGTAGGCAATTCTAGTCATCACAAAATATATATCACAAAGGTCCAATGGAATAATAAATCATAAACTTCAAACAGACAGAGTAATACTACAGACATCCTTACTCTGCTGGAGCTCTTAGTTAACTGAGGTGTTCACCCCGTGGTCAGTTACAGACCAAGCCATGTCTCGTGTTAACTGCACGGAATAGTCAAATGACTACAAGTCACTAATTGTCAGAGGGGTTCTAAAACTGGTGTGTGACAACAGCATAAATCACCCTAATTCGAACGTGGAAAAATGATTTTTCCGGGGGAAACAGGGTTACAGCAATATGTTGTTTTTTCGCCTTAAAATCCAAGGAAAATTTATGCCAAGTTTTATCAAGATTGGTCAAACGATTTTGATTTTTTTTCGGGATGTACAAACAAACATACATATATACATACATACATACACACACTTACATACGTACGTACATACATTTTGTGGCGTTTTACAGCTTGAGAGACTATTCTTTTACTTTTCAACTTCTTGTGTGAATAAATGCCAATCCTGGAAACACAGCTGTGATCACAGGGGGCATGTGTAATAATCAAGCTCCGTTGCAATTCAAATTTCTACTACTGTTGTGTATGACATCTGCAATCCGGAACCCTTTTTTATGCTCGCTCGCCATGCAGATCTATCAATTGCCACTTTTTCTCAGCTGCAAGTGTCGATTTTTAAGAGTTTCATGTCGCATTTGCATACATCCGTATACCGTAAAAGTTGTTCTCCTGTCTTCTGCTACCTGCTAGATCCTTATACAGAATGTCTTGTGGAAGTCGGCTTACTGGCATTCTATGAACGTGGCCTAGACAGCCAAGGCATCTGCTGCTGATAAAACAACTGGTGATGTCCTGACACCTGGGTCTTCGTAGCACGTCCTCATTGGTTATTTTATCTTGCAAGCTTTTTTTTTTTTAAAGATCCGCGTTAGGCATCGGAGGTAGAAGATATATAACTTTTTTCCTATCATTAGAAGTTGACTATGTCTCACTTCCGTATAGCAAAACGTAAAGCAAAGTGCTCTTACATACATGCATGCATACATAAATATATACATACGTGCGTGCCTACTTTACTTACGAACGAACGCACGCACACACACACACACACATTTACATATATACATACTTACAAACAAACATACATACATAGATCTACATAAATACTTGCATACATATATACATATATACATACATACATACATACATACATACATACATACATACATACATACATACATACATACATACATACATACATACATACATACATTCATCATACATACGCCTCACTTTCTGTGTTATTATTTGTATATATATATATATATATATATATATGTATATATATATATATATATATATATATATATATATATATATATATATATATATATATATATATATATACATACTATAAAGTAGAAAGTAAAGCATATGTATGTATATGTATGTATGTGCCGAATTGAAATCTAAACCGTTTGACCAATCTTGATAAAACTTGGCATAAATGTTCCTTTGGTACTAACTGGGACCGTAGTGTAGCCTATGTTTTTTAGCCTTAAAACTAACTTAAGACCCTCAAAGTATAAGTATCTTATAAATCTACGCCATGTTTACCATGCTGACATGAGAAAAGATCCAAAGAATTTAGATCTAGATCTAATTTTAAGAACTAAACTTTGCACAGATAGTTTTTTACTTTGACACATGAAAATTACAAAATATAGTCTATTTATTTCATTATTTAATAAAATTAAGCTTCAAATTTGTGTTTCAATCGGTTTTTATTTCTAAACGACATATGCCTTACTTTCTACTTTATATTATAGACAATATATATATAATATGTTTCAGAACAAGGTGCGCTGTTGGGCACAATTAAGACTAAAAATGAAATAACATTATTCCGCCTATTCACAACAAAAAATATTGTATGGATTGGCCTTGATAAAATTAATAAATCTACTTTCACCTGGATTGACAATCAAAAACCTGTGAAAAATATTTCTTTCTACTTTCCAGGTAAAACAAAATTTTATACATATATTTTATGTGTTTCAACAACTACGAAATTTTAATGGGCAATATTGGACTAATGCGTTTCGTTTCTTTGATTAAAAAGAAGAATCATAAATTGGGCCCGAAGTGCCTTTTTCCTTATATATCTTTGCATTTTCCAGTTCTTTTTTTAAATTATACTGACATTATTATGCTACAATTTAAGTGTGCCTGATAGAGAAAAAATTCTGCACAAAAATACGGGTAGTTTGGATAAAACTGTAAAACTATAAAAATAAAAGACCTAAAACTAGCGCGTAAAACTAAACATTTACAGTACCTTATTTGATTATTCTTATACCCAAGATCTGTGTATTTTTTTAAGACTAGCTTACTTCAAGTACCCGGCATTTTCCGATACACAATTTCACACACAAAAACAATTGTAGAAATAAAAATTGTGATTTTAAAACTTTTAATAATTTTTTAAAGGTGTTTTTAAAAAAGGTGTTACTGTAATCAATTGTGAATATTCGTTTCTTATAAATCTCACTGTCTATTTTGTGTCTGTTTTAATTTCTTAATGTTTTCTTGAGTTAAGGGGTCGTGTTTTCTCCTGATGTTTATACCTGATTTCTCTTATCAGTCGTTGTGAGACATTGGTCCAAAAAAATCCTAAACTTATAAATATTTAAAAAATTGCATGTAAATATATGAATGAACTTGTTTTAGATGAAGTCCATTAATTATAGTTGCTTTGAAATTAACACATTCCATGGGCCTTGTCATATTAGTCATAGATCTATCAAATCTAGTTAAAATCTATCTATATAATCATAAATATTCACGTTGAATTCAAATTGTAACTATAGAATCAGTATATATCTACTTCTAGAATATATATCTAGGATATAAATATAATAGAAACAGAATCTAAGATAATTAGAATTTACTGGTACTCTAGGCATTCTAGATCTAGAGTCTTAAACAGTATTGATTTTAGACTAGATTTAAGTCTAGTACACTATATAAACCTATGGTCTGACAGTTACGCTGGGCAGGGCACGTACCTTGTATGGTAAACGAACGTATGCCAAAAGCAGTCTTTTTGGGTAAGCGAGACAGACAGCTGGAGGTCACTCACAAAGGCTGCGGAATGCACATTTGAGACCATAAGGAAATCCGCTGACGAGGACAGACGCAGACATCGAAAAGAAAATCTTAATCGACCATATGCGAACAATGGTTATGCTTGCCCTGGTTGTGGGGAAATATGTAGGTCACAGCTGGGGCTGCGAATCGATGGAAAATATTGCATTCGGGATCCTCATGAATCTTCTTCTTATTATATTGGTGTTGAAAAGTAGATCTATGAGTGGAAGTATATTCAATATTGTATTGTAATAACTTAAGTGAGGCAACTTAACGAGGACATAGACGTTTATTTACATAGAGACATGACAAACACAAAGGACATCCGCCTTGAGTACAGCATCTCCATATTGGCTCTCTCCTTGGGCGAAAATCGTTTGTCTCCTAATGTCAACATCCGACTTGTTTAGTCACAGATAGTGCGCACCTTCTTTCTGCACTATCTTGGATGGCGGTGCGCATGGCAAAGTCATAACAGTATAGACAGTAGATTTACTGAGTCTGATCTAGACTAGCTATAGAATTATTCTATATCTAAATACAGACTCTATATAAAATAATCTAGATAGTAGAGGTAGGCCTATGCTAATTAATAGACTTTAGTCAGGTAGAGCTAGATCTAGACTAGTGGCAATCTAATTTCAAGATAGAATCTAGATTTCTAAACTAGATTCGATCTGAAATGTACATCTAGATATAGAGTCTACTTAACGACAATGTCAGTGATTACGAAGATTAATGATGAGTGCAGTGTTTACTATGTATTTTAATGTTTTAAGAATCAAATGTGCTCATGTGGTGATAGGACTACGCCTACAGTATACGCAGAACCGTGAATGTCGTGAACTGTATACATATACCCAGAACCTATTGCGACTTTACGGCTTTTGTAAATGTGTCTGCTGTGCTGTATGTGATGCCAAAAAACAATATGTAGATTCTAAAGTTCTAGAACAATAGATTTATTCCACTTAATTTATTAACATAAATCTAGTAATCTCATTTATAATAAGTAGCTCTAGATCTACTATTTTACCAATGCATTCATACAAAATTTAATATATATATTTAATTATACTAATAAAGAGATGTAATTTAGCTCTATTCGTTGTTAGCAAATAGCGTTACACTAAAAATAAACCTGGGTTTTTCTAAACTATTATACTTGGTGTGTAATAGTAAAACAGCACCTACCTAAATAAATTGTAAATAGAGAGCGAATACCTATATTTATTGTAGTATATATATAGGTCTGTGATTTTATATTATATAACCTTCGTAACGTCTTCTATAGAGAAATGAATTTTATAATTTCTTTTACTGAAAAATTGGGCCATTCGCGTCTGACACATATATAACATATAACGGGAATACATGTTAACTATCAAAATAAAATACTTTTAGTTAAAGAATACGAAATTTTACGCTCATTCTTTCTCTATTTTTTGCTATCAGGGACCTCCATATTTTTTTTTACCTGTGCATAGTAATTACACCCACATATACCATTGACTTAATTTTATCAAACCTATGACCCGCTACGTAATCCACCCCCGAGAAATACACGATCTCCTTTTTTTGGATCCGTTAATTTTAGTAGTACTTTTACTTCTCCGCCCCCCCCCCCCCCCCCCACTATGCAACAGATAAAAAGTTAGTCCTTCGTACACATTTCAGTTTCTCTTCTTACATTTATCTTGTTTTTGTTTCTGTCTAAATAAAAAGAAAAATGAATTTGGCTTCAACGATTGTAATCGTTTATTTTACCCCTTTTTAAATGTAGTGAAATGACAATAGACCTAGATTTATCTTTGCTATTCTATTAAAATTTAATTGTTTTTTTTTAACAGTATAACAAAGGACCAATCCTCGTTCGTTCTCTCTTTCTGTCTCTCGAAAACAACAACAACAACAACAAAAACTTTAGATCTATCTTATAAATGTATTAGGACTGGGTTTTTTTTAGACCGTCTCTAAAAGAAAGCGAAAATGACGTAAGGTATGAACAAAAGTGTTATATTATCACACTACAATAAACTGTTGTTTAAAGCTACAATCCATTGGATTAACGTAAACAAGATAAAAGAAAAAAAAAACTGGAGAGACTAATACTCACAAATGACACACTCACCTCTTTTCCCACTTAGCAAGGGGGGGGGGGTAAGTCTTTAGCATAAGTGTTGTAGTAAATCGCTGATAGCCTCTGGTTTTCTTTCAGCAATTTTCTGTGTTTCTAAGGATCCAGAACTTGAGGTTTCAACAGGCTTTTAGCTATAGGTAGCAAAGTTCTGATTCTCTTGTTTAAGAATGCATGTGATGGACAAACACCAGTTTTATTCGGGGTGCTTTTATGATTAAGTAAAGCCATGGACTGATTTTTCTTTTTAAAAAATAATGTATTTACAGTCTTCATGTCTGATTCAGTTTCCCCATTTGATCTGGGGTAATGGGGACTGCTTGTCAAGTGGTTGAAACTCCAATCATTGGCGAATTGCAAAGCTGTCCGAAGAGAGTTGAGGTCTATTGTCAAAGACCACTGTGGATAGGGTGCCGTATCTAGCAGAATGGGCTTTTAGTTTTCTAATGACAGTTTCTGCCCTAGTGATCTCTAGGCGATCAACTTCAAGTAGTTACTGTAGTAGTCCACACACACAAGATAGTCTTTGCTGTCTTGTGTGAATAAATCGACACCAACCTTTTCCCAGGTTTGTGTGGGAACTTCATGATTCATTTAAGTCTCTTTCTGTTGATTTGGTTGAAAAGCTTGATATATTTCTCAAGTTGAAATGTAATGCTTTATGTCAACAGCCTTAACTGGCCAGAATAAACTCTCACGAGCACTTTTCAGACATCCTTCAATGCCTAAATTTGTAGAATGAATTTCTCTTTTCATTTCTAGTCGTAGCGACTTGGGCACTACTACTCTCTTACCTTTAAATATAAGCCCCTCTTAAACTGACATTTCGTCTCTGAAATTATAATAAGGCGTTAGTTGATATAGTAGAAGATGCTTGCCTTCTGGTCAGCCTTAATTAGTTGTGATTAGAAGTTTTTGAAGCGTCCTATCTTTTACGGTTTCTTCTTTTAGTCTACGTAGTCTTTCTTCTCCAATTGATAGGAAACTGGCCATATTTATGATCTCAAACTGTCCTTTACTGTTTGCTGATGACTTTATATTCGCTCTTGAGAGTTCTTTGACCAGATACCTTTAATTTCCCTTTTTATAAACTACTGTTATATCATAGTTTTGTATGCGCAACATCATTCCCTGCAATTTTCGAGGAGCCACTGAGAGAAGTTTGGCCATTATTGCTTCAAGAGGTTTGAGGTCACTGTCAATGTTTTTTATTGTCGACCAAAGGTGTATTGGTGGAACTTATCCAGCGCAAATACTATTGCTAGCATTTCTTTCTCGATCTGTGCGTATCTTGTCTCTGTATCAGTCAAAGATCGACTTGCGTAAGCTATGGGTTTACTTTCTTGCATTAAGACAGCGCCAAGACCATTTTGACTGGAATCACACTGTATGTTCAATTATTTAAGTGGATTGTACAAGGCTAGCACAGGAGCTTAAGTCACCATGGATTGTATGTCAGACAATGCACTGTCATGTTCTTTTTATCATGACCAAGGGATGTCCATATAAAGTAGCTGTCGAATGGGTTCAATCACTTCGGATAGTCTAGTTAGAAATTTAGCAAGATAGTTCACAATCTCACAAAAGCGACGAACTTCCTCGACGTTTCTTGGTTTGTTCATTTCTTTACCTTTTCGGGATCAATCTTTAAACCATCACTTGTAATTAGGTGTCCAAAAAATGTAATTTCTTTCAATTTAAATCTCAGCTTTTTTCTTTGTTCAGTTTAATTCCCACAGAACGACATCTCTCTAATAATGCTGTTAAATTATTGTCATGATCATAGGAACCTGTTTCCCATGTGTCTCCGGAACCATAAACTATAATGTCATCAGCTACACCAATCACACCATCAAGATCATCAAGAGTAGCATTTAGATGTTTCTGAAACAGTTCTAAAAAAGGTTTGAGCTCACAGATGTTCCAAATGGTAGTCTTCTCTACTAGTAACACCCAAAAGGTGTATGAAAATTTGTGAGCAAACTAGATTCTTCATCCATACATCCATTCATTCATGCACATGCCAATAGGCATTTGCCAAATTTAGTTTTGAAAACACTTTCGTATTCGATAATCTCGGAAGAAAGTCTTTCATTACTGGAAAGGGAAAACGTTCTCTTTGAAGTGCCTTGTGGAGAGGACAAGGATCTAAACAGATACGGAGTTTCCCAGATTTTTTAGTTGCAATCACTATTTGACTAACTCATTATCAACATGCTCAATGATTCCTTTTTCATTTAGTTGTTCTAACTCAGACTTTACTTTAGCCTGCACAGCTAAAGGTACACGACCAGATGGAAATGAAACTGGTGTAATGTCAGGATTCTAAGTGTACAACACCAGGTAATTCACCCTGCTGATTATCAAATACATCAAAGAAATGTTCAATTATTTTTGTCGATATCCTTGATAGAGGCTTATCAACACTTTCAACCTTATCAACACTTCAAAAAGTATGGTAGTTTATTGTAATTAGTCCATTTTTCTGACGTTTTCTTCCCTAACAGTTGAGTTAAGTCAGTAAAACAATAAACTGATTTTTATTTTTAAGAAATAATGTCTTGACAGTCTTCACGCCTGATTCAGCTTTCCCATTTGATCTGGGAAAATGGGGACTGCTTGTCAAATGGTTGAAACTCTAATCATTGGCGAATTTCAAGAAGCTGTCCAAAGATAGCTAAGGTCCATTGTCAAAGACAAAATCCGTCTGTTGAGTCTCATTAAGTCTTTTTCAATTTTAACAGATAACATCCATGTCTCACATGTATATGTTACTGTTGGAATACGTACAACAGTTTAAGATATTTTTCTATCAATGAATCTAAGAGACAGTCAATGGTATAAGTAGACTAAGGAGAATAGAAAAAAGAAATAAATTTAAAAAGAATTTGTGATTTTTTAAAAACCGCTTTCAAAGTAGACAGAGTGGTGCCTTTTCGGAAAAGAAATAATACAATAGTTTGATAGAACGCTTCCGTGTTATAGGAATTAAATATGTTTATAAACTAAAGTAGTATTTATTTTTTAAAACAGTATTAATTTCTATTATCAACACTTCTTCTTTTTATTATTAATGGATAACTCCTTTCGAAAGATCTATTGTGCAAGTGTATAAGTGTGTTACCTCCTTAAAATATTATTTGTGGTAATTAATTTGTACCTATACCTACATGCTTGGCCTTAGCCGGGGGGGGGGGAGTTGGGGTTCCATTTCCTCCCCCCCCCCCCGAAATGAAATCAACGCAATTTAGTGACTGGTTTTTTGCTTTGATACTGCTTATTTTAGGTGAGATTTTAATACTAAAAACCATCACTTGCCCCAGCACAGCCAACGGTTTTTGAGTTTTAAACCCCCTACCAGGGGGTTTTGAGTTTAAAACCCCATACCAGGGGTTTTTGTAGTTAAATCCCCTCTTCTATAAAACAAAACAAAAAACAAAATGCAAACGACCATCCCCAAATTCCAAGAGCACAGTTAATTAAGTATTTGATTTTAAAACTCCCTCTAAAATTTACGATAAACCCCATCTTTAATATAAAACAAGATTACAAAGACAGTTTGTGTGGAAACACAAACTCAAAATCGGCCCCCGAAGTGGTCCACCCAGGCAGGCTTCAATATTTTCAGAAAGAACATCCAAATGAAATTATATCAAAGACAAATGAGAGATAAGAATGGAGAAAGAAGGTTGACATATCTTGTGTAGTGCACCAACGGTACAGCAGATCAAAGGATAGGTGCAAGTGAATGCAAAGTTAGATGTGAACCTGGCCTAACTAGTTCCCCTTTTAGACCTTGTGGTCTATAGGGCAGATGATGTAAAGTACATCTGTTTTTGTGGCCTACGGTTAACGAGGGTGTCATGTAGCCAGCACAACGACCAACCGCCTTTACTTTTCCCCAACTAATATCAGGTACCCATTGGAGCTGGGTGGACTCAAAGGCGCCTAAGGATTCCGAAGTTGAAAATCCCAGTCTTCACCAGGATTCGAACCCGGGGCCCCGGGTTCAGAAGCCAAGCGCTTTATCGCTCCGCTACCGCGCCTCTCCTGGCCTAAATGAAGTCTTATAATTGATGTAATTGTTTTGAAAATGACCAATCTCTTATTCGAATGCTCAAAAAAAAAAAAGAAATTCGCAATAAAAAAAAGTTCACGAAAATGATGTTTACAAGATTACTATTCGTTTTAATTTAGGTCTAACTTATAATACATACTAATTAGCTTTTTCTCTTTAAAAAAAACTGCTTGCATAACTGATTTTAAAAATTAGATTTTTCGCTTTCAGAAAAAAAAAGTAGCCGTTGCATCAGAACTTTGAATGGTCTAAAATATATGATGTCGGATTTTCAATATCTTTTCTAGTTTGCGAGATCTAAACGAGACGGACGGACAGACGGACAGACGGTCAGACGGACAGACGGACAGACATTTCGCACAAAACTAATAGCGTCTTTTCCCCTTTCGGGGGCCGCTAAAAAAGCAAATTTCACACTCAAAATTCTTCGAGGGTAGCTAAATAGGTTATGACTCAATTTTGAGTTTTAACCTTCCTAAGGCTGGGTTTGAAGGTAAAAATACCTCTTTAAAATTAAAAACATACACTCAAAATTCTATGAGTGTAGTCAAAGGGGTTTTGAGTTTAAACTTCCCTCCAGCGGAGTTTGAAGCTAAAAAAATACATATTCAATGTAAAAAAAGCAAATAACGTACTCAAAATGCTATGAGCGTTGCCAAAAAGGTTTTTTAAGTTTAAACCCCCCTTCAGAGGGGTTTGATGCTAAAAAATACCTCTTCAATATAAAAAAAGCAAATTACACACTAAAACTATTTGAGCGCAGCCAAGCCGATTGGGGGTTTTGAGTTTAAACACCTCTCCTACAGATTGATTTTTTTTTAAAGTTTAAAACCCCTCCAGATTGGTTTTGAGGTGGAAAACCCCTATCTTCATATATTATTCTAAAGCAAACTACAGTTTCCAAATTCTATGACCGTAGCTAAATGGAGTTTTGATTTAAAAAAAAAAGAAAAACAACTCAAGAGATTTTTAAGTTTAAAACCCCCAACATATGATTTTGACGATAAAACTTCCCTTTTCGATATAAAATCTAAAGCAAACTACAGTCACCTAATTCCAAGAGCGTATTCAAGAGAGTTTACACATTTCTACCAGTGGCGGGCTCTATTAAAAAGGTGCAGTGAATAATCATCTGCCGAAATTGAAAATCACTAAATGTGGCTCAATAAAGATGGCTAACACAGATTTTAGGAGTCAGTTATAGCGATCGGGTCTAAATCAAGGACATTACCATTGACAGATTTTTGTGGAAACAGCTTGACGGCAAATGCGCCAAACGGCGCGTGGGGGGGGGGGGGGGCTAAGTCAGTAAGAATAGTACATTAGGTTTTTGAAATAAAACTTTTTAATAGCAGGAAAATGCACTGTAGATACCTGAGAATATGCATTTTGTTGGCTTTCAATACCAGAAATAGTGCTTGGCGGCCGGATATCGCCCTGCGCTAGGGGAGCTGATAGTGCTCCCCCAGACCCTCTTGCTAGCGATGTCGGGGAGTCTACAATTTTTTTGACTAACTCCATGAAGAACCTATTCTAGGGCACAATAAGTCTTCCGAAAGAATGAAGGGCCAGAATGTAATAAAAAATTATGTATACACACACACATATACATACATATAAATTTTTGTTCTTGGGGGTAATTAGAGGGGAGAAACCCCCCCCCCCCCGAAAATAAATCCTGGCTAGGCCCATGCCTACATGTATTTAATATATATATATAAATTTACGTAATATAATATTAATATAAAATATATATGATTTTAATTTGAAAGACCGCTAGAAATCACGATAGAATATAATGTTTTGAAAATTAAAAAAAAAGAGTTTATGGAAATAACAGATTAGTTAAAAATTTCTATATAAATTTTTTTAGACTATCGGTCTCTTAGACTTAGACTTATACTAAGGTCCTTCCGCGCTGTTCGGCGAATTGGGTGGCAAGATGTCTCTACAAAGATCTGTCACTGGTAATGTCTGAAACCTCCTCCCACCTGGTGTCCACTGTTCTGAGATCCTCCATGAAGATGTGGTGCCAAGTTATACGAGCACGTCCCTGTTTGCACTTTACTCTTCTGGTCTCCATGCCATCGCAACTGTTGGTATGCGTAGTCCATTTTGTCGGAGAAGATGTCCCGTAAACCACATGCGACGCTCTGTCACTACCACACAACCACACTAAGTTTTTGATTCCCAGTTCGGAAAAGAATTTCCTTGTTTGAGACTCGATCTGCGTAACTGACTCTCAATTTCCGTCTCAGCCATTATTGTTGAGCCACATTTAGTCTTTTTCAATTTTGACAGAAGAATTCCATGTATCTCATGCATATGTTGCTCTTAAGATAACGATTATGTTAAGAATGTGTATTTTTGTCTCGAGTCAAATGACTTGGCTTGTCCAAATAGGCTTTGGAAAATGCAACCTACCTTTCCTATTCGGCACGCTAGGCATCCCCATTGTTTGCTATGATGCTGCCAAGTTATGTGAACTTGTCCGACTCTTGAAGCTTTGACTCGCCAGGTCTGACGGGGCACCCTTGCCTTATATCCCACTCTCAAAATTTTAGCTTTATCCAAAATTATGAGGAGGTCAATTTTGGGTGCCTCTCTTTCTAGGCTCTCCGTCATTTGTTATATGCATTTATTTGTAGCTCTAAGTAATGCAACGTCATCGTCAAAGTCCAAGTCCGTCATTCGGTTTGTTCACTCCATGGAATACCAAAAGCAGTCTGGTTCATGGCTCTCCTTATTATGTAGTCGATGACTAGGAAGAAGATAGTAAGATGCACCACTGTCTCACACCTGTCTTGATCCTAAAAAAAACGGCTGTTCTTTCTTCTGTTTTAATGAAGAAACTAGATTGACTGTACGGTGTCGTAGAATCTAGACGAATATTTCTTGGATGCCGTATTCTCTATTTTCCATTGTGACTCTCTGCGGACACTATCGAACGCTTTCTTAAATCGTTAGCCGTTGTTGCTAATGGAGACTGTTCTATGATATTTCGTAGAAAGAAGATCTGCTCTGCATATGATCTGCCTCTTCAGAAGCCTAATTGTTCTTCTCTAAGATTCTCATCTACAGACTGTTGAAGCCGTCTAAACAGAACGATGCTAAAAACTGGGACAGAGGAGAGAGTATTGCTCCTCCAGTTGTTGCAGTCTGCCAAGTTGCCCTTTTTTGGAAGCTCTACAATCACTCCTTTTGCCAGTCTTCAGTGGCTTAAAAGATCGCTAACAGAGATTTTTGAGATCAGTCATTCTGTCAACAATGCACTGCCTTCCCCCTTTTGTTTTAGCATTTCTGCTGACACCATGTTGTTCTTTAGCAATACAATGGCCATGGTAACCTTCTCTGTAGTTATTAGGTCTGTCTTGACCTTGGGATGATTGTCCGGAGAAGGGTCCTTGATTGTGTAATTCAGGTCTGGAGACAGTTGGTTCAGGGTCTCTTTAAAGTGCTCTACCCATCTTGCATCCTGTTCTTCTTTTGTTAGCAAAGTTTTGCCTCGCTTGTCTTGTATCGGTGCTCCATGTCCACACTTTGCTACGATGAAATCTCGGACAATACGATGGAGAGTCTTAGTGTCATGTCTGCATGCAGCTGATTGTGCCTTTTGATACTTCTGTTCAATCCAGTCGCGTTAATCTCGCCAACAGCTTCTCTTTACTTTCAGATCTTCTTCCCTATAGGCTTCTTCCGCCAGGCTGTGATCCTGTGTTTCGTTTTTCTGGTCTTGTCTACGTTTGTCATCGTTTCTCTCATCAATCAATTTCCATATTTTGTCTTGCATCCATCGTTCCTTGTACAAACCTAGCCTCCTTCCGATGACGTCTTCTGCGCACTCAACAGTGGCATCTCTGAAGTTGCTTAATCTTCTTTAAGGGTCAGTATATCTTCAAGAGAATCGAAGCGGTTTTTTAGCTTCAATTGGAACTGTGCTGCAATATTGTAGTCTTTGAGATTGTCTGCATTAAATGGGCGGGGTCTTGAGGCTCGTTTTGGTTGGCGTTTCAGTCGAAGCTTACATTTTTTTTACTGAAATGTAGTGGTCTGAGCTAATATCCGCTCCTCTCCTGGTTTGAACGTCTAATAGAGATGACCTCCATCGTTTGAAGATGCAAATGTAATCTATTTTGTTGAAGGTTTCTCCATGTGGTGATCGCCATGTTTTTTATTGTGTATTTGTTTGTGCTTAAAATATGTGTTTCCAATTGAAAGGCTGTTAAATGCTCAGAGAGGAATCAAGCGCTCACCATTATCACTCATGTTTTCTGCAGAACGCCCACGAGGGTCACCTGGAGTCCCGAGTGCGACTTGGCATTGAAGAAGATTCAGTCTTGCCTGTCCTCTTCCCCTATTTTAATACTACCAAACCCTAACAGACCTTTTACTATTCAAACAGATGCATCCGACAAGGGAATAGCTTGTTGCTTGTTACAGCAGGTGGACGGCATCCTTCACCCTATAAAGTACCTGAGCAGAAAGCTCTTGCCTAGAGAGCGGCATTATGCCATCATTGAGCGGGAATGTTTGGCGATCGTCTGGAGTGTCCAACGTCTAGACAGGTATCTCTGTGGAACTAAGTTCACTATTCAGTGCGACCACAGACCATTGTCTTACTTGAAGTCTTGTAAATTTCAAAATAATCGAATCTGCCGTTGGTCTCTTATGCTTCAAAACTTCAATTTTGATATTGTACACATTGAAGGCCGCAATAATTTCCTAGCAGACACTCTGTCAAGACTAACCTAGCAATTCTATTTACATAGTGGTGTTAGTTATAACTGTTAGCATTTTTTTTTGTGTTTTTTTTCTTTTGACTATAAGGAACCGTTGAATCCACTTAAACTAGAAGAGATGTTTTCTTTTTCTTTCTTTTTCCTCTCCTTCCAGACATTCATTGTTATAGACGTGTAATGCGTCATTTATCTTCCTATTTCAAACTACTTGTAAGTCTCAAGACCAGTAAGCCTATGTCAAATTGTAATTTTGCTGCCATTGCCGCAAGTTCATTTATGTTCATTTATGTTCCTTTACTTGATGTACATTGTGTCATTCTTATCAATTATTGCTCTACCTAGGCATAATTTTTTTTTTCTGTCAGAGTAATATAGGTTACTTTGCATATATGTCAATGCACTTTGATGCATATATGTGTTTATATACACAATAGACATTACTATTCTACTGTAAGGGTTTTAGTCTATTTGAATACATTTATATATGTGTGTGTATTTTTGAACCTATATGCGTAATATCGGTATATGTGTATATATATATAAATATATTTCAATGACTGTTATTTGACATAATAACAGTCATATCGTGAGAGGGGGGATGTCAGGGGCAGGTATGGCGAGAGTGATTGTGTTATTTCTTTGTACTATTTAAGTATGAAAGAGTTATATCCCTTTGTTTATTTCTCCTCTTCTCTTCCCCCCCCCCCCCCCAGGCATGAATGTGAACACGTGATGTTTTTGAATGGTAGTTTTTTTCCGCTGGTTGATAGAGTGGATTGGTAGTTCGTTAGTTGTATTATGTTCCTGGACTGGTGTTTTGTGTATTTAATATTTACTGAGGTTGATATCATTTTTTGTGCTCAATCAGATACTATCAGATACTATTAAAGTATTAAAGTATTACTTGTGTTATTCATATATATTTGGAGTCGGAGTTTGTTTGTGATAATTATTCGTATTTAAGTAACCCCCTAACGAGCCAAGTCTAGAAACACACCAACCAAGTCCAGCCAAGCATAAGTGAACCCTGACACCATATGATCCCATTACATATTTAAAGCCAGTTCAGTTGGGATTAATTTTGGCGTTAAAGTCTCCCATCAGTAGAATTAGGTCATGGCTGGATGTTTCATCAATTGTGGTTTGAAGTTGATAATAGAAATTATCTTTGATGGTATCCTCTGCATCCTCTGTAGGGGCCTATACTTGGATGGTAGTGATTTTGATTTGGTTTTCTTGGATTCGAGCTGTAATAATGCCGTCGCTGACTAGTTTAAAAGCAATTAGCGCTGAAGCTGCTATTTTGGACATGATGATTTTTACAAAACCAATGTGTTCGTATCGTGTCCTGAGTATATTATGGTCTTGCATCTAGCAGATCCCAAGAATGTTCAGCTGGTAGGTGTCAATCTCTTTTAAAAGTTAAGTCACTTTACCGTATTGGTTCAGGGTTCTTACATTTCATATGCCTATAAGGGTCGATTTCTTTGCATTGAAGGACTTGCCGTGCATCGGCCATTGGACGTTCTGTTGGGTTTGATGAAACATCGTCATCAGGAGTTGGCCGCCCTAGCCGCATGTATAATTTTCTTTATGTGTAAATGTCACGGCCTGGTTCTTGTTGCAGGCGTGATGACGCGAATGTCTCTGTGTTTTGTAGATACCTCTTCTGGTACTACTTTAATGTTCTTCTTAACTAAATACTTTCTCACACGCACTAGATTTGCAGGTGCGTGAGAACACTAACATACTGAACACTCCCACCACAACATTTAGAATTATTAATCGACTCACTGGTAGCAGACATGGTTTTTATTACACAAAATATTAATGAAATAATTCACAAAAGATATTGGCGACTTCAGCCATCCGAAATTACATATCCACAAGAAATAACTTAATAATAATCGCTTAGTCCTTATACTTTCTACTCGAGGAGTTAGCAACGCTCCTATCTTCGCAAGAGTCCAAGATCAACTGACTGAAATCTCCCCGTGGTCAGTTTCAATCCCAATATTTCCTCGTGCATTAGCACGAAGTAGTTACATGATTACTAAGTCACTACAAGTTTACCTTATGTCACAGCGGTTCTAAAACTAGTGTGTGACAGTTAAGTTTGCCATTTCTGCAGCAATTGTAGTTTTACAGAGTGGGGCCGCTAGCCCCACGCCAAACCCTTCTCATTTGGCAGTGTGAGGAGGGAGAAGGGCTATGGGCATTGTGCGCGTTACTTAGGGGTTTAAACGAAACGAAATGTCGTTATCGCTATAATAATAGATTGTGTTATTAAGAACTGTCAATATAATATTCATAGTAATAACTCTGCTATCAGCAGAATAAGTAGTTATAGGAGACTAATTTTCCACCCAAAAAAATAATTTAGAAATTTTTACACAATACACTCAAACAATATATTTTTCAGCAAAAATTACCCTTTTTAAAATTAATATCAAGAGTTATCTATCAATCTTTTAATATTTAATGTGTTTTGCGATGTTCATTAGATTTAGCCTTTAGTTTATTTTAACGTGACGAACAAAGGGTGAGAGACAAAACGCACAAAAGAAAGCGGCTTTATCCTATATATATATGTAAATTATATGTAAATTAAAAATAGTAGTGGACCAAAGACTGTTCCTTGAGGTACACCTGAGTTTACTGTTATCGGTGTTGATTTAGAGCCATTTATTATTACAGTTTGTTCTCTCCCTATCAGAAAATCTTTAATCCACTGATGTTGTGGACCATTAATGCCGAAATATTTTAATTTTTTAAGCAAATTATGGTGGTGAACTTTGTCAAAAGCCTTAGAAGAATCTTGTAATATTGCATCTATTTACTTTATATATATATATATGTCTAGGTTGTGATTTTTTCCATTTTTTACTTTTCTTGCATTTTAACGTTTATTATTAATGTATTAGTTGTTAAAAGTTAGGCATTCCATCACTGAGAAACGGCACCTATAAACATATATTTTAAATCCTTTTTTCTTGCACTTCTATATTTCCTATGTTGTCTATTTGGTTCAGATTAGATAATATGTATTTGTCTCCTGGTGCTGAGAATGTTGATGCAAAGTATTTGTTTAGGATATTAGTTTTAGTTTCATTATCATTTTTTGTTAAGTTGTCTTCTCCTTTTAATGGTGCTACCTCTTTTTTTTCCATTTTTTAAAACTTAATGAAAGACTTAATGTATGGCCCTATGTTGTTATAGCAATTTTTTGATATTACAATGTTTAAGTATTTATTCTGCAGCTGTCTGCTTTCTTTTTGGGTCAGGCTTTCTTTAAATTTTCTATATAGGTTTTCCTTCCTTTTGCAAAGATTCTCTAATCTATTATTAAAACATCAAATATTTATTTGTTTGATGCGTATTTAGTTGGTATAGTATTCTCTGTAATGCATTTAAGATAGCTTTAAATGAAATTCCAGAAGCTATCAACTGTTTGGATAATGTCTTTATCTGATAAGAATGTTTGTTGAAAGTTTAGTGCAGCTTGGTGCAGTTGTTCCAGAGTAAGATTTTTCTATTGGGTTTTATATTCGCTACTGCTTGTATCCGACTGTGTACTTTAACAATATTATAGCTCGATAGACCAGGTATATTAGGGATAATATCATACTCTACTACTAATCCAGGGCTGTTGGTTAAGGAGAGATCTAATGTGTTTTTGCAACTTTAAAAAAAATAATTTGATCTAAACCTAAGTTGAGTAATGTTTCTGTGAAAAGTTCATTTATGTCCTTAAGGTCTTGCTAATTATCTATGGTTAATGTTTTCCTATTTATATCAAGTAGATTGAAGTCACCCATAATATTTCTTGCAAGTACTCTAAATAAGAATTTGGTGTTCTGTAGAAACTGCATATTACTAGGAATGTTAACGTGGTGTTAATTTTACAAATATTGATTATATATTTTTTGAGTTAGGTAAAATTAATTTTCTTCTGATTTTAATTGCTAAATGAATTCCACCAAGTCATATCGTTTTATAAAAATTCAATAATCGCTATTGAAAATTTATAAATTATAAAAATGCAGGATTTTAGTTTGTTATTAAGTTAATATCAACGCATGATTGTGCGGCATTCGCGCTGTATTATTTGATTTTGTCGTTTGTCTCGTGTACATTCCCTGCCAGCTGCCTTCACCAGTCGTCAAGCGGGAAGTAAAGACTAGGAAGTTGACTATCTTCTACTTTTAAAGAACATCTAAAACAAGTACAGTATTTTACCAATAAAAATATTTATACAACGTGAAATGAATCTTTTAAAATACTATTACTATTATTTACTATATATATATATATATATATATATATATATATATATATATATATATATATATATATATATATGCACACTCACATATTAACATATATATTAACATATATGACTGCCATGCGCACCGCCATCTAAGCTAGAAGGTGCGCACTGTGATAAACTAGACTGAGAAGGATGTCAACATTAGGAAGAGAAGAGAACGATTTCCACCAAGTTGGGAGCCAATATGGAAAGATTGTGCCTAAGATAGATGTTGTTTTGTGTACCTGTGATGTCGTGTGAATAAACGTCTATGTCTCGTTGAGTTGCCTCACTTAAGTTATTACAATATGTTTGTGTTTGAGTGTGCATACATCAAAATTGGTATCATGTACAATTTTATGTTACAAAAATATCTAAAAGTACAGATTACATTTTTTGATTTTTATTGTTTATTTTCAACAGGTCTTCAAGCATCAGCAGACATACGAAATTTAGCCGATTGCGCAATAGCTATATATCCGAAACTAATTTTCAGGTTTCTATTGAAACACTGTGAAAGTATAGATCCATATATTTGTGAAATACGCTAAAATTTAATTTTTAAAAATAAAAAGACTTTTAAATTTATAAAATACATTTAACCTAAAAATTGGTGACAATTTATTAAGTAAAATCTGCTAATTGATAATATCATGTACATTAGCCAATGCACATTTGCTGAAAAAATACTTATTAATTGTTATTGTAGCTTTTGTGCCAATCAAATAGCAATACATATTAGGGCATCACCGGATAGATGCTCCGGCCTAATAGCCAGCCATTTTTTCACTATCCGGCCATATTCGGCTCCGGACGAATATCATTGCAGGAAAGTTGGCCGGATAGTACAAATTACACTTTTTACCTATATTTCTATTAATTTGTATCAATTTGTCCTCGTTTCAGTAATATCTCTTATGGAATTTATGACATTTATTAACGTTTATATAAAAAAAAATATGCTTAAAAATGTATGAATATGCACCAAACATTTTGTATTACAAAGGCAAGGCGTGTTAATATAATTAGAAATAAAACTTTACATTATAAATGAGTTTTACATTACAGAGTAGCAATTGATCACATTTTTACGTTGTCTTGACCTTTGAGTCGGTCAGTTAACAAGTTATATTCCTTGACTACGTCACGAAGACCAGATGTCTATCTAGCTGTGTGGGCATAATTTCAGCGGTAGAGATCAACAACTCCCCCCCCCCTTTTTTTAAATTTGTTTTTGTTATCACATTGAATTCATCGATAGACATTTGACTACAAGTCGAATACGATGGACATGGCTTAATGTCAGCATATTGACCTTTACGAGAGATTTGTGTTTACTTGGTACTTAATCTTAATTAGGAAGCTGCACTTCAAGGCACATCTCTACACGGGTATTCGGGCAATGAGTTTTCTTATTATGTGACAAATCTCAATTACGGGGCTGGACAACAAGCGACACCTCTACACAAGTGCTAAGTTTGTTTACTTGAAGAAAAATCGCTATTAGAAAGCTGCACTATAGAAAACAAATCTACACGAGAGACATAATGCTGCACAAACCATCAGACTTAGATAATTACGCGCTCTTGGCAAGATGGCTGCTCCCTGTTTACTGTTATAAGAGATGAGTTAAATTTTTCGTTTTGTTGTATTAAAATCAAACCAAATTAATTAAAAAAGCTATTTAACTAATAAACTAATATCTTTAAATTATATATTTAACTTAATTCAGCATTTTTTCCACTAATTAATTCAAATTAACAACTCTTAGCTTAGGACTAGATCTAGTCAATATTTATTATTATAAATATTATTTTAGATAGATCTAGATGATACTAGATCTAGTCAGTCTAGTGTTAGTGTTAGTGTTAGACTTAGACTTTAATTAAGGCTTTAGATCTACTAATCATCTACTAATACTACTAATAATAACTAATAGTAATATTCTATATAGTTAATTATACACGTAAATATATTGATCTAGAATTAGATCTAGTCTAGGTCCATATTTTGAATTTAATAAACCATTTCATTTGATTTAATTGTCATTGTAAATTAGCTTTCAATTTAGATTTAGACATAAATTAGGCATTGTAAACCTTAAACTAGATTTAGACTAGACCCCTTTAAAAACTAAAATCAACAACAGTCATCATGAAATTGCTCTGGCTATTTATCCTAATAATTACTAAATACACACTAGCTGAACACAGAACCAGATCTACCTTAGTCAACACTAAACTTAAAAAAGAAACAACAGTCATAATCAATCATCACACTTTAGATCAAAGCAACTTAAAAAATAACCTAACATACACATCCATAACACTAAAGAAGATTACCCATCACAAATGGAAGTTCTCAATCAGACACAGCAGAAATAAATACCTATCACTGTTAATATTAATAGCAGGAGATGTAGAGTCAAATCCAGGGCCTAGATCTAAAGATAGATGCAACATCTGCAAAAAAGTATGCACCATGAAACAGAAAGCCATTCAATGTGACACCTGCGATGAATGGTACCATGCATCATGTCTCCATATGAATACACCTGTGTATTATGCCTTAGGCAACAAAGATGCATCATGGCACTGTGTACCGTGTGGGTTACCTCAGTTTACATCAGGACTGTTTGATTCCTTTGATGCAGACACTTCTAACCCATACAACATCCTAAACACCATCCCAAACCAAACTCACCAACCACTAGCCAGATTCACTCCTGTTAAACCTAAATCTACTAAAATTAATACAACAGCCTCACTAAACAAACCTACTAAAGAAGTAACACCAAAATACCTTAAAACCTTAGTAATAAATTTTCAAAGCATTAGGAACAAAACAGCAGACTTAGAAATTTTATTAGAATGTGAGAAACCAGACATAATTGCAGGCACAGAAACTTGGCTACATCCTGAAATTTATAATGCAGAAATTTTCAATAGTAATTATGAAATTTTTAGAAAAGATAGGGCTGATAATCATGGAGGAGTTCTTTTAGCAATAAAAAACACTCTTATAGCAGAAGAAATTACCTTACCTAACTCAAAAAAATATAGAATCAACATTTTATAAAATTAATACCACCTCAACATCCCTAATAATAGGCAGCATTTACAGACCACCAAATTCTAGTTTAGAATACATGCAGGAACTATGTAATCAGATTACGACACTTAAAGAGACAAATAAAAATGCAGTTTTTTGGATTATGGGTGATTTCAACCTACCTGATATAAATTGGAAAACACTAACCATAGATAAACACCAAAACCTTAAGGACATAAATGAGCTTTTCATAGAAACTTTACACAACCTAAGTTTAGATCAAATCATTAAAAAGCCAACTAGATTAAACAACACATTAGATCTCTTCTTAATCAACAGACCTGGATTAGTAGTTGATTATGATATTATCCCTGGTCTATCAGACCATGAAATCATAAAAATACACAGTCAGATAAAAGCAGTAGCCAATACAAAACCCAAAAGAAAAATCTTACTCTGGAATAAATGTAACCTAACACAACTACACCAAGCTGCATTAAACTTTCAACAAACATTCTTATTAGAAAAAGACATTAACCAACCAGTCGATGACCTCTGGAATTTCATTAAAAACCATCTTAAAAGCATTATAGAAAATCATATACCAACTAAATACACATCAAACAAAATAAATAAATGCTGGTTTAATAATAGACTAAAGAAGCTTTGTAAACAGAAGGAAAACCTATATAGAAAATTTAAAGAAACTAATGCAGAAAGAGTTTACAAAAAGTATATAAAAATTAAACACTTAACCCAAAAAGTAAGCAGACAGCTGCAGAGTGAATAAATAAACAATGTAATATCTAAAGACAACAACAAAAACCTATGGTCATACATTAAGTCTAAGAAAATGAAAACAACAGGCGTAGCGCCATTAAAAGATGAACATAACATAATACATAATGATAATGAAACTAAAGCAAACATTCTAAACAAATACTTTGCATCAGCATTCTCAGCCCCAGGAGACAAAGACATATTACTGAATTTGAACCAAGTAGACAACATAGAAGATATAGTAGTACAAGAAAATGGAATTCAAAAACTATTAGCCAACACCAAACCAAATAAAGCTTCTGGACCTGATGGTATTCCAGCTAGATTACTCAAAGAACTAAGTAATGAGCTAGCCCCAGTGTTCAAAATACTCTTTCAGGCTTCACTTAACCAGGGCAGAGTACCAAAGGACTGGAAAGAAGCTAATGTCACCCCAATATTTAAAAAAGGAGAAAAATCTGACCCAGGAAACTACAGACCAGTATCACTTACCAGCATCACATGTAAAATCCTAGAACACATAATATGTAGCAACATCATAAACCACTTAGACAAACATAATGTCCTCACACCATACCAACATGGCTTTAGGAAATATAGATCATGTGAAACACAACTAATAGGACTAATTGATGATTTTTCAAAAGGTTTAGATAATAGTGAACAAATAGATGCTATCTTACTAGATTTTTCTAAGGCTTTTGACAAAGTTCACCACCATAGTTTGCTTAAAAAATTAAAATATTTCGGCATTAATGGTCCACTGCATCAGTGGATTAAAGACTTTCTGATAGGGAGAGAACAAACTGTAATAATAAATGGTTCTAAATCAACACCGATAACAGTAAACTCAGGTGTACCTCAAGGAACAGTCTTGGGTCCACTACTATTTTTAATTTACATAAATGATTTACCAAATTGCATTACTTCAGGAACAAAAGTCAGATTATTTGCAGACGATTGCATAATATATAGAACAATAAAAACAACACAAGACACAGATATTTTACAAAGAGAATTAGATGAATTACAGAAATGGGAATCAAATTGGAGCATGTCTTTCCACCCAGAAAAATGTCAGTTGTTAAGAGTAACAAAAAAACTAAAACAAATTAATTCCACTTATCTTATTCATGGCAAACCAGTAACACAGACTAAAAACGCAAAATACCTAGGTGTTATAATAAATGAAAAACTGTCATGGAATCCACATATTGATGAAACGACAAATAAATCAAACAAAGCATTAGGATTTATTAAAAGAAATTTCTATAAATCAAATAAGAACATAAAACTAAAATGTTATTTAACCTTGGTTAAGCCAATAATAGAATATGCATCCTCTGTTTGGGACCCCTCAACTCAAGAAAACATTAAGAAACTAGAACAGACACAAAATAGAGCAGTGCGATTCATAACAAACGAATATTCACATTTGACTAGAGTAACACCTTTAGTAAAATCACTAAATTTAGAAAGCCTTCAGGACAGAAGGCTCAAAAGTAAAGTAGCAATAATACATAAAACACTGAACCATAATCTTCAAATACAAAAACAAAATTTAATAAAATACTCTGAAAGACACAAAGATAAAGGCACATTCCTCGTCCCATATGCTAGGACAAATTTGTACAAATACTCCTTCTTCCCTAGTGCTATTAGAGCATGGAATGGGTTGCCTGAGCTAGCCAGTAAAACCAGTGACTTGGCAGAATTTAAGTCATTGGTTAATATGCATGACTAAATGCATGACGCGTAGGACGTAATCATCTTCTTTTTTTGAAGTAACGTCTGTATTATATAAGTATATTACTATATTTCATAGCCCGTTAATCCAGTAACTAATTATGTTTTTGATGAAAGTAAAAGTATTAGTGTAAAAGATGTTGACACTGACAAGGGCTATCTTAAAAAAAGGAGAGCTAAACACCCCCACTCTTTAAATATTCAGCGCTGAATTGCTTTATTTGTTGGATAGATTTTAGGCACCTCTGAATCAGTGTATGTAAGATGATTATGGATACAACGCACATCTCTCCAAAATATAATTTTGATAATAATAATGAAAGTTTACGGAACATTGAACAAGTTCCATTATCAATGGCTTTTGAGTTTCGAGTTGTTTTTTTCAAATTAAACTGTAATTTACAATTACTAAATAAATTAACATAACCAAGTTAAGAGTAAGACCACATAACACTGTTGAGCAGTCAAAAGTTATCAAGAAATCGTATTAATACAGTTCATGACCATTAACACTGTTCGTTATAATATACCAAAAAAAAAAACAGGAGTTTAAGCAACAACTCAGAACGAGATCTGTTTTAATGATTATCACAAAGAACCAAAAGGTCATATTTCTGAATACACGTGAATCCGAATAGGTTCATATTGCATGATTTGTACTTGAGGGATACAACAACGGCGGAAATATGAAAGGAAAAAATGAAATTGTCTTTAAAAAATTGATTTAAATCCAAAGGCACTTTTTTGAACTGTCTTCAAAGATTTTTTTTCTTAAAAAAATGAAGGGGAGGGCGGCTTTATTTAATTTAGCACGAAGACGGCCCTGATACACATACTATTTACATTTTTGGTAGGGAGGTTGTGGGTGGTTTCTCAGCAGCCCCCAAAAGGGGAATATATGCTATTAGTTTTTTGTGGTCCGTCTGTTTGTCCATCCCGTAGAGATCTCAGAAACTAGAAAAGAAAATGAAAATTGGACATTATGGACATTATGATATTTTAGATAATTCAAAGTTCTGATGCAATGGCTAATTTTTCTTTTCCGAAAATGAACCATTTAATAATGAAATTAAATATGCATGCAGATTTTTCATTAAAAAAAAAACGCTACTTTTAAATAAAAAAACCAGAGGAGGTAAGATTTTAAAAATGTAACAAACTTCTTAATTGATAACTAAGGCTTCATTTATAGATTTGCTCAAAAGTATCCATGGATAATTATAAAATATATTTTTAATTCATTAACTAACTCATGAAATGGAATATTGATTCAAAAGTTACTTTTAAAAAGATATTATATATAAACTTCGTTTAAATTGCAAGTTTAAAAACACGAGTACTTTTATAGTGCGTAGTTTTCACCTTTCCTTATTATACACTTGACTACCAGCTAAATTAGACTAAATAGAGGTCTGTCACTACGGTCTGGGTACATCTAGATTTATATTTAAATGTATTAAAAAATTTGAAAAAGATTTACATCTATAAAGTAATAACGAACTAGCTTATATTCTTACAGCTTAGAGATGCGAAGCATACGTGATATTTAGCAGGACCCCTGCAATGTATGTGACCGCAGTAGCCTCGAGCTTTCATAGGACCCGTGCTGATTCTAGGTTTAGAATATTACAAAACAGATTTCCAGCGGCTTCTTTATTTACTAGGAGCTTCCTGAAATCTCCTGAAATTACAAAATATAAAAAAAAGTCCTGGAAATCTCAGGAAATGATTAATCTTTTAAAAACTCATAAACATCTCCTGAAATATAGACAAAATTGTCATTTTGGGATGTCGTTCGATTTGGAAAACGCCTATTCTATGCGCGATAAAAAAAGGCATTATATAGTTACGTATCTTCACTTTCAAGACTCTTCAAACTGAACCACACGACGAAACGAAAAAAAGAAACTCAGAACTCAGGGCTCCTAAGTATCAGTAACAGTATTAATTTCAAATACATTACAATTGGTAACAACATTAACACTGACTATACAAGCACCTAGCCATTCTTCGGACTGACTTCACACACCATGCTGGTGCTGACTTCGCCTCGTACGGGCCACATTGCGAGGTAACGTGAAGTGTCTTGACTCTAACACACTCACTCTTAAAAATAGTCCATAGAATTGGATGGTCGCTTGACCGCTGGTTAATCACAATCGCCGTGATTTGCGTGCGTAATATTATTAATATTATTTACCACACAGGCTCTTGCCGAAAAGGCGTGTACTGTCACTCGTCACGGTTGACCGCTCGTCTAGCGCTGACCTTGGACAATTGGCGTAGTCTAAAAACACACAGCAATACCCCCATCTGTCTCAACACCAGGTTTATAACAATACAATAACCTTAATTGTGGAATCTGGTGGAAGAAGCTTCTCACGCATCAAACTAATAAAAAAATACTTGATGTTTACAATTCTCGAAGACAGATTGAAACATTTGGTAAATCTTGCTACTGAGCATGATCTATGTAGGAAACATAATTTTATGATATACTGTATGTCTTCGTTAAACGCAAAGCTCGTTAAGTAATTCTGTACGTAGTAAAGAATGAATAAAATGCTAAAATGCTTTAATGTTCACTTATTATCTTTATCCCTACCCAAACCCAATCAATTTTGAATATGGCTTATTCCGACTTGCTATTTAGTTACGGGTGAATACAGAGAATCTCTCTTTTTTTTTTTTCTGAGCTGCGCTCTCTGTCGCAGCGAAAGTTGCGTGGGGTAACTCTAGTCCGACTTGCAGAAATAAAATTATCTTTCCATGATTTTTTTTCATCGAGGGTTAGAGAGTCGGAGTGCGTGCGTGTCCCGCATGGCTGGGCGACGAAAAGTACCATATTGTTAGACACCTTATTTATAGTTTAGTTATTTAGCGACGCACCAAAGAAGACGCATATTGAACGGGACTAGTGACGTTTGGGATATGTTGGGTTAGAGACAGGAAAATCAGTTAGCGATATAATCCTCTAGGGTAACGACGTGCTTAGTGACAGAGACTTTTACTGTGGCCTTTTCTTAGAATAAATACATGTTACACTGTTCTTCAGCGTTGACTACATCTCTTTACTAGTTAAAACCGATGTGTTTGTTTTGTCTGGATTGTTGATCAACTACACGGAATACACCCGAACAATAATACCCAAACGCTTGCAGAGTAATTGGTTGAAATTCAACAGTCATCCATAGTTGACCTCAAGACAGCCTGAACAAGCAACATCACAGTGGCGACCCCGAACCTCGAAGCCGAACCTCGAAGCCGAACCTCGAAGCCGAACCTCGAACCGGACCTCGAAGCTGAACGTTTACTCAGGTGAGAGTCGTGCACTCGAAGATATAAAGTTTCATCGGAGTACGGCTGAACACAGCATCATCGCAGAGTGACTTTGCTCTAGATCTACATGCAGTCGTCGCCTGCTCGATCGTACGTTCAACGAGCCGTTAACTCAGGGTGACCTTCGTCAGGACAGTAATCATCGCAACGTCTGGTCTACTCAATGAGTATATTATCAAAGCCTGATCTTCGTATGCTGAATCGACCCACAGCCAGAGGAACCGTTCATTCATAACGGGTGAGAGTTTGTCAGTGAACCTGTTGGACATATTTTTTCGTCGCTTGAGAAAACAGTCGTAGGAGCCACATAGTCGTATCAAGTTTTACCTCGTCAGTTTTGAGAAGGACAGTTTGTCTGCTGTCAGAAGTATTGTGAGTACTACAAGTTTGGTAGCTAACTAAATCGCTCTGTCGTCTTACCCTTTGAAAGATTCTTGTGGAGCTGTTTGCTCATTGAACCGGTTGCTTGCCACTTTTATAACGGTCACTGCGTTTAACCTTTGGAAGGTTAGTGAAGTCGTATTTGTCGTTGCTGGACATTGATATATTTATTATACGTTGGTCTAGACCATATCTAGACTTGTTAATATTGAAGTAGTGGAAACAGCTACATCCACTTAATTTTGTTGAAAACCGTTAATCGTATAACGGAACGTCGTTGGAGGTGACCTTGGTCTCACCTAGACTACATTGGACATTACGGACATTTTGGTCTAGTGAAGCAACATACAACAGCAAACTTCGTCATACTACCAGAGTAGCAGCAGAAGCAGTGAACTATTTTAGAGAACCGTTATTCGTCAGCCCAGATCAAGTCATCGTCAAGAAAGTCGTTATTCGTCCGCCCAGATAAAGTCATCGTCAAGAAAGTCGTTATTCGTCAGTCGTCCAGATCAAGTTGCCGTCAAGAGACTGTTATTTGTCAGTAGTCGTCTACGCAAATCAAGTCGTCGCCAGGAGAACCGTTAACCTATTCGTCAGTAACTGTGTACACAAAGTCGTCGGAACTACACATACGGTCATCAACAGTCGTCGAAGAAACTGAAACATTTTGCTGTGGCATATCAAGACATCTGGAGCATTACGTGGGATACTCGACACGGATTGTATCCACTGGTAGCACCGGAGAACAGAGTCAAAACTGGAAGAGAAGCAGTGGAATTTGTTGTGATCTATCATATTTGGGAATCCGAACAAAGGGGATCTTTCTTATCAAAAGCTAAGTGCCATTTTTCTTATTAGTATATGTTTAGATTGCCCTTAGAAATAGATTTTGTCTAAATTTGGTACGTTAGCCTGAGTAAAATCAGGTGGTGCGCCTTAAAACCCGTCGGGGTAGAAGACGTAATTTAGATGAAAAGCTATATTATACGTTTAGGATAGTGATTGTTTTGTTTGTGTAAACGTCATATCCGTTGTTGCTTGGTTACTTCGTGACGTTATCAATGTGTGCCATATTGTCATATCCCAACCCATAGCGATAGTCTCATTTAATTATTTCATTTGTATATATTATTTTATATTATTTATTTTTATTAATTTAATTAGATCTGTATTTTTTTTCACTTAATGATAGAAAGTACAGGTAGGATTCTTTTATTGTGAATGAGACTAAAATACATTTTAGTTTGAGCGGTTAAAATCAAATATGATTTTGCCATGAGAATAATGCCGAAACTGGCATAATAGTCAAACATTGTCGTCTGGCTAATACTAGATCCACAAATTTTTGTACATTTCGTTGGTACATTTTCTCATCTAGACTCTAATTTGGAATATTATTATTAATTGAAAGATGAATGAAGGTAGTACATTCTAGATGTATATATCTTGTTAAAGATATATTTGACATTGTATAAACATATTTATTTCATATGGTTAAATAGAACCATAATTTCTGGATTGGATCTATCTTATCTACTCTAGACAGTCTTAGAGTCTACTCTATAGACACTTCAGTCACATCAAATTTTAAAATTGATCATAGTTATTCATACTAATAGTCATATTGCTCTTGATAACTGTAGATCTAAATGGTACTATTATATATACTATAATATACTAGATTTAAATTTGTGTGATATTAATATACAGATTTGAATATAACTCAGACTAGATTTACAAATTTACTGAATCTATAGAGACATAACACTTAAAAATTGTATAAAAGTTTGTAAAAACTTAAATATAAAAGTAGAGCCATAACTAATATAGGCTAAGTAAAAATATATAAATTTGGGCAAAATAAAATACAATGGCTACATCATCATATGTGGACCTTTAGGAGGTTAAGGAAACAGCTATGCAGGATGGAAAGGCCATGGAGTTAAAAGGAAAGGACTTAGCAGCTTATATACAGCAAGTTGTGAGGGAAGAAATGGAACGTCAAGATAAAATAAGAAAAGAAGAGATAGAAAGACAAGAAAGGATCAGAAAGGAAGAATATGAGAAGCAAAAAGAGGACCAAGAAAGGCAAGACAAAGAGAGAGAAAAAACTAGAGAGCATGAAGCTAAAATGGAGAAGATGAGATTGGATGCAGCACAAGCCAGAGCTCAAACTGAACAAGGAAATAACACTAATAACTCAAATAATATTACCACACAAAGAGACAACCCTAATTCGCAAACATGGCTAAAGAGAAAGATACAAAGTTTTGATGAACAGAAAGATGACATTGGTGATTTTCTGAAAAGATATGAGGCAAAAATGTCTACATTTAATATGCCAGAAGAAGAATGGTCTGAAATACTGATAGACTTCGTTCATGGTCAAGCTCTAACAATATGCCAAAATCATGACCATCATATTGATGATAGCTATCAAGTTTTGAAAAGAGAGTTGTTGAATGCCTATGGTCATAATGCTACAACTTTCAGAAAGAAATACTTTGACAATATACCATCATTAGGAATAGAACCCCAAACTACTATTAATATGGAAACGGATTTTTTCAATAAGTGGGTAAAATTAGAAAAAGTGATAAACTCTTATGAGGGATTAAAAATTTTTATTCTAGTGGACAACTTTGTAAATAAATGTGATCCTCAATTACAATCTTTTATTAGAGAAAGAAACCCAAAAACTATAGATGAAATAACAGAGATAATGAGAGTATACAAAAATGCCTATCCAAATAAACCATTTTCTGATAAGGATAAGAGCAAAGTAGATTTAATAGGATACACCAAAGAAAATGTTGATAGAGGTAGAAATAGAAGCAGATCAAATAGTGGAAATAGAAAATATAGTGAAATAACCTGTTTTAAATGTCAAGGAAAAGGTCATATAGCAGCTAACTGTAGAAGAGGGAATAGTAGGTCTGGAAGTAGAAATAGATACAATGAACAAAATAACAGTAGATATAGGAGTAGAGATAGGAATGACAGGGGAAATTATAGAAATAGGAGTTACAGTAGGGAATACAAAAATAAAGGTACAGATAGGGTATATTTCATGGAAGGAAATAGGAACAATTTTGCAGTGTACCCAGGGTTTGTAGATAGAATTCCGGTGGAATTAATCAGGGATTCAGGTTGCAACACTTTGGCAGTAAAAACTAAATTTGTCAAACCTCATTGGTATAAAGGGCTTACTAGGAAAGTAGAATTAGCAGATGGCACTGTAAGGGAATTTAAAGCTATAAGGGTATACATTGAAACTCCATTTTTCACTGGTTATTGTGATGGCATTGCAATACCAGAAATGAGATATGATATGTTAGTAGGAAACATAACAGGAGTAAAAGAATGTTCAAGAAAAGAATTAGAAGACTGGCAAAACAAATACAAAAACATAAGACAAAATCATGAAAACATAGAAACACAAAATATAACAAGTATGGTAATAACAAGATCAATGGATGAACAAGATGAGAAACAGGAAAATACAATAAATGTAATAAGTAATGATGAAGAAAAAGAAACCAGTAATGTAATACAAATAGAAAATACAGATGTTAAGGAAAGAGAGATAGAAAATGAAACACAAAATAGTCTTGAAACACAAATATCTCAAAGCGAAAAAGAAACAACACCCACATTTGCATTAGAACAAATGAATGACAATATTATTGGGAAAATATATTCAAGAATATCAGATAAAAACAATAATAATCCAATGGAGAAATTTTGTATAGAGAATAAAATATTATTTAGACAAACAAGTAATGATAAAAAAAAATAAAACAACTTGTCTTACCACAGAAATATTGGAAAGATGTTTTAATCATGACACATGATAATAATTTAGCAGCACATAGGGGAGTAAAGAAATGTTATAGGAATTTGTCAAAACAAGTATTTTGGCCCAAAATGAAAGCAACAATCAATAAATACATAAACTCATGTGACGTATGTCAAAAGAGATCTAACAAATGTTTAGTGAATAAAGCACCCATTCAAGAAATGGATGAACCTACAGAACCATTTCAGAAAGTATCTATTGATTTAATAGGTCCTTTAATTCAAACTGAAAATAATAATAAATACATTCTAACAGTAATAGACATGTTTAGTAGATACCCAGAAGCAATCCCATTATCAAATACAAGTGCAGAAAATATCATTAATGCCATAACTCAAAAAATAATTACAAGACATGGTATACCTAAAATTATATTGAGTGACCAGGGATCTCAGTTTAAGTCAGAACAATTTAAGAAATGGACTAAACAATATAATATACAACACATATACTCTTCAGTTTACCACCCAGAGAGTAACGGTTTATGTGAACGGTATGGTGGTTCACTAAAAAGATCACTAACAAAAATAATTCAGAATAATCAGAACAAATGGGATCATTACATTAACTATGTACTATTTGCTCATAGAAACAACATCCATGAAGCAACACAATTTTCACCATATGAAATAATACATGGAAGAAAACCCAGAGATGAATTAGATGTTTTTAAAGAAAATCTAATAGACAATGAGAATAAATTAAATAATGACAATGAAACAACAATCACAACAGAATTGAAAGAAATATGGACTCAAGCATATAACAACAATAAGAAGTACAAACAAAGTGCTCATGAGAATCTAAATAAGAAAAGACAATTGAAAACACTAGAAGTAGGAAACAATGTATTAATATTAATAAATGACCTGAAAAATAAAATTAGTAAACAATGGAAAGGTCCATTTAAGGTGATAAAACAAATTAATGATGTGAATTATCAAATTGAAATAAATGGGAAAATTAAAACATATCACATAAATAATTTGAAACTGTATCATGATAGAGAAGATGAGTTAATACAAAACATTCAGGAGGAAATAGAAAATAAATTTTCAGAAAGAGAAGAATGCTTGATGATAATAACAAATGAAAATCACAATGAAAATGATATTAAGGAAATACCTGTAATAGAAACAAAAGAGAATCAAACTTGGCAAAAGATTAATCTTAATAATTTAACTAAGGAAAAGTCAAAAGATATAACTAAAATAATACAGGAATACAAAGAAATTTTTTCCAGCATACCAGGAAAAACAAATATTATTAAACATGACATTAAAGTAATAGACCCAAAACCTATCAAGCTTAAGCCATATAGAATACCGCTACATTTACAAGACAAAGTAAAAAAAGAAATAAACAATTTACTAGAATCAGGTATAATTGAACCATCAACATCTCCTTATGCTTCACCAATTGTGATAGCCAAAAAGAAAAATGGAGATATACGGTTATGTATTGATTATAGGAAACTTAACAACATCACAGAATTTGACCCATATCCAATGCCAAATATAGAGGATATTTTACATAAATTAAATGGAGCAAAATTTTTTACTAAATTGGATTTAACTAAAGGTTATTGTCAAATACCTTTAACAGAAAATGCAAAACCTTACACAGCATTTGTAACACCATATGGTATTTTTCAATGGAATTATATGAGTTTTGGATTAATAAATGCACCAGCCACATTTAATAGAATGATGAACATGATAATTGGAAACAAAGAAAATGTTATTTGTTATTTGGATGACATATGTATTTTTAATAATAGTTGGGAGGAACATTTGGTAGATGTAAAAGAAGTGTTCAAAATAATAAAAGAAAGTGGACTTACAATTCAGGCAGAAAAAGTAGAAATAGGATTGGAGGAAATAATTTTTTTAGGATATAAAGTAAATAACAACATGATTAGCCCTATTGAAGATAACATAAAGAAAGTACTTAATATTGAAATACCTACAACAAAAAGACAAATTAAAAGCATATTAGGAATAGTAAATTATTACAGAAAGTTTATAAAGAACTTAGCAGAAATAGTGAATCCATTAAATGACTTACTTAAAAAAGGAAAACCTCAAAAAGTAGTCTGTAATGAGGAATGTGTGAAAGCTATTGACAGAATTAAAGATATTTTTAGTCATGAATTAATATTAAGACTACCCGATAAAGACAAAATATTTTATGTTACAACTGATGCATCTGGTAGTGCTATTGGTGGTTGTCTAATGCAGAACTATGATAACTTACATCCTATATTATATGTAAGTAGAAAATTATCAGAGGCAGAGAAAAAATATAGTGTCGTTGAACGGGAAGCGTTAGCTGTAATATGGGTAATTACTAAGCTAGAGAGTTATCTAATAGGAAGGAAATTCATATTATTAACTGATCATAAACCTATTCAGTATATACAGCAAAAGAGCATGAAAAACAGTCGTGTATATAGATGGTTCTTAGCACTACAGGAATATAAATTTAAAGTGAAAGCTATTAGTGGATCTGTGAATATTGTAGCTGATCTACTATCTAGAATGACATTGAAATGAAATAATTTTGTAAATAAACTATGATTATATTGATTATGTAATATATATTAATATATTGGCACAATTTATATGTTATGGAAAAGGGAGATAAGTAAATTTGATGTTAAGCATTTAAAAGTAAGTATGGATATTTTTTTTTGTGTGAATCATTTCATATATCATTGACGAAAGTTAGTTCGATGGAAAAGGGTGAGTATAAAAGAAAAATGGACAAAATCACTTATGAAAGCATTTTTTTCATAAAAATACATCCCTTTTACAACTATTAACTATAAAAGGGTGGTAAGGAAAAGCTTATTGAATGTGGAAATAAAGTCTATAATTGTTTTTGAAATATTGTATTTTGTCAGATTACTGCCAGTGGAGAACATTTGTGAGAAGTGTATGACGTGCCCATGAGATGCCACATTGCTATGATGAACTGTTACTGTTTACTAATGAAGATGATTCTGGAATTTTGGAAGTAACAGTGTAATGTTATGAACATTGACATGAACATGAGGAACTGTCAAGCCAAGATGAAGATGTCAAGATTTTATGTTTGTTGTCTTCCCCTTAAATTAAAAATGCCCTTGTAAGACTTGACAGTAGTGGAAAAATATTGACATATTTTTTTTCAAGGGGGGGAGGAATCTGTTAGACACCTTATTTATAGTTTAGTTATTTAGCGACGCACCAAAGAAGACGCATATTGAACGGGACTAGTGACGTTTGGGACCGGAAAATCAGTTAGCGATATAATCCTCTAGGGTAACGACGTGTTTAGTGACAGAGACTTTTACTGTGGCCTTTTATTAGAATAAATATATGTGAAGTTGTTCATCAGCGTTGACTACATCTCTTTACTAGTTAAAACCGATGTGTTTGTTTTGTCTGGATTGTTGATCAACTACACGGAATACACCCGAACAATAATACCCAAACGCTTGCAGAGTAATTGGTTGAAAATCAACAGTCATCCATAGTTGACCTCAAGACAGCCTGAACAAGCAACATCACAATAGATAGATAGATAGAAAGATAGATAGATAGATATAGATTTAGATAGATACATACATACATACATACATACATACATACATTCATACATACATACATCTATATATATAATTCTCTTCTTCCCTCAACAGTTTAAACCAGAAGAAAAAGTAAAGGAAAAATCACTCTGCGGATAGTTCCCGAGAAAACAAGAGGGGGGGGGGGGGGGACACGTAGTCACAAAATAGCAGGGCTGGACCGTTGTAACCTAGAAATATCACTTTTTTTTTATTTCTACCTCACGATAAAAAAAAGGGGGGGGGGAGAAATAATCTACTCTGTAGTAACTATCGAGGCGACACAGAGCACGCTCAAGTGTTTGGACACCATGGAAAGATCAATACCAGGTTTGACCGTGGGAAGGTCGATAGATGCAATCGCCTCCCCCCCACCACCCATCCGGTCAGCAATAAAAGTAATATATGCAGTGGCGTCACTAGGGTGGATGTCACCCGGTGCGGTCAGCTCAGGATGTCACCCCATACCCCTTTTAAAAAAATCTTTTTTTTTTGTTTGTTTGTTGCACTGTAATACATATAGTTTATAATTGCCTACGTTTTTTGATTGTTCAACAACTATAAAATGAGTGTCTATGTAATGTTAAAATTCAGTTGTTGATTACAATTTACATACAGTTCACTGGGTTTGTGTAGTCAGGGAAAATCTGCACGCATCCTTAATCTTTGAAATCATTGCCATTAATATATAGTTCAATTTTTCAACAATGCAATATAAATTATACTGGTTTTTTAGCGGCCCCCGAAAGGGGAATGACGCTATTAATTTTGTGTGAAATGTCTGTCCGTCCGTTCCGTTTAGATCTCGTAAACTAGAAAAGATAGTGAAAATTCGACATCACTATATTTTAGACCAGTGATGCCCAACCTAATTCGACCCGTGGGCCATTTTAATTTCCATTACTCGTCTCACGGGCCACATGACCAAAAAAACTAAATGAAATTATTCTGAAACTATTTTGGTAGAAACCTGTAGATTTAATACTTGATTAACAGATTATTTGACAATTATATTTTTTACTATTAAAAAAATAGCTTAATTTCGCTCCTTACAATGTGAGCAACAGTGTAATAGGTAGCTTTACCAACGACTCATTTTGTGGTCTCTTTTTGGTAAACATTCCCATCAATCTTCCAATCTCTAGGCGTAGTTTAACAAACTTTTTATTCGCGTCATAAACTAAGAATGCCGTCATATTTATTTTATGTCATTTTAAAGTCAAGATATGTTCATTTTTCCTGGTAGATTGTACATTCAGAGACCCATTTCATAAATACACAAAGGTTATGGTATCAATCCATCGGAGAAAAAGTGAGGGCCCAATCGTATGTAAAGATAAATTTTTTCAACCATTTTTTTTTGTTTGGAAGGGAGATTTCTATACTTTGTGCCGATTTTTCGGCGGGCCGGATGGAACCACGTCGAGGGCCGGATCTGTCCTGCGGGCCGTATTTTGGGCATCACTGTTTTAGACCATTCAAAGTTCTGATGCAACGGCTACTTTTTTCTTTTCTGAAAGCAAAAATCTAATTAAATTTTTAAAATCACTTATGAAAGCATTTTTTTCATAAAAATACATCCCTTTTACAACTATTAACTATTAAACACCCAAACACTTGAGGCTCTTTAAAAGGAGACTACCGTTTCCCATATTTTTAACACATTTATGCAAACGGTTGTTGATTTTTTGTCAAAAAATTTGTTTTTATATTTGTATTGTTAAGTTATGTAAGTTTTGTTATACTAAGTACTATACTTACACACAAAAAAATGTTTACTATTTTTTAAAGAGAAAAAATCTATTTAGTATGCATTATAAGTTTAACAAAATGTAATACAAATATTAATCTTGTAAACTGCTTTTGCTTATCCTATTGCTGCGTGCCACACACAGGTTTCACTAAGATGATTTATTTATTGAGGATTCGAATATGAGATTGAGCCTTTACAAAACAATTAGATCAATTATAAGACATCAGTTAGGCCAGGTTTACATCTAACTTTACATTCACTTTCACCTATCCTTTGATCTGCTGGACCGCTGGGGCACTACACAAGATCTGTCAACCTTCTTTATCTATTCTTATTTGTCTTTGATATAATTTCATTCGGATGTTCTTTCTGAAAATATTGAAGCCTGCCTGGGTGGACCACTTCGGGGGCCGATTTTGAGTTTGTGTTTCCACACAAACTGTCTTTGTAATCTTGTTTTTAATCGATTCGCTACTAGACCAATATGTAAAGAATAATTGTCTGATAAGTATAGTATGAGTAGCAAATATATAAAAAATCGTTTAGTAACTTTGGGCTTGGACTCTCATATGACATCATCTTTTAGCTATTTTTTTTCTGTTGTATTTTTCTTTTCTGGAGTGGGAGGGAGGGGAAGTGTATCAACACTTTACTTGTTGACACTTTACGTTTTTTCACGATGCTAAAAATAAAAACTGTGCTCAAACATTGATAATAAACAAGTTCTTTCATCCATTATCTCAAACAGAATCAACCAATCAAAAGTATATTCAATTGGAAAGAAAAAAATCTTGGTTCTTATTCATCTACAGTGCTGTCTTCGTGTACATAGATCTGTACTCAGCCCTGAAGCCAGTAGCCGCATTTGAATAGTCAGCATGGAAGAAAATGAACATGGCGTTGGTGCTGGAGACCATGGGTTGACTCGGCATCGTGCAGGAGGAATAAGACTGGTTAGCAAACTTGGGGGCCGACATCGAGTTTCCATCACGTACTTCTACGTAGTCACAGCAGCATTCAAAACTGTAGGCCGTGAAACTGTCAACACAGAACATTCAAAACTGTAGGCTGTGAAACTGTCAACACAGAACATTCAAAACTGTAGGCTGTGAAACTGTCAACACAGAACATTCAAAACTGTAGGCTGTGAAACTGTCAACACAGAACATTCAAAACTGTAGGCTGTGAAACTGTCAACACAGAACATTCAAAACTGTAGGCTGTGAAACTGTCAACACAGAACATTTAAAACTGTAGGCTGTGAAACTGTCAACACACAATATTCAAAACTATAGGCCGTGAAACTGTCAACACAGAACATTTAAAACTGTAGGCTGTGAATCTGTCAACACAGAACATTCAAAACTATAGGCCGTGAAACTGTCAACACAGAACATTCAAAACTGTAGGCCGTGAAACTGTCAAGACAGAACATTCAAAACTGTAGGCTGTGAAACTGTCAACACAGAACATTCAAAACTGTAGGCTGTGAAACTGTCAACACAGAACATTTAAAACTGTAGGCTGTGAAACTGCCAACACACAATATTCAAAACTATAGGCTGTGAAACTGTCAACACACAACATTCAAAACTGTAGGCTGTGAAACTGTCAACACAGAACATTCAAAACTGTAGGCTGTGAAACTGTCAACACAGAACATTCAAAACTGTAGGCTGTGAAACTGTCAACACAGAACATTCAAAACTGTAGGCTGTGAAACTGTCAACACAGAACATTCAAAACTGTAGGCTGTGAAACTGTCAACACAGAACATTCAAAACGGTAGGCTGTGAAACTGTCAATACAGATCATTCTAGTGGTTCCACAGTTTATTAAGTTACATGTTTAAGCATTGTAAAAAGCTATCTAGGGTATTTAAATGAAAGAACGAACAACAAAAACATAAAACATACTTTAAAAAAAACAAAGCGTATGGAGTGTCATTGTATCAATTAATTTGGATCAGTAAATAAATCTGTAATAGATCTAGACCAACATCAATATATCTGTACGATTAATAATATTTTTACCAATTGTTTTGTTTAGCGCTCTTTCATGCTTTTCGATTTTTCAATATGCTATGATCCTATCACTTTCTCAATACGCTATGATCACATCACTTTCTCAATATGCTATGATCCCATCACTTGTCTGGCCAGTTAGTAAAATGGGGATGGTGGAGAAGAAAGGGATTTGTGGGTGGAATCTACCGTAATTGGTTTTTACAAACATATAAAAACAAGGTTACAAATACTATTTGTGAGGAAACACAAACTCAAAATCGGCCCCCAAAGTGGTCCACCCAGGCCGGTAAAAAGGCAGGTTTCAATATTTTTAGAGAAAAATATCAGAATGAAAATGAATTGACAAAGAAGAATGGAGAAAGAAGGTTGACAGATTATGTGTGGTGCCCCAACGGTTTATGAACCAAGGGATAGGTGAAAGTGAAGGTGAAGTTAGATATGAACCTGGCCTAACTGATGTCATATAATGATTATCTAAATGATGTAATTGTTTTGTAAAGGGTCAATCTCTCATTTAAAGCCTCAAGAGAACAAAAAATTTCCGTAAAAAAAAATCTAATTTTCCTTTAGTTAAATGTTCCATTGTATAGGGCATCACTACAGTTCACGCAATAATATGAAAAACTACTTATTAATGCATACTAAATAGATTTTTTCTCTTTCAAAAAAAAAGTAAACTTTTTTTGTGTAAATGTAGTACTTAATATGAAGGAACTTACTTAACTTAGCAATACAAATGTAAAAAAAAAATTGAAAAAAATCTAAAACCGTTTGCATAAATGTGTTGAAAAAATAGTAAAGAATTATCTCCTTTACTAAAAAGCCTCCCTTGTTTGTTACTATTAATAGTGAATAGTTGTAAAATTTTATATTTTTATTACAAAACTGCTTGCATAATTAATGTAAAAATTTAGATTTTTCGCGTTCTTAAAAGAAAAAAGTACCCGTTGCATTAGAACTTTGAATGATCTAAAATATTATGATGTCGGATTTTCAATTTTTTTTTAAGTTTACGAGATCTAAACGTGACCGACGGACGGACGGACAGACAGACCACACAAAACTAATAGCGGGGGCAGCTAAAACACAAAAAAAAGGGGGAAACGACCTAAATTTGAACACGTAACTCTGCTAGCGAGGTACTTAAAATTTGAGAAGATTGTATAGTTGTATATTGTTAGTTTCAATTTAGAGCGGCGACCTAAAAAGAGGACTAATTCAGCTAATACCACCATTTCTGTCAAGTACAATTTCTTTCCCTTGTTCGAGATACCAATAACAATAATTATTTACCAATAGCTAATCAACTAATTGGTTAATATTTTAAATTAATTCTTGTGATGTCAGGTAAAATAAATAATTGTGCGAAATTTCAGTTTGATCCGAGATCTGGTGACGGAGAAATATACAATCTTTTACCAGACAGACAGACGGACAGAGTGAGTTGATATACATATGGCTCCTTCTGTCTTGGAAGACAATGGATGCTCCCAGATGAGTCACTGGTTTTGGTGTCTTCTTAAGACAGGCAGAATCTGATGTGACTAATCAAGCCAATTCTGGAGCAGTAGAGTTTGCCACAGTTCGTGCATGTGTATGCATCTGTTTTAGGACTAGCTGACAGGCAGCTTTCTTTTAATTTCTCTTGACTACAGCCGCTTCGTTTCTTTTGCTCTCGACGAGGTTAGTACCAGCATAGACAGTCTGTCTCTATGCTGTCCAATCTTGGGCTATTTCCTCCCACAAAGTTTCAGAAATAAATCTAATCCACAATACTCAAAACCCCCATTCACTTACCATGGACATAAAAATAGGAACTTTAACCTGTTCTTTCTTACAGTATAGCCATGTTCACGACCAAATGGCAGCAATTGAATTCAACAAAAACGATTTTCTATTCGCAATTTCTACCCAATATGTTTTTTAAAGCCGACATTTCGTAAAGTACAAGTTTAAACGTAATTTCGTTTTTAGCACTAGTTAAACTCTTTATATGAGAGTAAATGTCCATAGCTTACTTGAACTGAATAACGCTGTCAGTTGGAACTGTCAGCAGCCAAGTACAGTCTTGGTCATTGTTGTAATAACCAGGATGTCCTGGACTTTTGATGACACCTGAGTAGCTTGTTATTATCTCAGAACATCCTAAAAGTATAACAAATTATTAGACCGTGACACGAATTAAAAAAAAAAAAAATCTTGTCATAAAATTGAAAATGTTTGAATACTAATTTGATTTGTAATACTACTACTACTATAATAATATTAATAATTATTGTTATAATAATTATAATAACAACAACAACAATAATAATAATTTAAAATAATTATAATAGTAAGAAGAAGAAGAAGAAGAAACGTAATAATTTAAATTATTGAAAATATTACTATAAAAATAATAATATAAGTAATAAAAATAATTCAAAAGAAGAAGAAGAATAACAATAACATTAATAATTTAAATTAATAATATTATTATAAAAATAATAATAATATTGGTAATAATAATGATAATAATTTTAATAATAATAATAGTTATTTATAATAATAATAATAGTTATTTATAATAATAATAATAATAGGGCCTAATAATGCCGAAAGTGCGGAAACACGGGTGAGTCAATAGTACACATGATGTCAGGATGTTCAGCTTGATCAGAATCTGCCTACGTAGGTCGCCATAACCATGACGCAAAACTAATACATCAACATCTGGAATGGAGAAATGACAGATACTCGGCCCAGTAGGTCCTCGAGTCAACTGATTAGCTGTTATACTGGGATAGACTTATTCGGACTGAAAAGACGGTGGATTTCAATGGCAAAGATTTACTGTTTTACCTTATCCCACAATATTAAGAAAACAGAAACTGAAAAACGAAGAATATATGAAAATCTAAACTTAAAGATACAGCGACTATGGAAGCTATCTAAAAAACAACAATATACCCTCTTGTTATATCAACAGTGGATAAAGACAATCTGAGACCAAAAACGAAAAGCTAGAAAAAGATCAAAGTATTAGTATTACGAATTGCGGGACCAATTACATGGATGCTTGCGAGGCCTCTCTTCTATTTTTTTTACAATAAAAACTACTACTATTAATTAGATAGTAATATCAACATTTGTTATACCACATGCATATAAAGCAACTCAAACTCAATAGGCACCAGTGGGCTTATTAAAGTTACGCCAATGGTATGATACTCTAAAAATGTTAATCCTATTATTATTATTATAAATTTTATATAGCGCTACTTTCATGCTTATAGCATGCTCAGAGCGCTATGGTCCAATCTCAGTTGTGGACCAGTGGCGGGAGGGGGTATCTAGGAGAAGGTTTTTCCGTGCTGCCTTTAGGCGCTCAGGAAACACAACTCTGCCCGAGTCCGGTGTCGAACCTCGAGCCTCTTTCATTGGTAGCCAAGCCTAGCTAGGTTCAAGCGCACTTAGTCTCTCGATCACGCTTCCTAAACAAGCCTTTGACAAGAGCCATGAAAAACAGCAATATGCTAAATTTAAATTACGGGACCCCTGCTAGGCGCGGAGTTTGGGTGTCAATCGGCCTAAGGCCGGCCCTGAGTTAAAAAGTGACCACGGCATTAAAAAAAGACATGAAGAAACGAAAAACATGAAAGAATGGTTAGTAGGGTCAATCGAAGAAAAAAGTTCGTCATTTCAATCAAACTTACCGTTGCAAGACGATGACAAACTAACCAATGGAAAAGTGTAGTCGTTTAAAAGATACAGAGTTTCATTACTCGTGTTTCTGGCCGTGGTTAAGTTCATCAGCTTGGAACCTGTTTTGAAACACAAAAATACAATGAGATAACGTGCGTCTCAGAAACAAATCACAATGGAAACAGGAGATCACTTTATTCATTACACTTTACAACAAGTGTGCATGTTGAACGTTCATCCCAAAGTGCCATCTTAAACAGGGGTGGGAAGGGGCTACGTCTAAACCAGTGGTTCCCAAACTTTTTTGTCTCGTAGACCCCTTGCCATGTTTTCTGGTTTTCGGTAGACCCCCTGCTTAACTTTCAAATTTTTGCAAATTCACCATTTTTAAAACTAATTTCTATCTGTAGAAAAAGTAAAGTTCCCCTCTCAGACCTTGTGGTCTATAGGGCAGATGATGTAAAGGTCATCTGTTTCTGTGGACTACGATTATCGAGGTGTCATGTGGCTAGCACAACGACCAACAGCCTTTACTTTCCCCAACTAATGTCAGGTACCCATTAGAGCTGGGTGGCCTCAGAGGCGCCCAAAAGATCCCGAAATTAAAAATCCAAGTCTTCAACAGGATTCAAACTCGGGACCCCCGGTTCAGAAGCCAAGCACATTACCGCTCAGCCAAAACATCTCCTAATTTCTATCTGTAGAGAGTTGAAAAGTGAAAAAGTAATTTGAAGCTACATATTAGAGATTTTAGAGATCTCTTTTTTATTGATAAAATTCAAAACCAATTAAAATAGCAATATGTATTGCTGGAATCTCCAAACACAATGGCCTTAAGTATCATTGTAAGAGTTTTCGCAAAGAGCAGTTTCTCGTGTATTTGTTGATGTTTCACGAGTTGCTCAAATATTGAGTCCGCGCGAAGATGTTATCACTATCGGGAGAAAGAGCGAAGGCGAGTGAATGTCGCCTAAACCAGTAAGCTTCGAGCATGAATGGCTCATTAGTCTTGGCTGGATACCCACCTAGCAGAAGTAAAACTGAATTCAAAACTCTCCTGTCTTGCAACTCAAACATGGTAAAGGTTATGTGGGTTAACCTGAGGAAAAATAACGACCATAATGCAGTTTGCAGCACACACCACTACATCCTGTCAGAACCTGTGACTCTGCTGAGCCCAAACTATATATATATAGCAAAGAATTACATATGAAGCTTTTAATTTTATAACTCATGCCACCGAAGCAACCTTGAACTGTATTGTTGCTTAAAGAAATTCTTTTAATAATATCAGATGTGCGTTTGTGTAAAACAGGTTTTAAAACTACAACGGCTGGTAAAATCAATGTTTTACCTATGGTGTTTTTCCGCATTTTGCCATAAATAAGTAAATTTCCCCTTTCAGACATTGTGATGGTGTTATGGTCATCTGTTTCTTTGGCCAACGGTTAACGAGCAGTGTGTCATGTGGGCAGAACAACGACCAAGCGCCTTTACTTTTACTAACATAATTCAGGTACCCATTAGAGATGGGTGGACTCAGGGGAGCCCTGAAAATCCTGAAATTCAAAATTCACAGAGATTCGAACCCAGGACCCCAATTACGGAAGCCAAGCGCTTAACCACTACCACCAAACCCTTATTTTGCTATAAGTGAACAGATATTGTAAGACTCATAAACCACCATCTTCTCTACATGATGTTGAATAGAGATTTTCTGGGTCTATTCTGAACTTTATCTTTGAATGTTCAAAAGTTTTTCAAATCTATATCTTTTTATCAGGGTGATATTGTCGCAGATGATCCTCAAGCCATGGGCGTAGCCAGGGGGGGGGGTTTGGGGTTCAAACCCCCCCCGAAATGAAATCCCCCCCTCGGGGGGGGGGGGAGACGGACTTTAGTGACTGATTTTTTGCTTTGATTTTCTTTATTTTAGGTAAGATTTTAATACTAAACCATCACTTGCCCCAGCGCAGCCAAAGGGGTTTTGAGTTTAAAACCCCTACCATGGGGTTTTGAGTCTGAAACCCCCTACCACCGGGGGGGGGGGGGAAGACGGACTTTAGTGACATATTTTTTGCTTTGATTTTGTTAATTTTAGGTGAGATTTTAATACTAAACCATCACTTGCCCCAGCACAGCTAAAGGGGTTTAGAGTTTAAAACCCCTACAAGGGGGTTTGGAGTTTAAAACCCCTAACAGGGGGTTTTGAGTTTAAAACCCCCTTCCAGGGGTTTTGAGTTTGAAACCCCCCTACCAGGGGTTTTTGCAGTTAAATCCCCCTCTTCTATAAAACAAACACTCAAAAAATGCAAACGATAATCCCCAAATTCCAAGTGCACAGTTAAGGAAGATTTTGATTTTAAAACCCCCTCCAAAATTTACGATAGACCCCCTCTTCAATATGAAAAAAAAAGCAAATTATGCACTCAAAATGTTATGAGCGTAGCTAAATGGGTTTTGACTCAGTTTTAAGTTTAAACTCCCCTCCAGTGGAGTTTGAAGCTAAAAAATACATCTTCAATAAAAAGAAAAGCAAATTACACGCTCTAAAATCTAAGAGCGTAGCCATATGGGTTTTGAGTTTAAACCCCCCGCCAGCGGGGTTTGAAGTTAAAAAATACATCATCAATGTAAAAAAAAAAAGCAAATTACGCACTCAAAATGCTATGAGCGTTGCCAAAAGGGGTTTTGAGTTCATATCTCCCTTCACAAGGGTTTGATGCTAAAAAATACCTCTTCAATATAAAAAAAAGCAAATTACACACTAAAATTATTTGAGCGTAACCAAGCGAATTGGGGGTTTTGAGTTTAAACTCCTTTCCTCCAGATGGTTTTGAGTTTAAAATCCCCCTACAGAGCGTTTTGAGGTGGAAAACCTCTATCTTCAATATTACTCTAAAGCAAACTACAGTTACCAAATTCTATGATCGTAGCTAAATTGGGGTTTTGAATTTTAAAAACTATAACAAAGTCCTGAGATTTTTAGTTTAAAACCTCTAACAGATGATTTTGACGATAGGACAATACTATCTAATATAAAATCCAAAGCTAACTACAGTCACCCAATTCCAAGAGCGTATCCAAGAGAGGTTACATTTCTACCAGAGTCGGGGCTCCATTAATAAAGTGCAGTGAATAGTCATCTAACGAAATTGAAAAACACTAAATGTGGCTCAACAAAGATGGCTAAGACAGATTTTAGGAGTTAGTTATTGAGATCGGGTCTAAATCAAGGAAATCCTATGCCGAACTGGGAGTCGACCCCTTAGTAAAATTGTGACAGAGCGTCGAATGAGGTTTGCGGGACATGTTCTCCGACAAAATAAATTACGCATAATAAGAGTTGCGATGACATCCTAGTACAACTTGGCGCCACACATTCATGGAGGTCCTCGGAGCAGGTGGGAGGAGGATTCCTGAGATGAACTCCTATTGAAAAATCAGAGCAGGAAGGACTAGTCCTCCCGTAGTGCTCTGGCAAGAAACTTAGCCGTCCGGCGTAGTGCCTCATAGCTACCATACAAGTCGAGTGACTGCACAGGCAAGTCCCCCCTTAGCTCGCGGAGCTGGGGACACTCGTACAAGACATGCGACACTGTTTCGACGCTCTCTCCACAGTGACGGCATCGGGAGTCAAAGTTAGTGCGGAACCGGGCAAAGTATGCCCCAATAGGACAGTGTTCCGTCCTGCACTGCGCAACTATTGACTGCTCTGACCTCCTCAGTCGCCACCATGGATCGTCGCGATCTGGGTGACGCATGCGCTGCCAGACACCACGTGCTCTGTCGGATTCCTCCCAGGACTTTAACCACTTCTCATGAATGAGTGCTCGGATTTGTGCCGTTGCTTGTAAGTACGTGCTTGGTGCTTCGAGGTGTGTGGCTGCCATTGCACCCTCCCTTGCGAGGGCGTCTGCCGTTTCATTGCCCTTCACGCCGCAATGTGAAGGCGCCCACTGCATATAAACGACAGCTCCAATAGCTCGGCGGATGTTATCTGCGGCGCCGATTGCCTCTTCTATTACGGGCGACCCTCCCCCGCCGCCACCCACAACTAGGAGACTGGAGCGAGAGTCAGTGACCAACACCACCGTAGTGGCGTTAGTCTCGCGTTCGAGCATTCGGGCCCTAATGGCCTCGAACGCCCTAGTTATCCCTGTAAGTTCGGCATCCATGGAGCATGCAGCGTAGCCGCATGGACCAGAGAGCCTATCTGGTTCAGTCCGGTCGGGGTAGACAATAAGGGCCCCATACCCCGATCTATCGGGGTCCCTCATTACCGACCCATCGGTATAGCAGAATATGGCATCTGATGGGTAGGACTTTATAGTAATGGATGCCAAATTTTGGAGAATGGCAGGTGTTAATCGCCTCTTGGTGGCTCCCTCTTGCCCTAACAGGGACAGGTTTATTTGTGGGGCCGGCAATCTCCTCCACGGAGGGCACGTACTGATTCTCCTAATGGGAATTCTATCAGTGGAGAGTCCAGCTGTATTTGACAAATTGGCCGCTATATGTAGGAACGATCGCATTTTAATGCGGTTCCTCTCTCTCCACTGTCGCACTAAAATTGAAGTGGGTAGCCTAGAGTCGCCCCTTTTATAGCGCTCGTAGGCCGTAAGTACTGCCCTCTCCCTCCTAAGATATAAGGGTGCCACGTTTGTAAAGATTTCAGCAGCGTTTGTTGGGCTTGTCCTAAAGGTGCCACAAATGAACCGTAGAGCCTGTGCTTGTACCCGGTCGAGTGATTCGAGGGCAGTTTTACTAGCATATACTTGAACTGTATAGCTGTATTCGATTTGTGATCTGACTGCCCCTAGATACAATGTGCGTAGCATGTCAGCTTTGGCACCCCACTTTGTGCTGGCCAGCTTTCTTAATAACGCTAACTTCTCCGAGGCTTTTCGTTCAACTTCCTGGACGTGCTGGAGCATTGACAGTTTTCTATCCAGGGTCACCCCTAGATATTTTGGCGTATTTTCACGCTGGAGTCGCAGCCCACCGAGTTGAAGCTCGAATGGAGCCTTAAGGATGTCGATTCCTAGGCTGAACAGGGACCAGGTCGTTTTGGCAACGTTTATCTGAATCTGCCATTTGTCGCAATACGAGGAGATGGTATGGAGGTCTGCTTGAAGTGCCGCCTGAATTTGGTCGGCTTTCTTCCCGGTTGACCAGAGGACAATATCGTCAGCATATAGCAGTTTTTTGGACCGTAGTGAGCTGGGCAAATCATTAAGAAAGGCTATGAAAAGTGGAGGATTCAGAAATTACCAGTGACAGATCTTTGTGGAAACAGCTTGACGGCAAATGCGCCGAACGGCGCGGCAGGGTCTTAGTAAGTAAAAATAGCATATACATTTCTGAAATAAGACTTTTTAATAGCAGGAAAATGCACTGTAGATACCTCAGAATATGCATTTTGTTGACATTCTATGCCAGAAATAGTGCTTGGCGGCGGGGCTCCGCCCCGCTCTAGGGTGAGCTCCTAGAGCTCCCCCAGAGCCCCTTGATGGCAATGGCGGGGAGTCAACAATTTTTTCACTAACTCCAGGAAGAAACTATTCTAGGGCACAATAAACGTGTTCCAAAAGAATGAAGGGTCAGAATGTAATAAAGATTATGAACACACACACACATACATATATACAAATATTTTTTTCGCGAGGGGGGGGGGTGGGGGGGGGAAGAAAAAAATCCCCCCCTAACCCCCCCCCCCCCGAAAAAAAATCCTGGCTACGCCCATGCCTCAAGCGTAATAAGTTTCATATCGTCATAAAAAAGGCAATCGGTAAACGCTTGGTTGACAAGGAAAGAATGAACAATTTTATATAATCAACGCTAGACAGTCTACATTTCTTTTTGTTAAACATTATTTACATGAAGACAAAATTAAGTTATTTTAATAAGTATTGAAATTAAATACACCAATTTTTCGTTTGAATAGCAGGATAAATATTTAAATGATTAACTAAATTACAAATTATATATAGTGTGAAGAATTACATTAATGGGATGTAAAAATTAAAGTCACGACCTGCTTATATGAAATCTATTATCATAGACCTGCTTGGACATCTTATGGACCCCCAATTTGTTTTTTCACTTTCGTAGACCCCTTGAAAGTCTTCGTATATAGACCACTTTGGGAATCACTGGTCTAAACTAACAAGAAATTAATAAAAGAGAGTTAATGTGAATCATATAAACAAAGACTTCCTTTGGAATGTAGAGAAATGAGAGTGCAACAAATTATCGTTCCTGGCTCTCTTTCTCTCTAGAAAATGAAAACAAGAAAAAAAAACTCTAGACCTTATTTTGATGCTATTAGAATTAGGATTTTTTAGAGTGCGTTTAAAAGAAAGCGGATATGATTAAGGCAAATTTTGTTAAAAGTTGACTTCTCCAAAAAATACAGAAAATGTTATTGTTGTGTTACTTTTATTTATACTTTATATAGAGAATGAGCCTTTTCTCGTAATACCGAAGGTTTAATCGAAAGCTTGAGGTTTTTCGCAATTGTTTTCGAGGTGTTCATGTTGCGAATCTGTCAAAATCGCGTCACAGTGAGCACCTAAGTGGTAAAAGAAACCTGTTTAGGAAATTTTCCTTTTACTAGATCTCTGTATCTTTTGACCCTCGAGCCAGTGAGTGGTATTTTACAAATATACTAAAGGTTCTTAAAGAACTAGATTACCTCATCTTCAGCAAGAGAACAAACATCATGAGTGAAAGTATAACCTGGCTGCTCTTCAAGCACCCAGCCTGGCTCTACTTACACATTAGTCTGTAATGTTTCTCCTGAATAGGGATTAATAGCCACAGAAGATGCACTATCAGATGAGTTTGAGTCGTTTTTGCGACTTAAACCAACAATGTATGTATATATTTAACTACGAGATTAGCCATTGTAGTTATTTCCTTGCTATTTATTTATTACTAAAAGTACTAAAACCATGAAGGTCTCCTAGGACCTTGTGACTTACCTAGTTCACAGAAAGCGTCTGACTTACGAAACAGAAAAGTAAAGCAAGTTTGAAGACTTTCCAAACAGCGTACAGAGCACGAGACTTTGGTCGATCTGCTGAAACTGAGGTTCAGGGATTGAAATCCTTGATACACATCGTTCATCTTTGCAAATGTTTTGACCGCTGCATCATTCATGCTAACTGAAATTTGCCCCAGTAAAAATGTCGTCATTGATATTGTAATAATGAAATGAGCTTCAAAGAATTAAAAAATATTCAGAATTAAAGATTTGGCCATTATGGATTGAAAACTATTTGACAAAGCCAAGAATGATTTAAACTAATATTTGAAATTGTATTTGATTTTTTTTTCTTTTTGTGGTCCTAACATTTGCTATCAAAAGACAAAAATCTTTATGGAATATGTGTACCATTTGAGTGGCATTATAAACACTACGTTACACAAAATGTTTTGTCCCTACATGCCAGCAATGAAAGCATCAGAAATGTCTTCATTTCAAGTAGTTCACTGCTACCACTAAGCTTGTGACGTGTACAAGTCTTAATCAGGAACTATTTGTGCAAATGCTTTCAACACTACTCAGTATTTCTCTCTAATGTATTTACATCTTATTCTAACTACTTCACAACTTTTATTTTGAAAACACTAAATCAAATAAAGAGATGGACACTTTCTTTAACAACTATAAACATAATAAGAATTGGATTCCTTAAAAAAATATATAAACCATTATAGGTGTTGGGTCAATCGTGTAAATAAGCGATTGAAATAAATCCTTAAAATGATTTTATTTGAGGAGTTTTCATGTAGATACAACACTATGTATGGAAAATTGATTTGCAACAGGAAAAAAATCGAAGAATTGAATTCAGATGATAATGATAATCATTTCGATATTTATTGATTAACGAAATTGAATGAACATATTCGAGGAGCCTTCCAAAAATATTGCACCAGCTGTCGAACAAGTAAAATAAAACGAGAATTTGCAATTATAGGAAGAAAATATATTGCATCAATTAGAGGACTAGATTTGGAGAGTTGGCCGAGTGGTCAAGCGCTTGGCTTTCACACCGAGGAGTCTCAGGTTTGAATCGACTGGGATTTTAATTTTCATAATTGAGAACGCCCCTGAGTCTAATAAGTATATACATTAGAGAAGTAGTGTCGGTTGATCGTTATGCTGGCCACGTAACACCCTCGTTAAGTATCACCCATTGAAACATCAACTATATACATCATCTGCCCCCCCACAGACATCTCAGGATCTGAATGGAATGCTTGCTATATTCCCTAAATAACTAGACAGATTCAAATATTCTGATTAAGAACAAATTAGGTGTACATTGGGAAAAAGGGGAACAACTCAATTGTAAGTAGTAGCCTTCATAAGTGCAGTTCGAAAAAACAAGTTATCTTCTTATCTTCTTATATGATACAGACGTTACTTCAAAAAAGATGATTACGTCATACGCGTCATACATATTATCCAATGACCTAAATTGTTAACCAATGACCTAAATTTTGCTCCATAACATGACTGATAAAATAAAATATTTACAGGATACTTTCAATTCAGGTAGTGAAAAGAGGGACTTGTTACAATTAAATATGACCCAACAGGAATGTGAAGATCTTGTTCAGACGGATCAAATTTTAACCTTATGAACGTGGTAACAACTTAGAAACAATGGTGCCAAAGCAAAACAGCAGCACTATTTACTTATGCACTCAGATATGTGTTCTTGTATTCAACATCATATGATTGCTGTATGTACTCATGAGTAGTGTAGTACTCATTCAAATGCTGAAAACAAAGAGGATTACATAAATAACATGTTATTGTAAAAGTCGACACAAACATTCATATTTAAAGCTATGGATATTTTTTTTTTACATATCTGTTGAATGTATCCTTTTTTTTTATTACTTCATTTTAAATTAGAAGAATAAAACAAGTCAATGGCTTGCATTGAATTATGTGCCTGACTATGTCGGTGAAGACATTATCAAAAGATCTATTGAAGAAAAATAAGAGTTACAGTTCTTTGGTCGGGTTAAATATCAACATCTTTGAAGTCCAATGGAATGACGTGAAAATTCTGATATTGTTTTATTGAGAGAGTAGAATTGTGTCATTGATTACCGCTTATTACAGTGTATGTGAGTCTAATGCGTTAGAATATTTACTTGCTAGATCTGGAACAAAAATCTAGATTGTAGTTTAATCTTTCCAATATTAGTGGCCTAATTATTCAAATGAGACTGTCTATATTATAGTTGTTAGTAAATTCCGTTCGTGTCGATAGTCTGTAATCAATGCATGGAATTTGGTTACCTACAATAAGAGCTTAGATCATAATTTGTAATTTTTTATTTATTTTAAGTCTAGTCAAACTTTGGTAATAGCGAATAATATGCCGATCAAGTCACAAACTAGACTAAAACATAAGCAAGCCTTATTGTGTAACGTTGAAGAATACTTCGTGTATTATAGTACATATATATATAGACATGTAGTAAATATATATATATTTATATATATATATATATATATATATATATATATATATATATATATACTGGACTCTTGCTACTAGACACTGCTGACATGAGAGTAAAAGAAAAGGAAAATCCAACAGTGTTCAAGTGCAAGTTAATTAGTTCAGAGAATGTGTAAATCAAGATGTTAGTGAAACTAGTGCTATAATACTGTTATAATTCTACAGGCGAAATGGTGTTGATCAGATAAAGTCTCGTTCAAAAGAAAAGTTATCACCCCTAATGTTATTTTCCTTCTACAGGATTATGGTTCCTTCAATCAACTACTAAATGGCCTCAATACTAGAACCTTTATGAGCGCCCGGCCTTGTATACCCTGAGTGCCCGGCCATGTATACTCTGCGTGCCCGGCCTCAGTACTAGAATCTCTTTGAGCGCCCGGCCTTGTATACCCTGGGTGCTCGGCCTTGTATACACAGGATGCCTGGCCTTGCATACCCAGGGTACTCTGCCTTGTATACCCTAAGTGCCTGGCCGTGTATACCCAGGGTTCCCGGCCTTGTATACCCTAAGTGCCTGGCCTTGTATACCCAGGGTGCCTGGCCTTGTATACCCTAAGTGCCTGGCCTTGTATACCCAGGGTGCCTGGCCTTGTGCCTGGCCTTGTATACCCTAAGTGCCTGGCCTTGTATACCCTAAGTGCCTGGCCTTGTATACCCAGGGTGCCTGGCCTTGTATACCCAGGGTGCCTGGTCTTGTATACCCTAAGTGCCTGGTCTTGTATACCCAGGGTGCCTGGCCTTGTATACCCAGGGTGCCTGGCCTTGTATACCCAGGGTGCCTGGCCTTGTATACCCTGGGTGCCTCAATACTAGAATCTCTATGAGTGCTCGGCCTTGTATACCCAGGGTGCCTGGCCTTGTATACCCGGGGTGCCTGGCCTTGTATACCCAGGGTGCCTGGCCTTGTATACTCTGGGTGCCTCAATACTAGAATCTCTATGAGTGCTCGGCCTTGTATACCCAGGGTGCCTGGCCTTGTATACCCAGGGTGCCTGGCCTTGTATACCCTGGGTGCCTGGCCTTGTATACCCTAAGTGCCTGGACATGTATGCTTTCATAGACAGTTAATGACAGACATTATTAGCAAGTGTTCAAACCATTTTTAAATTTATTATTCAACCATAAAAATGTTAAGTGTTAATGATTAATATGACAACTATTTACAGTATGTCTTAGCCTCTAATCTAGTATATTTGTACTGTTATCCCCTCCATGGTCAGCTATGGACTGTGAGTAAACAATGATTTCGGCTTTGGAAGCAAGCCAAACAAAAAATGTCTTTTTCCTCCACCACCAAAGCTGGATACACATTGATCCGCGTTGTATGTGAACGGGGAAGTCTCTCCAAATTAGGGATTCACTGTCCCATGTGCTATATTAGATGAACCATAATCGTTCTACGACTGAAGGTGGCCAACACTATCAAATCTATATCAATCAGGGGCGGACTGGCTATATGGGCAAACGGGCAAATGCCCGGTGGGCCGGTACCAAATGGGCCGGTCTGGTCGCGACCAAAGAAAAAAAAATTTAACGCAGACAACTTTTTAAAAAAATGACAGCAGCAAGACACAAAGGCCCGAACACGTTTTCTTGTTGTTGTTTTTTTAATTCTTATTACAATTAATTTTGTTTGAAATTCATCAAGAATATCAACAACAAAAAATACACTATACACTGTATGTGTTATCATTTGCATAACGTTAGACCTTACTTTCTGCAATGCACGGGCGGCATGGACTGCTTTGATGTCTTCGAGGCTGTGTTTGGCCTCATCATTTTGCTGGTCGGCATGGGCCTTTGACAGCAATCCCATTTTGTTTTGCTCCTTCCCTCCCCCGTCTTTTAATGGTTCCAATGAAATTTAACCAAAAAGAGGGATTAGAGAGGTTAAGTTAGAAAACATTGCTATAAAGCAGCAAAAAAAAAAAAAGGCGCGAAAATTAGAAATTAACTTTAACACATACACACAGCCGCGAAACTGCAAACCACCCTACTTATTCACAGCTCAATAGGGGTATAAAGTTATTCTTTCTGCGATTTGATAAGAAAAAGTAAGTTTCTTTTTGTTTATTTTTAATAACATAGATCTAAAAATACTTCACTTAATTAAAATATTTAATAAAAAAATAAATCTAGATCTAAATCAATTTTTATACAATTATAATTAATGGCAAATTTATGCTTAGTAATAATAATAAGGCTAGTCTTCGAGTCCGAAGATTAGTGAGGAATGCAGTATTTCCCTTAACTGCGCAGCCCCAGCTCAGACTAACATATTTTGACACATCCAGTGCAAACATAACCATTGTCCGCAGGTGGTCGATTTAGATTATACTTTCGCCGTTTGCGTTTGTCCTCGGCAGCAGATTTTCTTTTGGTCTCAAAAGTGTATCCCGCGGCCTTCGTGAGTGACCTCCAGCTGTCTCGTTCTTTGGCCGCATTCAACCAGGTGCTCTCTTCTACGCCAGCCAAGGAAAGTTGACGCCTAAGCTGGTCTTTGAAGCGTTTCCGTGGGACGCCTCTGTTACATCGACCACCTTTTAGCTCACCAAAAAAAGACTGCCTTTGGCATACGTTCGTCTCCCATACGGGATAAGCGCCCTACCCAGCGTAACTGTCGGACCAAAAGAAGTCCCTCTATACTGTCCATACCAGCGTTCGCAGAGGACATCGCTGTTTGTAGTGCGGTCTTGCCACCGTATGTCCATGATAGAGCGCTAGCATCTTTGGTAGAAGCGCTCAAGAAGTCTAAGATGTTTCCTGTATAGTGTCCATGTCTCAGAGCCATACAGAAGGGTTGAAAGAACCACCTCCTCGTAGACACTGATTTTTGTAGGCAGGCGGAGCGATCTGTTCCGCCAAACTCTCGCCTGAACGCGTCCAAAAGCGCTACTAGCCCTGGCCAGACGGTTATCAACTTCCCTTGAAAGGCGTCATTTGACACTATACTACCTAGATATGTGAAGTGGTCTACCACATTAAGGGGCTGTCCGTTTACGGTGATCCTTGGGGCTGAGTATGTTTTATTGGGTGACTTCTGGAACATGACTTCTGTTTTTGTTTTTGTATGGGATAGTAGACGTCGAAGATTGAACACATTGCCGTCAGAACGAAACCGGATATAGATGCCTTCGTGCAATCGCTGCCTCATTAGACCTAGCATTACGCCAAAGAAGATAGCGAATAGAGTAGGAGCAAGTAAACAGCCCTGCTTCACACCATTTTCTATTGGGAAGTGATAAGAAAGGGCACCATTGTGTCTGATCTGGCCTCTTTGTCCCACGTGAAGCTGCTTGAGAATGGAAAGGAACGTAGGTGGGCATACCAGCCTAGCCAAAATCCTCCACAAACCATCGCGACTGACTGTGTCGAAAGCCTTGGTGAGGTCCACAAAGGCAGCGTATAGGTTTAAATTCTGCTCTTTGCATTTTTCTTGTAATTGTCGCAGAACAAATATCATGTCAGATGTATCTCTACCGGCTCTGAAACCACATTGGCTTTCAGATAAGACCTCGTCCACTAAAGAGTGGGTTAGTCGGTCGAGCAACTTAGTATGAAGTCATTAATGATGAAAATTATTACAATAATTAAAATAATTTATATGGCGCTGTCACATCCGATATTTAATGAAAGGAGTTTTATATTTTCAATAATGGGTCATGGTATATTCCTATACAAATGGCGTTTTTGAGAATGTACTAGGAGGAAGCAAGAGCTTTTCTCATTAAGTAAGTGCCTCTCTAACCGTTCTACTTTCTCTTGTCTTTTAATGGAATGGGTTGCCTGAGTCAGCCAGGAAAACCAATGATTTAGCATATTTTAAGTCACAGATCAACATACATTACTAGATTGACACATGAAATGCGTAAGACGTAACAATTTTATTTTTTGAAGAAACGTTTGTAATCTGTAAGTAATACCAAAAAGCTTCAAACTCATTAGGCTGCTATTGTATTGTTTATAGTTTTCAGACTACATACATGTATAAATAGAATACATTATGTAATCCTACGAATGCATACATCCAGTTTTCGATGCGTTATCAAACTTTATATATTTTGTAGAGAATTAGGCTTACACCTATAATATAACAGATGGGCGTAGCCGGGAGGGGAGGGTCTTCAAACCATCACTTGCCTCAGACGTCATTGTCTGAAAGGGAAATTTTACTTACTGCCCAGTGCAACCAACTTAAGCAAATTACAGTCACCAAATTTCATGAGCGTAGGCAAAAGGGGTTTTGTGGTTTCCCTTCCCCCTCCAGTACAAAAAACTAAAGCATTTTACCATTTTCTACCAGTCGCTGGACTCCATTGAATAGCAGATTTGGTTTTTGAATTTTTTTAGCGATAGAGTAACAGGTTAATTGCACTGTAGATACCTCAGAATATGCATTTTTAAAGCTTAAAATAACGGAAATAATTCTTTGTTCCGGGGCTTCGCCCCGGACCCCACTAGTAGGAGCTCGCAGCGCTCCCCCGGACTTCCTAGCTGCGCTTTGGCGGTGTGTACTGTCTTTCCACTAATTATAGGAAGAGAGTATTCTATGCTAGAAAAAAAACGTTTGAAAGAATGAAAGATCCGAATGTAATGAAGGTTAATTACATATACACACACACATATATATATGTGTATATAAATTGCGGAGTGGGATAAACACCCCCCCACCGAAAATATATGACATGCCATTTGTGGGCCGGTTTATATGGTAATGCCCGGGCCGATTTTGATACCCAGTCCGCCCCTGATATCAATGACTGAAGGTGGTCAACACTATCAAATCTATATTAATGGCTGAAGGTGGTCAACACTATCAAATCTATATCAATCACTGAAGGTGGTCAACACTATCAAATCTATATCAATGACTGAAGGTGGCCAACACTATCAAATCTATATCAATGACTGAAGGTGGCCAACACTATCTAATCTAAAACAATGTTGTTCTCATTTTCACATAGCCTTGAAAAATAGTTCCATCATTCAGAAAGAAATTAAAATAGAAAGTAATATCAAAGCAGATAGGATGGCTGCATGATCGTGAGGTTTGCGCGCTGGACTGTCGCTCGGATTTATCGATGGTCGAGGGTTCAAATCCTGCCCGCTCCCATCCCCCGTCGTCCTGCGGGAGGTTTGGACTAGGAAGTAAACTATCTTCAACTCTAACCCTAACCCTTCAAATCTATATCAATGACTGAAGGTGGTCAACACTATCAAATCTATATCAATGACTGAAGGTGGTCAACACTATCAAATCTATATCAATGACTGAAGGTGGTCAACACTATCAAATCTATATTAATGACTGAAGGTGGTCAACACTATCAAATCTATATCAATGACTGAAGGTGGTCAACACTATCAAATCTATATCAATCACTGAAGGTGGTCAACACTATCAAATCTATATCAATGACTGAAGGTGGCCAACACTATCAAATCTATATCAATGACTGAAGGTGGCCAACACTATCTAATCTATATCAATGACTGAAGGTGGCCAACACTATCTAATCTATATCAATGACTGAAGGTGGCCAACACTATCTAATCTAAAACAATGTTGTTCTCATTTTCACATAGCCTTGAAAAATAGTTCCATCATTCAGAAAGAAATTAAAATAGAAAGTAATATCAAAGCAGATAGGATGGCTGCATGATCGTGAGGTTTGCGCGCTGGACTGTCGCTCGGATTTATCGATGGTCGAGGGTTCAAATCCTGCACGCTCCCATCCCCCGTCGTCCTGCGGGAGGTTTGGACTAGAAAGTAAACTATCTTCAACTCTGAAGGAACATCCGAAACATGTAAAACATTTTACAAACATTTTTTTTTACAGATAAGTCATATCAAAGCAGATAAGTCATATCAAAGCAGATAAGTCATATATCTGACTAGTCGTGTGGTTTGCGATTGAGACTTCACGTTATCCCTTGCCATCCTGTAGGAAGTTTCCACTAGGATATAATAGCCTACTATTTTATTTCTGAACGAATGTTTCCACTAGGATATAATAGCCTACTATTTTATTTCTGAACGAATGTTTCCACTAGGATATAATACTATTTTATTTCTGAACGAATGTTTTCACTAGGATATAATACTATTTTATTTCTGAACGAATGTTTCCACTATGATATAATACTATTTTATTTCTGAAGAAATGTTTCCACTATGATATAATACTATTTTATTTCTGAACGAATGTTTCCACTAGGATATAATACTATTTTATTTCTGAACGAATGTTTCCACTAGGATATAATACTATTTTATTTCTGAACGAATGTTTCCACTAGGATATAATACTATTTTATTTCTGAACGAATGTTTCCACAATATAATACTATTTTATTTCTGAACGAATGTTTCCACTAGGATATAATACTATTTTATTTCTGAACGAATGTTTTCACTAGGATATAATACTATTTTATTTCTGAACGAATGTTTCCACTATGATATAATACTATTTTATTTCTGAAGAAATGTTTCCACTATGATATAATACTATTTTATTTCTGAACGAATGTTTCCACTAGGATATAATACTATTTTATTTCTGAACGAATGTTTCCACTATGATATAATACTATTTTATTTCTGAAGAAATGTTTCCACTATGATATAATACTATTTTATTTCTGAACGAATGTTTCCACTATGATATAATACTATTTTATTTCTGAAGAAATGTTTCCACTATGATATAATACTATTTTATTTCTGAACGAATGTTTCCACTAGGATATAATACTATTTTATTTCTGAACGAATGTTTCCACTAGGATATAATACTATTTTATTTCTGAACGAATGTTTCCACTAGGATATAATACTATTTTATTTCTGAACGAATGTTTTCACTAGGATATAATACTATTTTATTTCTGAACGAATGTTTCCACTATGATATAATACTATTTTATTTCTGAAGAAATGTTTCCACTATGATATAATACTATTTTATTTCTGAACGAATGTTTCCACTATGATATAATACTATTTTATTTCTGAAGAAATGTTTCCACTATGATATAATACTATTTTATTTCTGAACGAATGTTTCCACTAGGATATAATACTATTTTATTTCTGAAGAAATGTTTTCACTAGGATATAATACTATTTTATTTCTGAACGAATGTTTCCACTAGGATATAATACTATTTTATTTCTGAACGAATGTTTCCACTAGGATATAATACTATTTTATTTCTGAACGAATGTTTCCACTAGGATATAATACTATTTTATTTCTGAACGAATGTTTCCACTAGGATATAATACTATTTTATTTCTGAACGAATGTTTCCACAATATAATACTATTTTATTTCTGAACGAATGTTTCCACTAGGATATAATACTATTTTATTTCTGAACGAATGTTTTCACTAGGATATAATACTATTTTATTTCTGAACGAATGTTTCCACTATGATATAATACTATTTTATTTCTGAAGAAATGTTTCCACTATGATATAATACTATTTTATTTCTGAACGAATGTTTCCACTAGGATATAATACTATTTTATTTCTGAACGAATGTTTCCACTATGATATAATACTATTTTATTTCTGAAGAAATGTTTCCACTATGATATAATACTATTTTATTTCTGAACGAATGTTTCCACTATGATATAATACTATTTTATTTCTGAAGAAATGTTTCCACTATGATATAATACTATTTTATTTCTGAACGAATGTTTCCACTAGGATATAATACTATTTTATTTCTGAACGAATGTTTCCACTAGGATATAATACTATTTTATTTCTGAACGAATGTTTCCACTAGGATATAATACTATTTTATTTCTGAACGAATGTTTTCACTAGGATATAATACTATTTTATTTCTGAACGAATGTTTCCACTATGATATAATACTATTTTATTTCTGAAGAAATGTTTCCACTATGATATAATACTATTTTATTTCTGAACGAATGTTTCCACTATGATATAATACTATTTTATTTCTGAAGAAATGTTTCCACTATGATATAATACTATTTTATTTCTGAACGAATGTTTCCACTAGGATATAATACTATTTTATTTCTGAAGAAATGTTTTCACTAGGATATAATACTATTTTATTTCTGAACGAATGTTTCCACTAGGATATAATACTATTTTATTTCTGAACGAATGTTTCCACTAGGATATAATACTATTTTATTTCTGAACGAATGTTTTCACTAGGATATAATACTATTTTATTTCTGAACGAATGTTTCCACTAGGATATAATACTATTTTATTTCTGAAGAAATGTTTCCACTATGATATAATACTATTTTATTTCTGAACGAATGTTTCCACTATAATATAATACTATTTTATTTCTGAAGAAATGTTTCCACTATGATATAATACTATTTTATTTCTGAACGAATGTTTCCACTAGGATATAATACTATTTTATTTCTGAACGAATGTTTCCACTAGGATATAATACTATTTTATTTCTGAACGAATGTTTCCACTAGGATATAATGCTATTTTATTTCTGAACGAATGTTTCCACTAGGATATAATACTATTTTATTTCTAGAGGAATGTTTCCACTAGGATATAATACTATTTTATTTCTAGAGGAATGTTTCCACTAGGATATAATACTATTTTATTTCTAGAGGAATGTTTCCACTAGGATATAATACTATTTTATTTCTGAAGAAATGTTTCCACTAGGATATAATACTATTTTATTTCTGAACGAATGTTTTCACTAGGATATAATACTATTTTATTTCTGAACGAATGTTTCCACTAGGATATAATATTATTTTATTTCTGAACGAATGTTTCCACTAGGATATAATACTATTTTATTTCTGAACGAATGTTTCCACTAGGATATAATACTCTTTTATTTCTAGAGGAATGTTTCCACTAGGATATAATACTATTTTATTTCTAAAGGAATGTTTCCACTAGGATATAATACTATTTTATTTCTAAAGGAATGTTTCCACTAGGATATAGCCTAATACTATTTTATTTCTAAAGGAATGTTTCCACTAGGATATAGCCTAATACTATTTTATTTCTAAAGGAATGTTCCCACTAGGATATAATACTCTTTTATTTTTGAAAGGAATGTTCGAAACGTACTATTGTCATGTAATAAGCAAGAAAAACAAATCAAAACAAAACAAAATTGTATATTAGACAAAGAAAAATTAAAATCTACAAGAAGCAAAAGATTTAATCTTTTGACAGAGAATTTCGTTTTATTGAAGATAAAATGTTTCAAAAGAGAACAACGTTTGAATCATGCGAAGACTTTGTGCTGTGACTGAGTACTAAAGGGTTAGCTTTGAAATACGTGGATTTAGATATATGGCAATCACTTATGGTTTGTAAATGTTATATATAGTTACATGACTTTAAATTCTCCCCTCCCCCCCCCCCCCAACCTAGCTACGCCTCTGTCATATTTATTTATATTTATATTTTTCAATTCTGAATAATTAGTAGCTATGAGTTAGCCCAGGATCTAATGGAGTTTTAACGTTCGTTGGTCAAATAGAAAATGGAAAGGTAATTTTGTTGTCCAAATGATGCCTTTGGAAACCATTTGACTTAGTTCTGTGTAACCTTACATCGTTCGATTGCGCCATAAATAGCGAAGGGAAGGGCGCATATTCTCTGGACCATTAACTGCAAAGGGAAAGTACTCTAGAACAAAAACGAACAGCGTGTACCTAGCCAGAACAATGGAGTCTTGCGCTAAAAAAATACATTCATTCACCAGCCTATTTCAAGATGTATAGATTTGTTCCATTGCTGCTTGTAAATTAAATATTGATCTGCGTCTAACAAACACTGAAACAAAGACAAACGCTTACTGAACATTGTGTAGACATTATTACATTTCATCTTTTGAAACCTTATTTCTGTAGAGATTATCTCCTACTTTTATATCCCCCCCCCAGCTTACAACGACAAAAGTTTGCAAATGTCATTGTTTTGAATACTTGTAACGACGTTTACAAAAAAACAACTTAAAATACGAAAAACATGTTTCTGTTGTCCAGTGGCTCGTAGCATATCAAAAGCTCTAAAGTCCTTAGTGTTACAATAATACAAGACAGAGCCCGTTGTGAAAACGAAAAGACTTTCCATCCATTGACGACAGCAATGAATTAGTCTTGCAATTATTTCTTAGAAGATTCTGTCTGGAAGAGTTGAAGTTCAAAAAAAGAAAATGCGAATCTTTTTTTTTTCTGTATGTTAGAATTAATGGTTACAAGAACTTCTGCTGACCACATATCTTACTCATGGTAAACCAGTAACACAGACTAAAATCTCAAAATACCTAGGTGTTATAATAAATGAAAAACATAGAATCTTCATACTGATGAAATTATTTAAAATTCTAACAAAGCATTCTCTGTTTGGGACCCTTCAACTTACATTAAAAAAAAAACAAAATAGAAGACTTAGACTAAGACTGCTTTATTGATCCTTTATAGAAATTTGTTGTGATTACAAGGACTCCTTTCTCAGATACAGTCCACACTACACATAATAGAACAGACACAACATAAAGAGTTCTTGTCTTGATTGACAGTAGTCACTCACTTCGCGACGACTTGACGTAGTTATGATGAGGCGGGGTGGCTGTTGTCTTCCAAGATTTTTCCTATTTTTCTTAGACATTTCTGTTCAAAAAGTTCATATGGTAATGCTGTGGTCGAGAGGCTAAGTGCGCTTGAACTTGGCTTGTCTTGGCTACCTAGAAGGGGGCTCGAAGTTCGACACCCGACTCGGGCAGAGTTGCGTTTACTGAGCGCCTAAAGGCAGCACGGAAAACCAACTCCTAGATACCCCCCCCCCCACTGGTCCACAAATATTATTGGACCAAAGCGCTCTGAGCATGCTATAAGCATGAAAGTAGCGCTATATAAAAGCTATAATAATAATGTAATTTTTGATGCCTTTTTATAATGGCGGCGCAACAGTTTAGATGAAGCGTTGCCTTGCCTAACTTGTTATTCCGTACGATAATTCCTATTTTATTAGAGTAATACCGTTAGTAAAATCACTCAACTTAGAAATCTTTCAGGATTGTAGACTTGAAATCTTAAAACACCTATGACTCAATGATAAACAAAATACAAGGGATTTAACCACAATATATATGTGTTATCATACCATGTAGGATGACACTAGTCAAGATTCATCCAATGAATGTGATTACGTCGATAAATAAAGTAAGAATTATACATAAAACACTGAACCATAATCTCCAAATACAAAAACAAAACCTAATAAAATACTAAGAAACACACAGCCTCGTTTGGGACTTATTGTGACATGTTATGACTCTTAAGTCACCTACTAAAATCGTGTTTCAAGTACGAGGAAAAGCTCTCAGTGAGAGAACCATAGCGCAATATTCCAGTAGTTACTATTTGGTCCTGAGAGAAGGCCGTATATCATGTACTATTTAATAGTGGTAACTTAGTCCCAAGAAGGGAAGGACGTATCTTTTTCTAGTGATATTAAAGTATATCCTATTAGTGGACTTATTTTCATAAGTTGAAATTATTGATATTAATGTATATCCTATTAATGGACTTATTTTCATAAAGTTGAAATTATTGATATTAAAGTATATCCTATTTGTGGACTTATTTTCACAAAGTTGAAATTATTGATATTAATGTATATCCTATTAATGGACTTATTTTCATAAAGTTGAAATTATTGATATTAAAGTATATCCTATTAGTGGACTTATTTTCACAAAGTTGAAATTATTGATATTAATGTATATCCTATTAATGGACTTATTTTCATAAGTTGAAATTATTGATATTAAAGTATATCCTATTAGTGGACTTATTTTCACAAAGTTGAAATTATTGATATTAAAGTATATCCTATTAGTGGACTTGTTTTCATAAAGTTGAAATTATTGATATTAAAGTATATCCTATTAGTGGACTTATTTTCACAAAGTTGAAACTATTGATATTAAAGTATATCCTATTAGTGGACTTATTTTCATAAGTTGAAATTATTGATGTTAAAGTATTTATCGTTAATATAATGTTCCGGATTTTTAAGGAACGCAACTTCTTAACAAAAAAAGGATTTTAAAAAAAATCTCTCCTCAAAGTTATGGTACATCTTATTTTCATGTCAGACCATCCCTAAGATTTATTTATCGGTTTTATATTATTCCGTGATTATCTTCATTTTGATATTATTCTTCGGAATCGAAGAGTGATGTGTGATGTAGTGGATTTTTTTCTTCTTCGTCAAACGGAATGATTTCATTATATGAAGTGCTATAAGAACGCGTGCAAAAATGTTTATTCAGTCTCGTCAACTCTCTCATATTTAAAAAAATACATTTTTTACTTTTAACTTTTAACCCTAAGCTGTGTGTCGTATTTAATTTTTTTTTTACCGTAGACGTCATTTGGACTATTTCTTATGTATTGTCAGCTGTGGGCCGCCTATGAGTTTGTGTAATAACACAAACTCTTTTTCTTCTTCTTCTTCTTCTTCGTTCTCATTGTTATGTTGGAGTGTTCAGATGAGTAGACCAATACATGAGATGAACTGCGAAGTGGTTTCCAAATCAGGGAGCTCTCCATATAGTTTCCTTTCTATTGGGGTGATTTGGAACAATGTCTTATACGGGCCTCTTGGTAAAGAGAGCAGTTTTGGAGGACGTGGTCTGCATTCTTTGGTGATAATTCACATGGGCAGATTTCACTGGTTCCAATTTTGAGCTTCCGGTACATGTGTTGTCGCATTCTGTTGTGTCCGATCCTGAGTCGAAAGATTAGACGTTGGTCTTGTCGGGATAGCTTATAGTAAGCGTCATCTTTCTTGTGATTTGGATGAGAGCTCGTCCATTTCTCATTTATTTTATTTATGATTAATTTCTTCAATTCTTCTGGATAGAGCGCAGAGTTTATTTGTGAGTTAGTTCTCCCACTCTTGGTGAGTGTGTCAGCCTTCTCATTTCATTCTAGTTCTATATGAGCTGGTATCCATTGAATTACAGTTTTTTTCCTGTTGTTGTTGAGCTTTGTAAGTGCTGTTCTGAGGTTTTTAATATATGAGGAATCAGAGTTTTGCAGGCTTTGGAGGGTTGTTTTTGCATCGGTTACAAAGACAATCTGACTGTGTGGGGAACTTAGATGATTTGCTAGCATGGTAGCAGCTAGTGTTAGTGCTTCCCTTTCTGCTCTGTGACTGTCAGAGAGCTCTCCAGTTGCAATGGATTTTTCTAGTTTTCCTCCATCTGGCCATTCGATAAGTATTCCAACTCCTCCATTTGAGGTGGCTTTATGGGTTGAGCCATCCGTGTAAACTCTGATCCACTGATTGCTAGGATAATAAGTATGTAGAAAACAGTTCACTATTTTCTTGAGCTCTGTTGGTCTGTAATCAGATTTTCTTTTTATGCTTTCAATATGGTCCCTTATAGTAGGAAGAGGGCTTTCGTCCCAGGGTGGAGATTTGTTATAGTGTATCGAGGATTCCAGAGTTATTTTTTCAAATTGGTGTTTCTTTTTTAGGTTTAGATATTCCTGTATGAAATTGGTCCTTTTGAGACTTTTTTTTGTGCCAGTTTTGTGGATTTTTGTTCTGAGTGGGTGCCTCTCCATGGTTTCCAATTTAGTGAATTGGGAAAGGATTTTTATTTCTCTTCTTTCATCCAGAGAGATCAGGGCAGCGGTTTCCTCCATAGCTCTTTTAGTCTTTTGATCTATATGTTAGAATTAATTCTTACAAAAACTCCTGCTTTCTATTAGTGCCTTGAGAGTATGGAACGTGGTGTTTGAAGTCTGGGCATGCACGACAAGATTAACAACGAATAGGCATAAGGCATAATTATTTTCTCTTTTTCAAGAACGTCTGTAATTTATAAGAGAAGAGAAAAAAATGCCTAATTATCCTGCAAGCGAGTCAACTGCTGAAAGTCTAATGCTAAGGATCGCGGTAAATCGGAACTCCTGTTACAATAATATGAAGATGGTTTATGCTTTTTTTAGCGGCCCCCGTAAGGGGAAAAAGCCGCTATTAGGTTTGTGCAAAATGTCCGTCTGTCCGTCTGTCCGTCTGTCACACTCAGATCTCGAAAACTAGAAGAGATATGAAAAATATTATTTCATCATTAAATCCGGCTTGAAAAGTTTAGGTGCAACGGCTACTTTTGGTTTTCTAAAAGCAAACCGTTTAATTTATAAAATTAATTATGCAAGCGATTTTTTCATAAAAATACACCAATTCTAAAACAATTACGTAAATGTAAGGGAGGCAATGTTACAATATGCTAACAAAGATGGACAATATTTGTGCATTTTCAGTATCACTAAGTCAAATATATTTTTAAAATGTACAGGAAATGTTTACAACAAATACAAATAATAGTTAAAGACGTTTTTTCTGGTCAACTAGCTGCTAAAATTAAAAGAAAACATTTCTGTTTGTTTTTAAAGGCTAATAATGCACTTTGTATGTAAATATCACGCACATTTTTTTAAATGGACTTTTTATGCAGCGATTTTCGTGCAGTAGCGTAACGTCGCAACATGATCAGGTGCTAAACCAATTCCTTAAACTTTTTTTAAAAATCAGATTTTATTTATTTTTTGTTTAGTGCCCCCATCCGAATAAAAGAAGCTTATTTTTGTGCGTTTTGTCTGTTGGTCGGTCTGTCCGTCACGATTAGATTTAAAAAACTAGAACTCTAAAAGCTATTGAAAATCTGATTTACCCTTTAATGTTCCTCCCATAACATCTCAATAGTTTTAAGTATCTAAAATTGATTGTTCCGGATTTTTTTGTGCAAAACTAATCAACGCCAACAAATGTTTGTTTGCTCTTCTAACTTATATTACATTCAATTTCCATGCTTAAACGTTGCAAAAACACATTATCAATAATATGTTGTTCCGTTTTTTATGTAAATAGCATATTAATGCTAAATCATAATCTCTATACTGACTTATATTTCATTAAGTGTAAAAATGTTCCGGATATTGTTTTATAAAACATGAATTATGCCTAATGATTGTTTGAAATCGCATAAGGCTTTTAAAAAAAGTAATTTACTAGAATTGATTACTGAAAATTACTTTTTAGACATTTAATTTTCTTGTAAAACATAACATAGAAGTTTTGTAATCGATAAAGAAAGTTCCGGATTTTGTTTCTTACAAATCGTCGCCAGAAATTTCCGAATTTATTTAAAAATCTACTAACGCCAAATAATTGTTTGAACTCCCTCTTCTAATTAATAAACAAATAATCTTCTCATTTACGAAATAATGTTTTTACGGATTTTTATGAAAAATATTTTAACTCACTACTCTCTTACAGTACATTTAACTTTCTACCTAAAACATTAAAAAATCTAATTATCGTTAATATTATGTTCCGATTTTTAAGGAAAACAGAATCCAAACACCAAAGTAAGGTATGAAAATCTCTCCACGTGGCTGTAGTACATCTAATTTTTATACGAGACCATCCAAAAAATTTAATTAATGGTATTACATTTATCTGAAATTCTCTTTTTCTTTTACTATTTATACAAACATCCGGAACAATCTATTATATAAACTTTTCAATTGTGTTTATACCTAAAAATTATTGCGATGTTTTGAAACGTAAAATAAAGGTTAATCAATTTTTAATAACTTTTAGTTGTTTTTTTTATATCAAGATAACGGACAGACCGACTGACAGACAAAACGCAAAAACAATGTGGCTTTGATCCTTTTTAAATAATATCTATTAGAACTCAGTGCACCAATGTCTATGAACCTTCGTTAAATATCTCGTGTAAATAAAGACATTTTTTTTTATGGTACCGGTACTAGCCTATTGTGAGGTAATGGAATTTTTTTTCTTTGACGTCATATGAATGGACTCTTTAAATGTAATGTTAAAAGAACGCACTCGGTGCACCAATGTCTATTAACCCTCGAAAAAATTGCTTGTATTAATGAAAACATATTTTAGTCTAACTAAGCCGTGTGACGTAGTGTTTTTTTTTCCTTTGACGTCATATGGAATGAATTCTTTAAATGAAATGCTAAAAGAACGCACTCTCTGCACCAATGTCTATGAACACTCGATAAAAGGCTCGTAATGATGAAGGCGATTTTTATTCTAGCTAGGCCGTGTGACGTAGTGTTTTTTTTCTTTGACGTCATATGGAATGAATTCTTTAAATGAAATGCTTAAAGAACGCACTCGGTGCACCAAAGTCTATGAACACTCGATAAATGGCTCTTATAGATGAAGGCGATTTTTAGTCTAGCTAGGCCGTGTGACGTAGTGTTTTTTTTCCCTCTGACGTTATATGGAATTAATTCTTCAAATGAAATGAAAAAAGAACTCGGTATAGTAATGTTTATTAAGCCTCGTTATGTGACTCGCGTTTAAAAAAGGAATGATATCTTGATTTAGATCTAATCTAGATTTTTTAAACTAGATCTAGATTTTTATTACAGTATATCTAGATCTGGATTTATATTCTAATTAAAATTATTTTAGAGTCTAGATCTAGAATTTCTAGATCTAGTTTAGACTAAAATAGACTAGATTAAGATGTAGAATTTCAATTTCTAAACTTAAAGTGTAAAAAAAAAGTGTAGATTTTCATTTCCAAACGTTTTGATCAATATTGTAATGTTTTAATATACTAAAACTAATCTACTATTTTTTTTATTAAATTTAAATTTAAATTTACGGCAAATGAATCTTTGAAACATTATTACTTTTGACCATCGGATGGCTGCCTGGTCGTGCGGTTTGCGCGCTGGACTGTCGTTCAGATTTATGAATGGCCCAGGGTTCAAACCCTGCCCGCTCCCATCCCCCGTCGTCCTGCGGGAGGTTTGGACTAGGAAGTAATTATCTTCAACTCTGAAGGAACATCCGAAACGTGTAAAACATTTTACATCAAAATTAAATCACCTCTTGAATATTATTTGCGAATATGCAGATCCGACAGGGATCCGACTTCGACGGGGGCCGCCTCTGAGTTTGTGTAACACAAACTCTCTTTGTAATCTTGTTATATTTGACATTTCTACTAACTATGAAAATAGGTTATAGATAAATAATGCCTAAAGTGTTACGATTTTATACACAAAATCATAAATATACCTAACAGTCATTTTTCCAAAAGTATTATTTTCCTAAATATTGTCATTAATTTTCCGTTGGAAGTGACATAGACGAGGACATGACTGAAGGAATTGAAAAAATACACGACATTCATTCATTCGTATTTAATGTAATAGATGAGAAGATCACCATCTGATAGTAAATAGTCCATCACAGAATATACGACATGCGTAACTGAAAAGATGCCGCATGTGGCCAGAAGCGTGCGCGTGGTCCTACTTGACCCGATGACTGCCAAACGTCAACTTTTTACGCTGGTTTAAGTCATTCTGACTTTTATCCAGGTCATGAGACAACCCAGATTTACAAATGTCATCGGGAACCAGGACGATAGAATGTCGCAGACGTAGTAGTAGAGTATGGTGCTGATGGTCTCCCATCGTAATCTTGTGCCGTAACAAGAACATACTGATAGTTGATACTCGATACCAGGTCCTGTAGAATACACTTCATGGAAGCCAGATGAGAAACGTGAACGCGACGCAGACGATGGCCACTCTTCGTGTCACGATTCGTCTGAATTTCAAAGGCCTAAAAGCAGCCAGGAATCTCTCTATGGTCATGATCACAGGTATTGCGGTGTTGACATGATGACCCCCCCCCCCCCCCATCTCCAGCAACTTGAGCAGTATGTTGGACACCAGGAGAAAGTAGTTAATATGGTCTCCATACTGCCACCCACACCGTATTTCATGTCAGGTTCAAACATCACCGAAATGAAGACGAAGTTCACTGTCGTAAACTGAGACATGGCATCTGACACGACCATCCCCAGGAGAAGAATATTGGACGGCCTACCCAACCCGCTACATCTTAAGATAGACATCAGGTTAGCGGTCCCAGCACTGATAGTACCGGGTTTACGAAACATTGGAAACATTCCATACTTTGACAGTCATAATTTCCCACTCTCTTGCCCAGTTGAAATAACAAGCAGAAAGAATGTAAATCTAGGTTGTGTTACTAGCCATGACCAAGTTGGCCTGAACTAGTTCAACTTATTTGAGAAGTTCAACTAACTGTATATAGTGTAGGACGTAGGTCTAATTATCTTCTTTGAAAGAAAGTCTGTAACGTAAACATGTCTGAGATTTCGAAGACAACATTCAAGGTTGAACTCAACACTTTCAAACGTCAAAGCAATTCAATTTATAGAATACTATACATATTATGATTATTAATTTCAGGAATAACTCTTTAAACAAATACAATGTTAACTTTGCAAACGATGTGACCTTTGATTAGCACGTGATCAATCTGGGAGAAACTATTGCATAGATTGAATACTTCAAATTATTACTAGTTTGAATTTTGCGATTAGTTTATCGTACTTAATCTCTATTATTATTTTTAGAAATAATATTCCAGGACTTTTTGGCTTTAAGACACACGCATACAATACACACACACACACACAAATAACCACATTATACAAATGGTTTATCGAATTATACATAAACTAATCAGCAGACAATCAGTGTAAAATAGTTTATTTTCTGTACGATATGTTTAAGTTTGTCAATGCCTGAACATTTAGACGTTCAATTCAACGTCATTCAAATCTGCAAATCAATTATTTGTAAACACAGTCAGCAGACACTCCACAACCAATGTGAACCAGGTAATGCTCATATTGCCTGAACTAATGACCTTTAAACTCTTCAATCTACCTATTTTAAATAGATTCGTCAAATACTTATAAACTGTTTTGAACACGTCAGTTATACCTTGGATTAATGTCTAACAACTTTTCTTTTTAAACACATTGTCCCGCGCGCAATCAAAATGTAACTCAACATCTTTTTTTTTTTTTTTTTTTTTAAATTTGATGTTGAAGTAATGGTAAATGTAAAGGTAAATGTAAAAGGTAAATGTGTCCCTAGACAAAATGTAATCTTTCAAACAAGAGTTAAAAAGAAATACAAAATTTAAAGAATAATTTGTACAGGATGAAAAAATCTTTTGGAATGAAATTTGAACTGATTTAAATGATCAAAATTAAAAATGCTCCGTCGATGTATCATCCAAAATATTTTGATCAGAAGTAGGACTTGGGCGTGGCTTTGTAAATAGCTCTGAACCCAGTATTCAGCACAGAAAGGTCGGTGTGGAAATGTAGGAACATTGTGCTGGATGTAGACACCAGTGTCTGATTTGGCATTGTACACGGCAACATGGAAAACTTTTGCGCTGTTTCTGACTCCCCGTCATAGACATCAACCCAGTCACAGCAGCACTCAAAGCTATAAGCTGTAAAACTAAAGAGAAAGATTCTATTTAGAAAGAAATTATTATTAAAAGTCTAGTTGACAATACAAAAGAAGAGATAAAAGAGTATGAACGAATCAAGATGTAAATATATTCAAGTGAGAGTTTGTTCACTTTTGAATGTCCTATGATATTTGTACAACGAAGACATTTTTTGACTTATGCAAGTATGTTTGTTAGGCCTATAACTGCCTGGCTATGTAACAGTGGCGTCACTAGAGTGGGTGTCACCCGGTGCGGCCGCACCCCTTTAGTGACGCCACTGCCATGTGGTATAAACTTCGGACATTTGTTAGGATGGTAGCGAGTTCAAATCTTGCTCGCTGTCATTTTTCCTGTATGTTCCCTCTAGAATATCTGAAACTAAGTATGTCAAGTTATATTTTTTTTTAAATGCTGATATCCGTGGTACGTAACGGTTGAGTTAGTTGGCATATATGTTAATTTTGCCTGGAACACTCTTAACCTGATTCAAAAATGGCCCTCATTTCAATGCTCCCTCATCCGCTACATAATTGTCTAGCCCTCAACTTCTGTGTCATTCTTAGGTCCTTCAGTTACAGTCTTAAATCTCCTTGCACTATAAGGCCGCCCATAGACATACACAATAGTTTGAATTGAAACGCTCCTTCCCCAACACACTTATATCTTCTAATAAAACGTCTGTCCTTGAATTTTAAGAGCGCATAATTTATAACTGATACCCGTGCTACGCTACTGTTGAAAAAGATGGTATATGTGTATATCGGCTTGAACACTTTTAAACCCACCAATAAAACGGCCCACATTACTACGCTACCCCACAGCTGACACAATTTTCAAGCCCTCAGATAAGTCCCTCTTCTTTTGTTTATCCTTCAATCCAATCCCTGTTAGTGAGTATGACACAAACACTTCTTAGACCCATCAGTGGTAGACTTCCATCGCCCTGCACTAAAAATGTCCCCCCACCCTCTGGCCACATCAACACACACTATTTTTACATGAAACGTCGCCCTTATCTTCTTATCTTATATAATACAGACGTTACTTCAAAAAAGAAGATGATTACGTCCTACGCGTCATGCATTTAGTCATGCATATTAACCAATGACTTAAATTCTGCCAAGTCACTGGTTTTACTGGCTAGCTCAGGCAACCCATTCCATGCTCTAATAGCACTAGGTAAGAAGGAGTATTTGTACAAATTTGTCCTAGCATATGGGACGAGGAATGTGCCTTTATCTTTGTGTCTTTCTGAGTATTTTATTAAATTTTGTTTTTGTATTTGAAGATTATGGTTCATTGTTTTATGTATGATTGCTACTTTACTTTTGAGCCTTCTGTCCTGAAGGCTTTCTAAATTTAGTGATTTTACTAAAGGTGTTACTCTAGTCAAATGTGAATATTCGTTTGTTATGAATCTCACTGCTCTATTTTGTGTCTGCTCCAGTTTCTTAATGTTTTCTTGAGTTGAGGGGTCCCAAACGGAGGATGCATATTCTATTATTGGTCTAACCAAGGTTAAATAACATTTTAGTTTTATGTTCTTATTTGATTTATAGAAATTTCTTTTAATAAATCCTAATGCTTTGTTTGATTTTTTTGTCGTTTCATCAATATGTAGATTCCATGACAGTTTTTCATTTATTATAACACCTAGGTATTTTGCATTTTTAGTCTGTGTTACTGGTTTGCCATGAATAAGATAAGTGGAATTAATTTGTTTTAGTTTTTTTGTTACTCTTAACAACTGACATTTTTCTGGGTGGAAAGACATGCTCCAATTTGATTCCCATTTCTGTAATTCATCTAATTCTCTTTGTAAAATATCTGTGTCTTGTGTTGTTTTTATTGTTCTATATATTATGCAATCGTCTGCAAATAATCTGACTTTTGTTCCCGAAGTAATGCAATTTGGTAAATCATTTATGTAAATTAAAAATAGTTGTGGACCCAAGACTGTTCCTTGAGGTACACCTGAGTTTACAGTTATCGGTGTTGATTATTACAGTTTGTTCTCTCCCTATCAGAAAATCTTTAATCCACTGATGCAGTGGACCATTAATGCCGATATATTTTAATTTTTTAAGCAAACTATGGTGGTGAACTTTGTCAAAAGCCTTAGAAAAATCTAGTAAGATAGCATCTATTTGTTCACTATTATCTAAACCTTTTGAAAAATCATCAATTAGATTTTATGTGGAACAGGTTGAAAATGAAACAGCACTATTCGCAACTTAGTCCACTCTTTACATATTTATTTTTATTTTGTCAGTCAACAATCTACATATAGAGTGACACCTTTTTTAGAATAAAACATTTTCACAAACTATATTATACCCCCACACAATGGCGTCACTAGGCAGGTGCGGGGGTGCGGTCCGCACCGGGTGTCCCAAACCTTCTTAAGTTAATATTGATTGACTGTTACGAGAAAATTAATGCGTTGTAGACGCCAGGAGAAAGAGTTTCTGAAGATCAGAAATGTAGGAAAATGCTTGGCGGCCGGGGCTTCCCCCCCCCCCCCCCCGTACAACTCTGAGTGAGCTTAAGGAGATTCCCAAACATCTTTTCTGGTCAGCTCTGTGCCGAACATGTTTTATTATAATATATTCAGAAACACATAGAATTAAGCCCCTTGCACGTCATTAGAAGTATATGGCTGCAAGCTTCATCCACAGAAATCAGTCTAAGGCGACTTTCACAGCCACTTCTCAGCTGGTGCCCACGAAATTCAGAACTACTAAAAAGTTGTGACACCATGTTAGCCGTGGACGGCCATGTTTTTGCATCCCTCTTTTCGGCTTTCATGTTAAGGCTGACTTTGGTAAACGTGTTTCGTCTTGTCTAATGATATGTCTCACAAATATCAATCGAAGTTCTGTCGCCACTTTCTTAGACTTCGAATACCTGTGCTGGAAAAGATTTTTCATTTCGGTATATTAATCGTAGGGCTTCTCAGCCATCACCGCTCAGCCTCTTTTCAGCCTTCCACGTCTTAAAGTTAGGCGGCCGTTGGGATAATGGTTGTATTAAGTAGGTGGATTTTAATCTCCAGGCTAATTGATGTGTTTGTTCAGATAGACCGTACTTTTTGAAAGACGGCTCCTGCTGTCCAATCCAACATGTAACATTATGAATGATAGACATCTCCATCACTTTAGATAACACTGCCTAAATAGGTTAACTTCTATTTGTTCAGGATCTGTATGACCAATGTTGATGGGTTAATGGGTAACCTGCACCCAATATGCATAACTTTGAGGCCGTCTTTATCCGTTATCTCGTGTATACATTTAATTATATTTCAAAGTAATGCTATGTCGTCTACAAAATCCAACTCGGTTTGGTTTACGGCATGGGAACCTGAATGGGATAAGATGCACCCTTACCTCATATTTGTCTCAATGTTGAAGAATTCCAGCGTCTGTTGTGACACAACAGCTTGATTTGCTTTAGACGCTGAATCTGGACAAATTGTTGCGAGATGCCTTATTCTCTTGCTATTTTTCAGAGTGATTCCGATGGACTATCAAACGTTTTTCAAAATCTACAAAACAGATCAACATTCTTTGTTGGCATTCCAGGCTTTGCTTGACATAAACCTGTTTAGTGCTTGATTTGTTTTTTTCAGAAGCAGCTGAGAAACACTAGCTTACTTTTAAACAGCAAGGAGCTCTTCAATAATCTCTGACACCCCGACCTTCCCGCACCGGGTGACACCGATCCTAGTGACGCCACTTCCCCCCCCCACACACACACAAACACACACACATGCTCTTTTAATTGACCCTTATATCTCACTGACAATTGTTTAGGACTGTTTAATTAGTGCTTTAGAATAGAGGCCTACTTTAACATCTAGATCTAGTCGTTTTAAAAGTATGCTACACATTATCATTCACTCTAGTTTCAGCCAGTCTTTACATTTCATAATGTAGTATTCTTCTTCCCACACACGCTTTCGCAATGATCTAATGATAATTCCTGACAAACACTTTCGCAATGATCTAATGATAATTCCTGACAAACACTTTCGCAATGATCTAATGATAATTCCTGACAAACACTTTCGCAATGATCTAATGATAATTCCTGACAAACACTTTCGCAATGATCTAATGATAATTCCTGACAAACACTTTCGCAATGATCTAATGATAATTCCTGACAAACACTTTCGCAATGATCTAATGATAATTCCTGACAAACACTTTCGCAATGATCTAATGATAATTCCTGACAAACACTTTCGCAATGATCTAATGATAATTCCTGACAAACACTTTCGCAATGATCTAATGATAATTCCTGACAAACACTTTCGCAATGATCTAATGATAATTCCTGACAAACACTTTCGCAATGATCTAATGATAATTCCTGACAAACACTTTCGCAATGATCTAATGATAATTCCTCACAAACACTTTCGCAATGATCTAATGATAATTCCTGACAAACACTTTCGCAATGATCTAATGATAATTCCTGACAAACACTTTCGCAATGATCTAATGATAATTCCTGACAAACACTTTCGCAATGATCTAATGATAATTCCTGACAAACACTTTCGCAATGATCTAATGATAATTCCTCACAAACACTTTGACAATTATCTACACCTAGAGTAGGAGTATATGCAAGATCTAGATCTGTGATGAAATAGGCATATATAACAAATCGCAAAGAATGAAAGTGACTCACCCAAAAGGTGTTCATAAGTGCTTAAGCGGGGGAAAATATTGTTTTGTACTTTACACATTATAAAATGTCGGCTTTCAAAAACATTTTTTGTAGAAATTGTGAAAAAAATTATTTTTTTTATTTTGGTAAAGTTAATCACTGCGGTTTTGATCTTGAAAATGGCTTAACTGTCCCAAGCTCACATTAAGTACGAAGGAGTTAAACTTTCGTATGTTATCGTTCATGCAAGTTGTTGAATGAGTGATTATGAGTGAATGAATGATTATGAGTGAATGAATGAATATTCAGGACAAAGAATTTTATACTGTATAAAATTAAAAATATTATGATATCGGATTTTCAATATATGTTTCACTCATTATACAATAAACCTGCTTTCTCCTTTTTTTAGATTTTCAAGAAAGAAAATAATCATATTTTGCAAACAATAGATTACATAATATAGCATAGCCTATAAATTATTTGCAAAAATTCTCACATCTGTGGGCCACTCGTAAGAAGTATAAAGTCTTGATAGACAGAAATAAGTTTTCACTTTTCCCTTTTTGTAGAAATTTTTTTTTTAAATTTGACAGTTTATTTATATCTTTGGGAAACAATCATTAGCTAATCTGCCAAACAAGAAAAATTCTGGTTTTACCCTTAAATTTGTTGTCAAAGATAATCACCTTAAAACTAAATTCGGTCCATAACTTGAAGACACGTCAATGGGATTTCTGGCCAGTCTTCAATAAAGACTTGAATCAACAGAGCATTTGGCGCACCGTCTTATGTAGAAATCATTCACTTGTCTCATAGACTTAGATTATGATGTTATACTTTTATTAGCGGCGCACGAAAGGGGAATACCCGCTATTCCGCTATTTGGTTTGCGTGGTCTGTCGTCCGTCGGTATGTCCGTCTGTCCGTTCGTCCGTCCCATTTAGATTTCATAAACTATAACATATATTGAAAATCTGATATCATAATGCTTTAAATCAGTGATGTTCAACCTTATTTGGCCTGTGGGCCATTTTAATTTCCCACGAAACGACGAACTTTGTTCAATCTGAACACGATCATTATCACATGGTTCAGACTGAACAGCTTGTTGGTGAATAATTCAATGAAACCACAGTTCCTTTTGAGTCGACAACTTTTCTAATAATTCTTGCTGTCAACCATACTTGTTGCTCCATCAATAGTTGCTTCCACTAATTTCTCCCAAGCAAGAGAAAGGTCCTTTGTGATGGTTGAAACCTCTTTGGCAGGACTTTGCTAGTGGTGGTCCCGTTCATGTTTCTCATAGCTACTAACTTCTCTGATTTCAAAACTGTTATTTTTACCACGAATAAATACCACAATTTTGAGCGGTATCAGATATGTCTGTAGACTCGTCAGCGGCAAATGAAAACATTTCGAAATCTGTTTTGTCTGTTATATTTGAATGGAGATATCTACCCATATCGTTCTCTCGCCTTGTATTATCAAGAAAAACATTGACAACGTCTTTTCAGAACACAGTTCTTCCATCTCTGCTAGCAAACACTTTTTTATGCATTCGCCGTTGGAAAATGGTTCTTTTGGGGAAATATTCTCATCAATCCTCCTTTCTAGTTGAAATCAATCAATCGCATCTTAAACCAAAAATGACGTCTTATTTATTTATGTGTTTGATTTCACAAAGCTGTTCGTGTCCTTACAAAAGAGCCACTCTATCCTTATAAAACAAAATAGTATTATCGGTACCAATCCATTTACCCTTGAGTAGAGATAGTTACATTTTTTTTCAAAGTTTTTTTTTATGAGAATAGGATTTTTAACACTTTTTGCCAACGTTTCGGCGGGCCGGATGGAGCCACGTCGCGGGCCGGTTGTGGCCAGCGGGCCGTATTTTGGGCATCACTGCTTTAAATCTTTCAAAGTCTTAATGCATCGGCTACTTTTTACTTTCTGAAAGCGAAAAATTTAATTTAAAAAATCAACTATGTTCGCAGTTTTTTTTTAAATAAAAGCACACCATTTTACAACTATTCGCTAGTAATAGTAAAAAAAAAATACTGGGGACCACTTGGTAAGGGAGGTGACTATTAAGCCTATTTTCAACACATTTTTGCCACGGTTTTAGATCACTGCAGTACTTTCTGTCCTACCAGCTACACACTAGAACACGAAGGGACAGGTTTCTTTGTTCAGGCTTTAGATGAGAGATTGGCTCTGAACAAAACAATGAAATCAATGGAACTCATGAAACAAAACGAAAGGTGACACAGTACCCATGGATAAAACAACGGGAAAAAAACGCCACGTGATAACCATTGTTGATTTTACTTCAGTCGTATAGAATGTAGGGAATCGCGTGGCGCAATATTGTTTATTTACGTTTGGTCAATCAGGTCCATTAGATAATCCTTTAATAACATCAGTTAGGCCAGGTTCACATTGAACGATATCTTCATAGTACTGTCAGTTTATTAAATACATAGGTGTTACTGTGTGTGGTCAACCGTGACACATGGTCAAGTGTTGGGTATCGAGAGTTAGGGGACTTGGGGGAAGTGACGTGTAAGTGTGTAAACAAGAAGAGAGGAAGTCAGCTAGTGAAGTTGGGTATCTGTATACAACGTTGCCGTGGGCCGTGGCTATATGTTTTGTTAAAATGTTCGACAATTAAAGGGCACTGTAAACATAAAAAGGACTTGTTTCATCACAACTATCGACCCCGACGAGATACGACGAGGCACAAGTAAGTGGAAATGTCGATATACCAAATATATAGAGAAGCGGGCAAGGAAAATGGCCTGCAAGGCGAAGAACTGGAAAAGTTCATAACATTAAAAATAACACAGGAAGAAGAAAAGGAAGGAGCTCTTACAACTAGAAGAAGCCAAAAAGAAAGAAAAAGATATTAGAAAGAAAGAAGAAGATAGTAGAAGGAAGGAAATCTTACAACTAGAACTAAAACTTAAAGAAAAGAAAGACAAAGAACAGCCAAATGAAAAGGAGGAACACTTTGACAAATACAAACAGTTTGACAGAATGTCTCCATTTGACGAGAGCCAGAATGAGTGCATTGACTCATATCTACTGAGATTTGAGGATATAGCAACAGCATGCAACCTCCCACAGACAGAATGGGCAAGAAGCCTCATGGGGCGCTTAAAAGGTAGAGCCATCAACATCTGTCTTCAAATGAGAGATGAAGAAAGAAAAGAGTACGTGGCCATAAAGAAGGCGTTGCTGAGACAGTTTGGCTCCACAAATTACGAATACCGAAGGAGATGGAAAGAGTCGACACCTCTGGCGAAAGACGATCCTCAAATATTCGTGACCAATATGTCAATTTACTTCGATCGATGGGTAGACCTGTCAAAAGTGGATCACAAATATGAAACCCCCAGAGAACACATCATAATGGACGCTGTGATGGAAGCTTACAATAAAAATGTGAAAACATACATCACGGAGCGAGAGCCAAAGACCATCAGCGCCTGATAGCACAACTAAGGCAGTATAAGGCCGCACACCCAAGGGAAGTGTTAGCAAGAGAGAACCCAACTGCGGCATCAGCTTTTATGGTGAACAATGTCAAATTTGTGGTAGAACAAACCACACAACAGAGACTTGCTTCTACAACCGACGCAATAAAGTTTGGAACGACAGACCAAGAGATCGAGCATTTGCTGCCAAACACGCTAATAAACTGCAGGTATACCCAGGCTTCGTGGTAGAACAGATGACCAACGTATTGTACGATACAGGAGCAACCGCAATTTTAGTCGCAAAAGAATACGTCAACCCACGAGAGTACACCGGAAGAAGACAGGACTGTGTTGGTTATACTGGTCAAGTAACTACACATCTGGTAGCACGTATCAACATACACACACGTTCATCAGTGGTTGGCATGAGGCTTTAGTACTAGACAATAAGCCTGACAACATTGGCCTTATCGTTGGCTGTATCAAAGGCTCTAAATCTTGCACAGTAGAAGAGCTGATCACTTCGAAGCCGAATTTGAGTTTGTGTTTCACCCAAACTGTCTTTGTAACCTTGTTTGTAATAGCAAGATTGATCTACACAATATCAAAACTTGTATCCTATTAGAAGTAAAACCTACTTGAGTTCTATCCTAAAGTTTGTGGGAACTGTCAGTAGCCAGGTACAGTCCATGTTATCACTGTAAAGTCCTGGATGGCCGGGACTTTTGATGACACCGGTACAGCTGTTTATCATCTCAGAACATCCTGTGATGAAATTAAAACATCTTAGTAACACTAACAATTGCTATTTCAGCTGAACCAGGCATCATGCGCTTTTGACTACATAAGTAACAAAGCTTTTTAGATCATTTTCTGTTATGTGTTCAAATAATATACTAAACTAAGCATTCATCATTTATTTGTCATTGCTCTATTACTCAAGCTAACGAGCCATACGACTAGTTTTTGTTTCTTGTCCCTTTGACCCCTTTTCACCTTTTGACCACTTCCAACCTTTTGACCACTTCCAACCTTTTGACCACTTCCAACCTTTTGACCACCTCCAACCTTTTGACCACTTCCAACCTTTGACCACTTCTAACCTTTTGACCACTTCCAACCTTTTGACCACCTCTAACCTTTTGACCACTTACAACCTTTGACCACTTCCAACCTTTTGACCACCTCCAACCTTTTGACCACTTCCAACCTTTTGATCACTTCCAACCTTTTTCCCACTTCCAACCTTTTGACCACCTCCAACCTTTTGACCACCTCCAACCTTTTGACCACTTCCAACCTTTTGACTGTGACAAGTCAAAAACTCGCTGTCAGAGTCACTCTAAATTATCACAGCATTAATTATTATTTTTCATTATTTATTTATTTTATTTTAATTATTTCCCCATCCTACCTCCAATTTCTTCACCCGCCCCACCTTTTCCCCTCCAGGCTAGACTTAGTTGACCACCTTGGAGATAGCTAAGGCGCGTCCTTTCATTTATCTGCCCTTGATCGGGGAAAGGTAGACACACAATCTCTTTTTGTCTTACCCGCCGGATGTCTGAAGGACGGTCGCGGTTTACACCACCTTGGTTTGAATGCAAGCTAATCCTTCCCCCCCCCCCCCTTCTCTCACGTCTCTCTTTGATCTAAGAGATTACACGGGTCAATACACCGCGTGGTACTCCAAGGTGTGACGCTTGTCGGACTTCACCCACGTGTAAGCTAATTCTTAGCCTAGAACGTTTCCGGTGTCCGCCCACACCTTTCAGGCATATATATATAGTAAACCAACTCAAATCACCCTCTCTTTCTCATTCGAGCTGAGCTATCGAGTCTGGACTATATCACTTATTCTTTCTCCTAGAGGAATACCTGGTGGTAAGCCGAACTTAATCACAAGTTCCATCTTAATTACTCTGTGTATATTTCCATTGGATTTTATCATGTGTATTTTGCTTAGTTCATTTATATTTAATTAGTGCATTGTGTATTTCTCACTGGCGTAAGTAGAAAACATAAACTTGTGTTATGTATTTATTTATGTATTGCATTAATCTATTAATGCTACGTTGCTCAATTGATCGTTGATGCAACCATGTATATATTTGTACATCTTATTTTATTTCTTTTATCTCGGTTGACAGCCTTGATAATCTTACTAGCGCACTGATACTGCGTCTAGAAAAGAGATATGAATTATCTTCCCTGTAATGGATTATCTCCCCTTTACTCATTTTACTCTTATAAGAGTTACCCCGCTTGAACGGACACACTCTACATTCAAGCACGCTCCATTGTTCTCGACCCACGGTCATATGTAAACAAATCGTTTGGGTCGCTGACCACCGCCCTTCCCCCCCCCCCCCTTTTCTTTCTTTACCCACCTGTGTTGTTTATTTGAGATTATTATTTCCCCTTCTATGTACATTTTTACATTATTACGTTCTCTTTTATGTACGTTTTTATATTGCTACTATCTGCCATCTATTTTCCAAATCCCATTTGTCATCATCTCCCTTTTATGCTCTAAAGCAATTTTACCAATCTGACGAATGCACCTCAGTCGAGGGCATCGATAAGATGTATGAGAGACATGTCCTAACTTGTCTTTATTTATCCGCAGCCTCCCTCAGGTGTCTGCCTATTTATCGGATTACTTACCTGCCTATTTGCCTACTGGCCTATCTATGTGCTTAGTGCTAATCAGCGCTGCACTTGCCTAGTTGCTATCAAGAATCGCCTATTGCCTAGTTATTGGATCAACGATCTATTTACCCGCAGTTGTGCTTAGTGCTATTCAGCGCTGCACTTGCCTACTGAGATCTACTCAACTCTACCACTTGGCGCTATCGGCATTGCCCGCCTATTCGACAGCCCACCTGTCAAGCTATTAGGTGCGACGTCCCTGTAGACCAGATCTGTGTGAGACGTCATAGCTACGCCAACCCTCTGCAACTCACTGGACATATCCTGTCAACTACGCTGCCCACGGCAGATCAGCTCTGCCCGCAGTAACCTTGTGCCCACGGTATCCGGCCACCCGCCATACTGTGCCCACTACAGATACTAGAACTTGGGACTGAGACTCCACAAGAACTATATCGCCGGCGTCCCTCTATCCGCTAGAGCGCCACCTCCAGCTGCAGAACCTCAAGCCAGGACACAGCCAGCTGCGACATCAACAGGACAACCAGCTAAGTCAGAGGACAAAGTGACATACTCTCTTATTATGTGCAAGAGTGATGATTAAACATAGAGTATACTAGAGATAGATGCAAACCCTCCCCTTTTTATTATTATATGTATATTTATGTAAATAAATATCCTTTATTTTAACTTTTGTATCTATCTTTCATTGCTTTGTCTCGTTGCGTGCCTGCTCCCGATTCATATGCTGATAAGTGGGGGTGTGATAGCTTTAAAAATAATCATCCCCTAGACATAAAACGTGCCAAACACACGTCACATTTCCCCACCTGTCACATTTTGGCGAGCCCGTCCGTGGATTTAACCCATCTTTACAGCAGGCACGAACAGGCAGCAATAACTAAATTCCATATCAATATTTTTTTTCTTTAAATATTTATAAGTATCATCACTTCGCATTATCAAGAGTGTCACTTCTGTCATATTTTATATATTACTATTACTGTATTTAATTTGTAGTATTTAATTGCAGGAATTTTGTGATTAACGTAGGCAGACACCTCATTCCCCTTTTACTCTTTCTTACATTCAGCGGCTCCTTTCTACATTTTACCTCTTACTATCTTCCACCTCATCCTCTTCCTAATCCGGCCTCTTTAACCATGGACTTAGCTGAATTAGCTTCAGATTTCGAGGCTGAAGGAATATTATGTGGATTTGAAGGTCTCGAGTTAGAAGACTACGTACGAAGACAGATTGAAAGGGCACAAAGAATGGAAGCCCATGAACTAAAAATGAATGCGATTAGGCAGGAAATACTAGAAATCAGACAGCGCTATAGACCGCAGAATTTGGAGCTGAACAGCACACCCGCAAGACAAGACCAGGAAGCAGAGGAGAGTGGAATCATGACTCATGTCGAAACCGAGCACACCGCCCCATCAGACACAGACGTTGCTAATAAAGGTGAAACTACCACACCTGATGCCCCTTCTCTCGACCAGTCCACCTTGTCTACCCAGCCCAACCCTTCAGCTCAGTCTAATAGTTCTGCAAACTGCGACGCTCCATTCCAGCCCCTGCCCTCAAGCAAACCCCAACCTAGAAAGGCACCAACCCAACAACCAGCCTTGCACAAAAACTGCAACTACCCAGCACGTAAGCCTCGTCATAACCAGAACAACCAATCCCACCGTGACTGCAACAACAGCACGCGTGGCAACAAAACTAACCGTGCCTACCGTGACTGCAACGACAGCATGCGTAGCCACAAACCCAACCGCCAAAAGCAGCAGGCCTCACAGCGCATTTCAGTAATGACCGCGGTCCCCAAACCCTCTGTTTCTAATCAGCAAACACGTACTGATAGAACAGCGGGCGACCCATACGTCATATCAACACTGACTGTGGCCCCTGAACACACTGCTCTTGGTTCAACGAAAACGGAAGTCCTACCAGCACTTCCTCACCCTGTCTCATCTTCCCCCGGGATAGAGACCATTCTGGTTAACGGGCGGTACGTCCGGTCCCTATTTGACACAGGCTGTGCGGTAAGTTCAGTTATCTGCAAAGCACTGGTTGATCCGGCTGATCTCACAGATAGAACTGTGACGATTCAGTCCCTTGACCGTGAGATTCCTCCAAAGGTTCTTCCTATTGCTAGGGTCCACGTAGAATGCAAGTACGTACATGGCACCATTGACGCAGCCGTCATGGACACGCCAGCGTATGACTTCATTCTAGGCTCCAAATATGTCCCTCTTGGAGTAGTCAACAAACCCTACTTCTCTCTGCCCGTCGGTAGATCGACGAAGCAGAAACGTGGCAGCAACCAGCTGGTTGGAAACCCTGGTCGCCTCGCTAACACGCCTAGTCCCGACTCATCAGCGAAGCTCAAACCGCTTTGCCCTGGCATTGACTCTGCTAGGAAGTCACGAGTTAGGTCGTTTACCCGCGCTCGTGAGGGTCTACTTGACCCATGCTACTCAGCCAAAATCATGCAACATTCCTCTGACATTGACAGTGTCAGAATGCCCCGAGATAAGATGAACCCTTGCTCTCGTGGACTCACTCCTTTGCATGGCTCCTCAGCCACCATTCCGAATCAACCTCCCCCTGGCAGTGATAGTGTCAGGAAGTCACGAGGTAAGCCGAACCCTCGCGCTCGTGAAGACATTTCTCACCCTGGCTCCTCAGCCACCATTCAATATCAACCTTCCCCTGGCATTGACCGTGTCAGGAAGCCACGATGTAAGCCAAGTTATCGCAATCGTGGGGACGTTCTCCGGCAGAACTCCACATTCTTTGTCAGGCCACTCTTCCCTGACATTGATCGTGTCAGACGATACCGAGGTAAGCTGACTACTTACTCTCGTGAAGAAGCGCCTCACAGCGGCTTCGGAGGTAAGCCCCAACGGGCACACGTGCCTTGGGCACCCCGCCTAAGCCCCAATCACCCTCCCCAATCCGCCCCAGGAAGGAATTATTACTCACCCAATCGCCCAATCTACTCTCCCAAGCAACCCCAAATGTTTCACTCAGGTGACTACATACAGAGGGACGGGAAGTAGACCACGGACAGACTTGGACAGACTCTCCTCCTGGCATGGCTACCCTTTATTTTTCCAGATTTTTTTTTTCTAATGCTGTGATAACAACTGATCTTAAAGTTAGAGTGACATCAGTCTGCTCGCACTTTATGGATCTTTCTGCGATAGATCCATCTTGGCGGCGGCGTATGTGACAAGTCAAAAACTCGCTGTCAGAGTCACTCTAAATTATCACAGCATTAATTATTATTTTTCATTATTTATTTATTTTATTTTAATTATTTCCCCATCCTACCTCCAATTTCTTCACCCGCCCCACCTTTTCCCCTCCAGGCTAGACTTAGTTGACCACCTTGGAGATAGCTAAGGCGCGTCCTTTCATTTATCTGCCCTTGATCGGGGAAAGGTAGACACACAATCTCTTTTTGTCTTACCCGCCGGATGTCTGAAGGACGGTCGCGGTTTACACCACCTTGGTTTGAATGCAAGCTAATCCTTCTCCCCCCCCCCCTTCTCTCACGTCTCTCTTTGATCTAAGAGATTACACGGGTCAATACACCGCGTGGTACTCCAAGGTGTGACGCTTGTCGGACTTCACCCACGTGTAAGCTAATTCTTAGCCTAGAACGTTTCCGGTGTCCGCCCACACCTTTCAGGCATATATATATAGTAAACCAACTCAAATCACCCTCTCTTTCTCATTCGAGCTGAGCTATCGAGTCTGGACTATATCACTTATTCTTTCTCCTAGAGGAATACCTGGTGGTAAGCCGAACTTAATCACAAGTTCCATCTTAATTACTCTGTGTATATTTCCATTGGATTTTATCATGTGTATTTTGCTTAGTTCATTTATATTTAATTAGTGCATTGTGTATTTCTCACTGGCGTAAGTAGAAAACATAAACTTGTGTTATGTATTTATTTATGTATTGCATTAATCTATTAATGCTACGTTGCTCAATTGATCGTTGATGCAACCATGTATATATTTGTACATCTTATTTTATTTCTTTTATCTCGGTTGACAGCCTTGATAATCTTACTAGCGCACTGATACTGCGTCTAGAAAAGAGATATGAATTATCTTCCCTGTAATGGATTATCTCCCCTTTACTCATTTTACTCTTATAAGAGTTACCCCGCTTGAACGGACACACTCTACATTCAAGCACGCTCCATTGTTCTCGACCCACGGTCATATGTAAACAAATCGTTTGGGTCGCTGACCACCGCCCTTCCCCCCCCCCCCCCTTTTCTTTCTTTACCCACCTGTGTTGTTTATTTGAGATTATTATTTCCCCTTCTATGTACATTTTTACATTATTACGTTCTCTTTTATGTACGTTTTTATATTGCTACTATCTGCCATCTATTTTCCAAATCCCATTTGTCATCATCTCCCTTTTATGCTCTAAAGCAATTTTACCAATCTGACGAATGCACCTCAGTCGAGGGCATCGATAAGATGTATGAGAGACATGTCCTAACTTGTCTTTATTTATCCGCAGCCTCCCTCAGGTGTCTGCCTATTTATCGGATTACTTACCTGCCTATTTGCCTACTGGCCTATCTATGTGCTTAGTGCTAATCAGCGCTGCACTTGCCTAGTTGCTATCAAGAATCGCCTATTGCCTAGTTATTGGATCAACGATCTATTTACCCGCAGTTGTGCTTAGTGCTATTCAGCGCTGCACTTGCCTACTGAGATCTACTCAACTCTACCACTTGGCGCTATCGGCATTGCCCGCCTATTCGACAGCCCACCTGTCAAGCTATTAGGTGCGACGTCCCTGTAGACCAGATCTGTGTGAGACGTCATAGCTACGCCAACCCTCTGCAACTCACTGGACATATCCTGTCAACTACGCTGCCCACGGCAGATCAGCTCTGCCCGCAGTAACCTTGTGCCCACGGTATCCGGCCACCCGCCATACTGTGCCCACTACAGATACTAGAACTTGGGACTGAGACTCCACAAGAACTATATCGCCGGCGTCCCTCTATCCGCTAGAGCGCCACCTCCAGCTGCAGAACCTCAAGCCAGGACACAGCCAGCTGCGACATCAACAGGACAACCAGCTAAGTCAGAGGACAAAGTGACATACTCTCTTATTATGTGCAAGAGTGATGATTAAACATAGAGTATACTAGAGATAGATGCAAACCCTCCCCTTTTTATTATTATATGTATATTTATGTAAATAAATATCCTTTATTTTAACTTTTGTATCTATCTTTCATTGCTTTGTCTCGTTGCGTGCCTGCTCCCGATTCATATGCTGATAAGTGGGGGTGTGATAGCTTTAAAAATAATCATCCCCTAGACATAAAACGTGCCAAACACACGTCACATTTCCCCACCTGTCACATTGACCACCTCCAATCTTTTGACCACTTCCAACCTTTTGACCACTTCCAACCTTTTGATCACTTCCAACCTTTTGACCACTTCCAACCTTTTGACCACCTCCAACCTTTTGACCACTTCCAACCTTTTGACCACCTCCAACCTTTTGACCACTTCCAACCTTTTGACCACCTCCAACCTTTTGACATCTTACATTCTTTTGACCACTTCCAGTTTAGACCTATGACATGACGACAAGTTTTGCCCACAGGTTGTGACGTTGCAGGTCAGTGTTCAGGCCTTCTATAACGAATGGTTTCGGCCCACAGCTGCGTCACGGCGTATTCTTCCGCCACGCTAACCAACTAGTTCCCGCACATGAAGTTTGCTTTTACGACACAAAACCATTGAAGTTGAAACAAGGCTTTATATTGTATATGGGCAATGTGTCATAACCACGAAACATCGTAACTCGGGATTGAGGATATCCTGAGTACAGGACCTACTTACATACACTAATAAGTACATTGCTTATCCACATAATGATAGAATACTATAGTAGTCTATATTTTCTGTTCATATACACTGACAGAGTATGATCCCTGATGCCTAATATTTTTGTTACTCTGATACTGTTACCATTTTACAAATTACTTATTTGTTCCACATATGTAATCTTACCACTGCAAGACTCTGTCAGATTCACTATCGATCTAGTGACGTCATTATAGTCGAAACAATCTAAACGATAGTAGATGTCGCTGCTGGTGTTTCTGTGCGTGCTGGAACTCATAACGTTTGAACCTGTAGAATAATTCATGAAAATGTATTGAAGTTTTGTGAGCCCACATTCGGTTTTCATTCTCTTTACACTGGCTTACACATGAAGTAAAAGTTTTAAAGGTAAGCAAGGCAGGTGTAACTGGTTGTCAAGGATAGCAAGATTATGAAAAATTAATTGTGGTATCCACACAACTTCCATTACAAAATAATGAGATTCCAAGTAAAACTGTGATGAGCCACAAAGTTTTTTTAAAAGAGCAACGAACACTGCTCTGAAAGAATAACGAACACTGCTCTGAAAGAATAACGAATACTGTTCTGAACAACTAGCATTGTTCCTAAAGAACAGCGAACATTGTTTTAAAAAATTCACGATAACTGCTATTAAAGATCCCACGCACCTATGTTCGTCAACACTCCATCAAGTTGTACATTGAACTGAGGTATTGTAAAAAGATTGAAGAAAGCTAACTATAATGTCTATTGGCAATAATTCTATTCAACTCGCATGTTCGTGGAACCGGGAAAACCTGGACTCGAATCTCGAAAATGGCTCTAACGACTTACATAATAAAATGTTCCGTTGTTGTTGTTTTGTATCTAGCATTCATTGGTTATTAAGAGAAAAACAATCGCTCTTGAAGTTGTATAAAGGAGGTATTGTCTTTTTTACATTAGTATTGTGTATGTTTTTCTTGTTTTTTCTTTTAACTCTTTCTCTCCTAACTGCCGATACAAGCGTTGATTCCACCAGAATGTGGTAAATAATTAAGGAGAGAAAGAGTTAATGAATCTCTAATGTTTTCCCTATTTAATGTACTCTCATGGCAGTATTACTTCTAAGATATGGCTTTTATCTAATCTTTTCCCCATTTAATGTACTCTCATGGCAGTATTACTTCTAAAATATGGCTTTTATCTAATCTTTTCCCCATTTAATGTACTCTCATGGCAGTATTACTTCTAAAATATGGCTTTTATCTAATCTTTTCCCCATTTAATGTACTCTCATGGCAGTATTACTTCTAAAATATGGCTTTTATCTAATCTTTTCCCTATTTAATGTACCTCTCATGTCAGTGTTACTTCTAAGATATGGCTTTTATCGTTGGTAAGTTCATTCAAAACTTCTTCATATATTAAAGACGAACGAAGTGTTGGTGCAGCTAAGACTTGAACTCTGGCTCTGTCGGTGAGGCACGCTGTGCACTACTATACTAGTCAATTTAAGCAAGCCACTTAGCACTAGTCAAACATAAACCTCTATATAGTCTATAAACTATTGATCCATTGTTTTCTCACGTATTAAAAGATCGCTATAATAGCTGTATGAATAATTAAAAACATTTGAGAATCTTGACACGTTCGTATAAATTAATCCTGGCCAGTTCAGAACATTAGGTTTGAATCAAGTTTACGTTTGATGTCTAATACTTTCAAATGAATTGAAACCAACATTTTGTTTGTGTTGGAATATGTTCTCAATTCATTGAACTTACAATGTTTGACTTTAAAAATAATAAATCATGTAAAGATAGGCGGTTACCTAGTTCACAGAAAGCGTCTGACTTTCGAAATAGGAAACAAAAACAAGTTTGCAGATTCTCCAGACAGCGCACTGAACACATGAGTTTGGTCGATCTGCTAAAAGTGAGGTTTAAAGACTGAAACTCTGTCCAAGTATTTGTAAGTCTGGTAAATGTATGAGCTACTGTTCCATTGGCATTCACTGCAGCAAGAATAGAACAAGGACATTCATTATTTGTGATATTGGTTGACAAGGTGTGATTATTTTCAATCAATATTGGAATCTGAATAAAATATTATTATCTAAGTTTAGAAGTTCCTAAATAGGCCAACTATTTAACTTCTAGAGCTTTTCGTTTTTGTTTTGTTTTTTTAAATTCTACAAAGATATTGTCAATAAATCTGGAATAAGAAAATCTTGACATAATAATGTTGCCAGATGGCACAACAAAGACAAGCACGAATTTGGCTTGTAATCTAGAAGATAAGTAACTTTTAAAAAAAACTGTCTTTTAAAATGAAAGAGTCGAATAAAATATTAATAAACTGTATCTTACATGCTATTAAAAAGATAAACCCTAGAAATATATCCATCTTTAAAGAAAGTTTTTTTTAAATTAACTGGACATGCTCCTATAAAACAAGTCTAACTACTGGAATGGAATGCAGCTTGTCAATTTGAAAAAAAACACAAGAAGACAAGTTTACATTCTTGTTCACTACATGGTAACTTAGTTGATCACAGAGACTCTACTACTGAGAGACTGCACACGTAACCGTTGTTTGATGAATGACGTAGGTCACGTTTGCTCATTAAAAATGTCAGAAAAGTAAAACACTCACACACAGGCACGTGAAACACATTTTTACTCTTAAATAACAATCAATTAGCTAAAATAAAAAGAACATTTTGACACAATATAATGAATTCAGGTCAGTTTAAACTTAAGGATCTAAGCGCTTGTTCTCTACCAGAAACACAATTGATTCCGCCGTAGGGAAGATAGTAATTGTGCAAGGTGACCCTAATCAATTGATCGTTTAGGTTGTAGTTCAAGAATTCATCGTGTTGAATAGTCAATACAAATATTTGTTACACAAAAAAGTTTTCATTTTTTTCAGACGGAAACATTTAGGAAAGTGAATAGCTATATTTGTGATTCACTGGAGTCTGAGCGCAACGTCTAATTAAAAGTCTTTTATTAACTACATTGGTTCTGTGTCTACCACTGTGTCCTGTCTGGATGTAAAAAAAAACACTTTTTATGTATAACATTCTTATAGTTTTAATCAATATTTTCTGTATTCTTTGATATTGAAGTAATTACACATAGTTTGTGATTCTTGACCAATGAGTGACAGATACGTTTATGAAATGAAAACTATATTAGTCAACCAATATAATCCTGTCATTGAAATATTTGTATCTAGTCGACCGGCGGCGTAGCATACGCCGCTATTTTGCAGGGCTGACCTTGGGCGCCTGTAACCTCTGCGATCGCAGTGTGCCCCGCACTTTCATATGGCCCGCACTTTCATATGGCCCGCACTTTCATATGGCCCGCACTTTCATATGGCCCGCACTTTCATATGGCCCGCTCTAATTCAAGGTGTAGAAATGATTACATTAAACCATTGTATATCTTAAAAGAGATTTCCCGCGCCCTCCTGTCGATTTACCTGGAGCACTTTCATAGGAGCCTCATTTTCATAGGACCCGCGCTTTCATAAGACCTGCACTTTGATAGGACCCGCGCTAATTTAAGGTGCATAAATTAATTAATTAAACCATTTTATAACTTAAAACAGATTTCCGGCACCCTCCAGGCGATTTACCAGGAGCTCCTGGAAATCTCCCAAAATAGTAATTTTTATAAGAAAAAGTTCTTAAAATATACGAAAATATATACACGAAAATTGTCATTTTGGGTGTCATTCAATATGGAAAACTCCAATCTTACGCGCGACATTACGCATCATTATGTAATCTGGTGAAAGAAGCTTCTCGCGCCTCAAACTAATGAAGAATTACTTGAGCTCAACAATTCTCAAAGATAGATTGAAACATTTGGTAATTCTTGCTATTGCGCGTGATCTATGTAGGAAACAGAATTATTATGATATACAGTATGACTTCGCTACACGCAAGGCTCGTAAAGTATATCTGTTAGTAGTAATAAAATGCATAGACGAATTTATTTTCCTATACAAACTCTTAAATTTCACTTATTATTCGCTCCCCTACTCAAACTTGGTCCCGCGAAATCCGTTTCTCATAGGGCCCCACAATGGGTAAGTCCGGCCCTGCTATTTACATATATATATATATATATATATATATATATATATATATATATATATATATATATATATATATATATATATATATATATATATATATATATAACTTAAGTGAGGCAACTCAACGAGGCACATATATCTTTATTTTCAAGACATCACAAGTTCATAAAACATCATCTTTCTTAGGCACGATCTCTCCATATTGGCTCTCTACTTGGGCGGAAATCGTTAGTCTGTTCATGTCAACATCCTGTTCTAGTTTGGTTACTAGAAGTGCGCATCTCTGCACTAGCCTGGATGGTGGTGCGCATGGAAAAGTCATAACATTGCCCCCGTCTTAGCACTTTTCGTCCCGAAAAGAAACACTGCAGTGGAGCTTTGACAGTTCAGGTGGAGGTCGATCGGTGGGAACCATAGACGTTAGGGTGTCTGTTGCCCACAAAGCCATCTGCACAGTTTCCCGTGGTCGTCGCTTCCTCTTCTTCCAGTTGGCCAGTCTACGCTTGAGGCGATGTCGTGGTCGCTGCTTCGACCTCATGACGATAGTCGCTGATGCCAGCCAGCTGAAACATGGAGAGTTAAGTGGAGGTCAGGGTTGCCAGCCACGTAACACAAATGGATGTTGTGGTTATCACCGTAGATTCCAGGGTTGTTGTTCCAAGACGCTGAGTCAGCGGACCTTTTCCATGGATGTTGTAGGCCTACTGGGAGCCATGGTTTCAGGCACATAGTCTTTCTCAGCCTCATCTGTAAGGTATGCCGATGAAGCATCCTTGTAATGTTCTTCCACCGCTACATCAGGTTTCGCTGGAATTAATTCACCACCGTTCAAGTCACTCTCTGTGATGTGGGCAGAAGTACACATTTCTGTCAAGTTCAGATCTTGTAGCTGGGTTTCTTGGCATGGGCACTGTCCCCGCATGGCGCCGCTTATACAGTTCATGTCAATCGCCTGGATGCAGTTGCCAAGCGTCGAGTTCTCTCTTATGCCGCTGCCAAAGTCAAATTCGTTGTTTCTTTCTCGGCCATTGTTGGGGCCCGTATTCACAATTTCACCCGACGACATCAAAGGCAAGGAATCAGAAACGGTCTTGAGGCTTTCATGGTTTGAGTTCTCATCAAAGGTACTGACAGATAAACAGAGGTCTTTAAGGTCCACAGCAGAAAGCTTGGACGCAGACCCAACGTTGTCTTCATCTGTCCGGCTCATCGAGATACTGGTAACAGGTGCAACAGGAACAAACACTTCAGGCACATAACAGACTTCTCTTGTTTCTTCATTTGTTTCGTTCCTTTCGATTTGAAACATACCTTTCAGATCGTCGAAGCAATCGTCATCACGTTTCTCGCCTTGAAAGTCACCCCCGACAGACTTGCCCACAAGACAGTCACAGACGGCGCTCCAATCCCCAGCGCCTCCATCACCACTGTTTGTGCAGCCACAGTCCTGACCAGGCAACTGCTCCTTCCCTAACGAGTTTATTCCTCCTTTTGCTTGCGACACAATGTTATCACTTTGGTCTATTTGGCCTTCTACTGGTAACACACTTTCATCTACTTTGTTCCACATCATGCTCCTCATCTTATTCCTAATCATGTTCAATTGTTCCTTAAATGCATCCCCACAGTCTTGGATCTTGCCCATTACATCAACAATCCCAGGCTCAATTTCAAATTGATAGGTCTCCGGATCTTCCTCTTCATCGATCAGAGCTTGCCGCAGACGAGCCGTGGGCGTTTCCCTGCTACCGACAGGTTTTAAACCTCGGTCTCGAAGCTCTTGTCTTAGCTCTTGAATTAAGAGCTGATGTAATAGCTTCAGCGATGCCATAGAGATCTAATCCTACCTCCTCTCGTTGAGTTGCCTATAATCCCACTTCTGACACCAATTGTAATAACTTAAGTGAGGCAACTCAACGAGGCACATATATCTTTATTTACAAGACATCACAAGTTCATAAAACATCATCTTTCTTAGGCACGATCTCTCCATATTGGCTCTCTACTTGGGCGGAAATCGTTAGTCTCTTCATGTCAACATCCTGTTCTAGTTTGGTTACTAGAAGTGCGCATCTCTGCACTAGCCTGGATGGTGGTGCGCATGGAAAAGTCATAACAATATATATATATATATATATATATATATATATATATATATATATATATATATATATATATATATATATATATATATATATATATATATATATATAATATATATATATATATATATATATATATATACATACATAGTAGATTACTTAGATTAGTTCCTAGTCCAAACCTCCCACTGGACAAAGGGGGATGGGAGCGGGCAGAGTTTGATACGACAGTCCATCGCGCAGCCAGTCATCCGTAGTGTTAACACTACTCTTGTTTTCTCGTGGACTATCTGCAGAGTGATCTTTCCTTTACTTCTTGACAAAACTCTTGAGGGAAGAAGAGAATTATATATATAGATACTAACACTCTACTTGCAGCTTTTCAATTCACAGAAATACCAAAATAGAGCCTACTCATTTCAAATCTTTACTTTTACGTTTTCCTTGATCTGTGGAACCGTAGGGGCACCACACATGATCTGTCGACAGTCTTTCTCCATTCCTCTCAGTCTTTTTCCTTGAGTAGAATCTCTTTCAATGACACGCCCGTTTATTCTTTGATTATCTTTCAATCACTTGAAACAATCAAAGTCGCAGGTGACGCTCTAATAATTCTCTAGTCGAGACTTCTGTATTTCGATTTTCACATAGCATTTATCAACTCAATCTGTCTGTCTGTCTGGTGAAACGTGTGTACACGTTATTTCTCCCACACCCATTCTCGGATCAAGCTGAAACTTCGCATAATTATTCATTAACATAGGCAAAACATGAATTAAAAAAAGTAACCAATTAGACAACTAATTCATTATTTTGTTTGATAGAAACAAGGGAAACTAATATTCACAGATATTGCTAAATTTGTTGGCTTTAGTCCCATTAAACAATTGTTAATGCTATTTCTCCCTCACGCATTCTCCGATCAAGTTGATACTTTAAACAGTTGCTTATTGTACCAACGAACTGTGGCATCTGGGGCATTTTACGTCTCGAGAGACGATCTTTGCAACTTCTTGTGTGACTAAAGAGGCCAATCCTTGATACACAGCTGCGATCGCAGGTTGGGCATATATAATCACCAGGCGCCGTTGCATTTTCACCCTTCTTTCTGCTTCTGTTGTGTATGACATGTGCAATCCGTGACCCTTCCTTTATGCTCTCTCTCCATGTGGATCTATCCAGTGCCACCTCTTACCAACAATATACGAATCAATAAACAAAAAACTCAATAAGTCAATTATCCCTACCCTTTTCCACACTGGCTCAGACAAGCGATAGAATCATAGCGTATTGAGAAAGCTTAAAGCATGAAATTGCACTAAACAAAAACAATTGGTAAAAATATTTTTAATCGCAGATATTTATTATTGTTACACTAGATCTATTACACATTTAATTACACAACTTAAGTTGACATAAGCTTTTTTTTATTTTAAAGCATTTTTTTTATTTTGCTTGTTACTTCTAGATATATAAAGTGTTTGTTTGGGTTTTTTTCACAGGATTTTCCCGATAGTTCAACCTAATTAATCAGTGCCGAAATAGAAAAAGTTGAAACTTAAATTCTGAGACAAAAACATTGAAGAGTGGGTCTAGAAAAGAGACAATGACCAATAATGTTTTTCATTGTCTTAGTCCACGGGTAACATCATAACTTCTAGTTGGTCTCGTTTATCTATGTATCAAAATGTCGTTTTACAGGATCTAGATTTTAGATCAAATGACCTAGATTAGATAAATATTATGTCTATATTTTGATATAGATTTACATAAATGAGGTCCAAGGAAAAAAAATTTATTAGATTCCATTGAATAGCTTCAATTCTTACTTAGTAAAGATCTGGTTGGTTCTAACAACTTGTTAGCTAATTAAATGAGACGTGTTTGGCCTACATGTGTTTGACTTACATGTGTTTGACTTACATGTGTTTGACTTACATGTGTTTGACTTACATGTGTTTGACTTACATGTGTTTGGCTTACATGTGTTTGACTTACATGTGTTTGAATTACATGTGTTTGGCCTACATGTGTTTGACTTACATGTGTTTGGCCTACATGTGTTTGGCCTACACGTGTTTGACTTACATGTGTTTGACCTACATGTGTTTGGCCTACATGTGTTTGACTTACATGTGTTTGACTTACATGTGTTTGACCTACATGTGTTTGGCCTACATGTGTTTGACTTACATGTGTTTGGCCTACATGTGTTTGACTTACATGTGTTTGGCTTACATGTGTTTGACTTACATGTGTTTGACTTACATGTGTTTGGCCTACATGTGTTTGGCCTACACGTGTTTGGCCTACATGTGTTTGACTTACATGTGTTTGACTTACATGTGTTTGGCCTACATGTGTTTGGCCTACATGTGTTTGGCCTACATGTGTTTGACTTACATGTGTTTGGCCTACATGTGTTTGGCCTACATGTGTTTGTCCTACATGTGTTTGACTTAAATGTGTTTGACTTAAATGTGTTTGACTTACATGTGTTTGGCCTACATGTGTTTGGCCTACATGTGTTTGACTTACATGTGTTTGACTTACATGTGTTTGACTTACATGTGTTTGGCCTACATGTGTTTGACTTACATGTGTTTGGCCTACATGTGTTTGGCCTACATGTGTTTGACTTACATGTGTTTGACCTACATGTGTTTGACTTACATGTGTTTGGCCTACATGTGTTTGACTTACATGTGTTTGGCCTACATGTGTTTGACTTACATGTGTTTGACCTACATAGGGTTTGTCAGCCTTTGTAACAACATCGTTCTTATCTTATAAATTAGCAGACGTTACTTTAAAAAAGATGATTACGTCCTATGAGTTTTCTCTCTAAAATGGTTCTAATCCTTAACTAAGCTCTTCAAGACTACTTCTTATTTATTTGGACACACCAGCCTCTCTGTAAACATCACTAGTCAACTAGTAGTCTAATGTCAGTTCCAGTGGAACCTTCGTAAAGAATATACATATATATATGGTTCCTTTTGTCTCGAAAGGCAATGGATGCGACCAAATGAGTCACTGGTTTTGGTTTAATCTTGAGACGGGGCAGAATCTGTTGTGGCTAATCAAGCCAATTCTAGAACGGCAGACTTTGCCACAATTCATACATGTGTATGCCTCTGATTCAGGGCTAGCTTTATTTTTTTCCTTCTTAATAAGTCCGCTTCAATTCTTTTGTTCTCAGCGAGGGTTGTCCCAGCACGCACAGTCTGTCTCCATGCGCTCCGGTCTTTGGCTATGTTTTCCCACATACTTTCGCTGATGCCTGTGGCTCTTATGTCTCGCTTGCAGACATCTCTATGTGTTAGTCTTGGGCGGCCCTTGGGTCTGACTCCTTCCACAAGCTCAGCATATAAGATATCTTTCGGGATTCTACCATCTGGCATGTGGGTGATATGTCCGAGCCACCGTAATCTTCTTTGTGTCAGGAGAGCATACATGCTGTTCATATTGGCCAAGCTCAAAACTTCCTAATTGGAGACATGGTCCCTCCAAGAGATGCCCATTATGTGCTCTTGGTACATGTATGTTGACCAGCTTTCACTGCCATAAAGGAGAGTGTTCCAGTGGAACCTTCGTTAAGAATAGGTCAGCAGTAAACAGCTTATTAGTCAACCTTAGTGAACTCTCTATTTTGTAGCTATAGATTAAATTAATTAAACCTGTTTGTTGACAACTAAAGAAATCATCTCTAGGGACAACAATTAAAACAATTTAATTTACAATTCATCTGTTTTCACTATTTCAACTGTTTGATAGCAAAGTTTGTTTATCTTGGTAAGTTTTCAATAGTACATTAAAGATAGATAGATAGATCATGGAACTATACTAATGGAACACCAGCTTCGAGATTTTATGATCAGAGTGCCGTCGCGCATCTTTTTTCGCGCACCATACCAATTTGAAAAATCGATGAGGATGCCAAAGAAGAAATTTACTCCGAGAGCCACTTGGATTGACCTTCATTGAGAGTAAAACTTCCCCACACTATATTTTATTAGATCTGTAAAAACATTATCCATTTTCTGACTATCTGATAAAATAGATACAATTTCCCTGAATAATGGATCGTCACAAAAGATTTTTTTTTAAGGCCACTTCATTAAAATAGGTGTTTCCAGTACTTCCTCATTTGGGTATTTTACACAAAATCTGGATTTTTTTTATGTACATGTCATTTTTATCATCTGTCCCGCGCAACCAAAGCATCCACTTTTCCCGTTCACCAATGTTCTTAACAAGATATCAAGAGAGAGAGGCTGGTCCATTATTTGCGTAGTCCAGCCAGCTTTTTTTTTTACAACCTTTTTTCGTTCTCTCTCATGAAGGATATGTTTTGAAAATTAGTCTTACAAAATACAATTCCAAACCAACTCATGCAGTTATCGTCTTTTCACAGTATTGAGGAGTCATCCTTTTTGCTAGCCAGAGTGTTAATTGGCAAAAGTGAAAAATTCATTTTCTTTAATTTTTTAAAGTAAATATTCATAACTATATCTTTTATATAATAATATATTTTTAAAATAATAATCTTTTATATAGACATGCTTTAATAGATCTAATAAATGATTAACTCGGACCTACCAATATGGGTATATAAATACTTAAATCTGGGTATTTAAAATTTCGAATGCGAATTTTAAAAAAACCGAACTTATATTGATCTAGATCTCTTGTATAATATCTAGAATAATATAGATATACAACACCTAGGCCTAGACTAAAGTTAAAGACTAAGATCTAGATTTATTTAACGTTTTAAAAAAAAATCAATAGATCTAATATAGACACTCTATTTTATCTAGATCTAGACCATACATGAGATCAATAATTGTCAATATGAATATTTATAGATCTAGTCAAATCTAGTGACTCTCCCTCTAGTCTAGATCTTATCGATCATCTATATCTATGATCTAGTCTGTGACAGTGCTGTCTATAGCTATACTTACTATTATACACTTTTACAGTATATGAGTATAATCATACGAGTCATACTGGCTATACTATAGTATAGACACTATAGTTAGTAGGCCCTATAGTTAATACTTTTTAATAGTAGATCTATATTCTATAATCTATCAATTCTATCTAAATTATTCTAAATCTAGACTTCACTTTCACATCACATTCAGTCATTCACACGATATTTGATACAGACAGTGAATGAAACGAATGCAGTAGTTATACTGATTATACTTAAAGTGACGATACTACTTATAGATCTACCAGTTGATAAACATCATCATCATAGATAATAATCTACATCTATAATCATAGTGCCCTTTATTTAGTCAATATAGTCAAGTCAAGGTAGTGGAACGTAAACTCGAAGGTTTAATACAATATGGTATGAGTCTATGAGTTAGTATAAGATCTAATTATTTTGTTACTTTGTATGTGACAGTATGTCAATGTCTCAATTAAAATAATTAATATCACCAGCCCCAGCCATATCATTTTAAATATTTAAAAAGTAGACATAGATTTTTATTATATTATAAATAGATAGATTAGATCTACATATAATTTTACAAACTTTAGAAATGATTGATTTTATTTTTTATTGATAAGCCTTCTAGACTAGATCTAGCATCTCTAGCTAGACTCTAACATGTAGATTGTAGATCTTTGAATTGGATCGATATTCACCTTCCTAAATTGTCTCTAAAGTCTATAGCTGATTTGAGAGGCCCAACGAGGCAAGACGAGTCTATTAGTACTCTGTCTCTTGATCTATCTAGTAGGCCTACTAAGCTAGTGCATTAGCCATAGTGTAGTCAAATCTTGACAACTAGTCTTCTAGATCTAAGCTTCTAGAATAATTAGATCTAGATCCAGTTTAGATTTAGAGTATAAAAGTTTTTACTACCTAAAATACTAAATCTACTGATCTAAATTCTAGATATATAGATCCAGTTCAGATTAGGATATAAAAATATTCCACTAGCTAAAATTCTAAATCTACTGATCTATACTTAATATGTTAGATATTATATGACATCTATCTACAAAAATTATTATTAAGATATAATTATAGATTCTAGACTAGTTATATATGTACATAAAATATATAAAATAAAAGATGAAATTTATGCAGGCCTAGGTCCCATAAATTTATAATTGATCCAGATCTATCAGTAAAAGTTACCTTCGATTGGCAGTTTTACCCAATCTAATCTATACAAGACAATTTATAATCCATGCCTTGCCTACACCCCATATATATTAGTTTCCATTCCATGCCATACCCAGGAGATCATGAAATAATAAATGATGTGGTGTCAAATTGGATCTATCCCCTGAAATTCAGTACTTTAATATAAAACTCACATATCTAGTTAATTATTTGCTGACACTCTGATAAACTTGGACTTGTGTGATACATATATGTTTCTTATCAGATTTAATTAATGAAGTTTAGGTGCATTTTAACCAGTAATAAGGCTACAAAAGTAGCATCAGGTGTATTCTAACCATTGGTATTTTTCCTGGCAACATTTCAATTCTAGTCTGTGATAAATTATAAATAAAAAAAAATGTTTGTAATGTTTCAGTTATTAACAAGTAGAACCATGGCAACCAGTTCTGATGATGTACCAGAATGGCTCAAGGATCATACTTATGCTATTTCTACTCTCTGGGCATCCATTCAATATTTAATGTAAGTACTACTATACAATTTTTATTTTAGTTATCTAATAGATGTTTTATGAATTGTGTGATTTTCATGGTCAAGCAACATCCAAATATCTGGGATGGAATTTAACATTTTTCTCTAAGTTTTTTTTTTTTATTTATAACACTCTTAAGCACATTCATCTTTCATGAATGCCTATTATACCTTGGCTGTTGTGCAGGCCATTCCTTTACAATAAACTGTTAGATGAAATTAGGCAAAATTGTCTGATAATTTGTATGTTTGATACAACGTTTTCAATTTAATAATATTATTTTTTAATTGTAATGTTTTCAAAAGAAATTAACCAATATGCCTAATTGTATAATTACAGTTATGTTTGGAAATGCAAGAAAAAAGCATGCATTCCTGAAAAGTCAATGATTGGTTGCACCTCTTAAAGGTAAGGTACTGCAATTTTTCCCATGTACTTTTCTCATAAGCTGAAGTACTTGTATTTTTGAAAAACTAGTTTTCCATGAAAATGTAAATCATAATATATGTTATAGTTGCTTTTAGATTAGTTCAATGTGCATCAAATTAACTGAACATCTGCCTTCACCTATAGTAATAATTCATAACTATTAACACATTAACGCAGTAGCTCCTTTTAGGTACAGACTATTTTTAGAATGGCAAAATTATATAACTATAATTAATAACATATATACGTTTAGCATGGTCAACACATATGTCACACATATTACATATTTTTTAATTTTTTTTAAAATCCTTTTATTTATTTTTATAACTAGATAACTTTCTGTTATGAGAAAAGATGAGATTCTTGGACTCCTGCATAGCACCACCAGAAAGGAAAATCCCATCATGTTGCAAAATAAAAGTCTTGGACCAATTTTAATTTAAGATATATATATTATACTGTAAGCTGTATACATATTTATGTATATCCTGTCATTCAGCCAACAGGTTTGGATTTAGTATTTCTTTAAATCTGTTTAATATTGTACTTGAAAACTATTAATCTGAGCCCCATTAAAACAAGAGGGAGGGCAGTAGATGAGTGGTAAGGGAAATTTTACTTTTTTAAAATTAAAATAAGAATCTAACAAAAGTAAACATATAAAATATGGTGCATTCTCCTTAAAACTAAAACCTGGTGCAAAGGTTTAAAATGTTGGCATAAAAAAAAACAACATCAATTAAATATTATTAATTCCCTTTGCAAAACTTACTGAGAAGAACATGCATGTTGTTCCCTCATAAGTTTCTTGACAGAGGAAATCTTGTTTATATTAGATTTGAATTAAGCAAATTAAGAAAAAAAATATAATCATTATTTCAAATGGTTGTATCTAAACCTTATGAATTATTTTTCAGTTATAAGTATATTGAAATGAATGGATAATCATGAAATTGTTAAATAATTGCTGCTATCATTCCATTGACTAAAGAACCATAATTTTTTTTTAAAATTAATTTCAAAATTAATTAATTAATTAATTTTCAAGCAGAGTTCACATAGATCTTGAGTGAAATTTTTCTTTTTTTGACTAATGCTTCAATTTTATTGTATCATTAGTTTTTTATTTTTATTACCCAGAATATTTTAAAAATGAGTACACTATTTTCATGTAATAATGTAACTTGGTATTCACACATCAAAATACGCTATAATCTTTAGGCCATATAGATTTGTATAAATATAAATTAACTTGCTTAAATACATTGTAAATGTATATTGTTTGGATAAGAATAAAGTTTTTCTGTAGACAATTATTGTTCAAGATTTGTTGATGCTCCTGCTTAATAAATTATATACACAGGTCATTAGTTTTAACACACTACTGACACAAGAAAAACTGGTCGCCCCCACTTCCATTACATAGATGTAATAAAACGTGACCTCAAATCAGTGAACATCAATACTGACAATTGGGAAGACATAGCTTTAGGCCGCAACAGATGGAGAGACAGTGACCATGAAAGCTATGGACAGTGAAAGTACATAGGTCTCAGCTCAGGAAGAAAAACGTACAATCCGAAAAATGGCCAGCTCCTCTACCACCGAAGCAAAAACCACCTTAACCTGTGCTATCTGTGGATGGGAGTGTCTCTCCGAAATAGGGCTCCACAGCCACATGAGGAAGTGTGCTCTGAGATGAAACCTTAGTCTTTCTATTTCTACGACTGAAGGAGGCCAATGATGATGATACAGGTCATTAGTTTTAACACGTCTGATAATAAATGACAGTACAAGTTATTGAATGAAAATTTGTCATTATTTCAGGTGCTTTAGGCCTACATCAATGTGAGGTACCAGTACTTTGATTGTGTCATATAACAATTTAAAGCAACATTTTGAAATGAATAGTGTGTAGAATTGACAGTAAATACATTTAAGTGATGGGCTGTGATCTGCATGAATTGAATTTGTGTTTTTGATCTTTACTTCAAGTAAATGTTAATGAACAATTAATTTTTAATAAATTATAAATAATTTAAAAATAAATACAAAGAAACCATAAACATCTACTTGATTTTAATATTTTTTTTTCATCAGAACAGAATTTCCAACTTTGCATTCTTAAAATAAAATATAATTTATTTAGAGTAGAGTCAGAACACAAAATCATAGTTTTGAAATTAAGTAAATTAAGCTAAGCTGTGATCTCTTATAAACATTTGTATATAGACTACAAACAATTTAATTATTATTTTTCATCAAATTGCAGGAACTAGTACATGTACTTATGCATATTTGACAATAAAAAACCTTAGTCAATGAAATAGTAATACTAGTAAATGAGATAAAAGTAAACTAAATATCATCAATGCTATTGAAGCCACACTTGTTTCTTTTTATCTTGTTTGGTGGACTGCAATTAAAGTTGCTATTAATTTTACTGATTGTCTTAGCTGAAATGCCAGTGTCGTCTCTTTGAATCCTAAGCTTATTTTCTTGGTTACTGGAAGTCCAGATGTTTGGAGTTTCATTTTAAACACCTATATATTCTGAAATGGCCTTCCGATAGGCAAAACCTATTTGCCTAACATGTCATATGCACATAAAGAGGTACCACAGAATTGCTTTAAAGACAAGCTTAGGCGCCAACTTGCTTTAACTGACATAGAATAAGAGAGCACCTGGTTGCATACAGCTTCAGAGCGAGACAGCTGGAGGTCACTTACAAAGGTGTGGTATACACCAATGAAAATTAATTGCCGAGGGTAGACGGCAAAAAGAAAAAAAACAACTGATTCTACCACAGGTGGACAATGGTTATGCCTGTGCTCAGTGTGGCATAATATGTAGGTCACAGCTGGGGCTGAGTAGCCACTGGAAACATAGCATTCCTCATAAGTCTTCGGAATCAAAGACAAGCCTATCATTTTTGTAGAATAGTTTGTAGCTTCTGTAAATGCATGAAATGCCGTCACAAATGACACAAGTCCTCTGTGAGTTTGATGGATTATAAACATCTTACTTCTTTGCCTTATATTAAATGGTCCTTCTGTCTGTTCCACTAGGTTTATCTAAATATCATTGATATATCGTAACATGTCATCAAAATAAAAACTAGAATCTCTGCAACTGGTTTACAAGTCAGAAGTCATATTAACACTTGCCATTAAAAAAAAAAAACAATTTAGATTACTGATTAGTCAAATTAGTGACTGATTATTCGATTCATTTTAGGCCTATAATTTTTTTTATGTGAATATATATGATCCTTTACACTTTGTGACTTTACTAGTAGATCTATACTTTGGAGTAGACTTGTTTGTTGAGCTAAAGTCGGAAGTACACATTGAATTTTACTGTGATCTAGTAATCATCTAGTCAAATGTAGTGATCTACTAGTACTAGATCTAGAGTCTAGTAGTAGAGAGAGTAGGCCTATCTGTCATATTGTGATCAGTAGGTGGCTGAAGTTTTATAAATCTATTCCATGACAAAAACCCTGGCTAGATTTAGATCTAGTGGTCTAGACATCTAGATCTAACTAGAATTAAACTAGAAAACTGAATTAGAGAAGTAGCTTTCTGGATCTAGAACTAGAATCTATATATTACTAATATTAGATCTAGTTGCGTCAAACGCTTAATTTTTGGTTGTTGTTTTTAATAAATGCACATAAAATACATTGTATTTTGGCAATAAAAATACCCAGTTGGTAGTCAAGTAATTCTAATAATTAATTAATGAATGACTCTATCAGTATTTGTTTTAGATCTATCAGATTCATATGACTTATTATTTATACTTATTTTATATCATTCGTCCAAGAAAATCTAGCTCTAGATCTATTTCATTTTAGATTAGGCTATAGTTTTTTTTTTTTTTTTTGTCATTTTATTTAGGCTACAATATTATCAAGATTAACTTTTTCTTTGTTTCCCACGAGACGTGTATACCTATAGCCTAGTCCTTTCGATAATAAAAAAAAAAAACGATTAGAAATGCGTAGCTTGGAGTGTCAAAACTGTATTAGGCCTCCTATTTTTATTTCGTGCAATTTAGTATATCGTAACAAATACGCATTTGGCGGAACGGTAGACAGGTCTTCATCCAGATTTAGTGTAAATAAACCAAACACAGAAACACTGAAAGATTGTATTTTCGGAATTTAGATTCTATTTTTTGGAAAATAAGTGGCATTTTATAGGGTGATCGAAAAAAATAACTTTTGTGACGATCTCTTATTCAGGGAAATTGTATCTATTTTATCAGATAGTCAGAAAATGGATAAAGTTTTTACAGATCTAATAAAATATAGTGTGGGGAAGTTTTACTCTCAATGAAGGTCAATCCAAGTGGCTCTCGGAGTAAATTTCTTCTTTGGCATCCTCATCGATTTTTCAAAATGGTATGGTGCGCGAAAAAGATGCGCGACGGCACTTCGACTCTCTTTGTCTTTGTAAAAAACTCGAAGCTGGTGTTCCATTAGTATAGTTCCATGGATAGATTAAATATAGATAGATACATATATACATAGATAGATAGAATGTTGAATAGCGTTATCAATAATCTAACAGTCGCTTGTTTAATAGATTTAGATACTTAACTAAATGGAATGCTAGAAAAGTTGGCGGTATATTAGTTGAACCTAGATTCTTTTTATCGCAAACCAGACAAACTATTGTTCTAAACCTAGATTCTTTTTTTTTATCAAATCAGACTAACTATTTTCCTAGAAAATACGAAGAACATGCCTAATCCGGCAGACTTATATATATATGCATGTTTTTCGTATTTTCTATACAGTCGTTTACCCCTGCAGCAGTAAATCTTTGTTTTTTATTTCCTAAACCTAGATTTTTTTTTCTCAAACCAGACTAACTATTTTCTTAAACCTAGATTTGTATAACTGAGCTACGTGTGTGTGGTGTGTGTCTTGGTCCTGCTTCACATCTTGTTGCAACTACTTGGTACAAACTCCCCGGTGTCTAACTCTTGTGTTTGCAGTGACAGGAGACCCGATAGTCTTCGTGAGAACTTCAGGAAAATGTCAGAACAACATTTATGAAGCTACCATTGAGGTGGACATGAATAATGAAAACACTGACAAATGGCCACTACGTTTGCTGGTAGAAGAGAAACAGGACTCCCGCTATTTACAAGTAAGTAGCTCATGAAATCAACAGAACTATTGATTTGTTACAACTTTTGGATGGTTTGTGTCACACGATCTGGGCGTTCTTCCGGACACTAGGAGTATAACGTCCTTACGTCCCAAACAAAGAGCATTACGTCCTTACGTCCTAAACAAAGAGTATTACGTCCTTACGATCTAAACAAAGAGTATAACGTCCTTACGTCCCAAACAAAGAGTATTACGTCCTTACGTCCTAAACAAAAAGTATTACGTCCTTACGTTCCAAACAAAGAGTATTACGTCCTTACGTCCCAAACAAATAGTATTACGTCCTTACGTCCTAAACAAAGAGTATTACGTCCTTACGTTCCAAACAAAGAGTATTACGTCCTTACGTCCCAAACAAAGAGCATTACGTCCTTACGTCCTAAACAAAGAGTATTACGTCCTTACGATCTAAACAAAGAGTATAACGTCCTTACGTCCCAAACAGAGTATAACGTCCTTACCTTCCAAACAAAGAGTATAACGTCCTTACGTCCTAAGTTCCTGCAGGATGCCAGGGATAGAAACTTGAAACAATCCTAAACGCATCACATAAAAGGTCATCAGGTACTCATCACTGACTTTTGATTAAAAATTAAACTCAAAACTGCCAAGAAAATCGTTGTATGTGTCATGTATCTGAGCGTTGCTGCTCAGAATAGTTTAGATACACCTCCCCTCCCTCCCATCATTCGTTGCCAACATCTTGTCACCTTTGACCCTTTCTCCCTTCAAATTAAGCGTATGTGTTCGTGTGTTTCATTGTGTTTGTGTATTAGTGTGTTTTTCATTTGGCGTTTGTGTGTGTATATGATATTAGTGTTACTGCGCTAGTTTATATATATGTTTGTGTTAGCGCACTTTGGTGTGTTAATGTGTTAGTACGTGTAAACATAAGCTTAGATGGCAAATAAACAATTTGACTTGAGAATTTATATTCTTATTCTTGATAGTACAATTCCTCCTATTTGCTTGCAAACTCTTCATGGATTCCAAAAAATATATTTAAAAAACACACAAAAAAACTGGGTGCAACTGCAAACTGACTTGAAACCTGGGTGGTTGGTTATTTTGAAAACGGCTCTAACGATTTCCGTAGAAAGTAGCCACATAGTGAAAACTGGATTGATCTTGCAATGGTTCAAAATAGAATCATTTCGCTTACGTCTTTTTCTAGCGAACTTGACTTCAAGTTTTCTTTGTATTCACCTAACCTCGCCTCTTCCTTAGTCTGTTGGACCGTTGGGGCACCACACAGGATCTGTTGATCGTCTTTCACAATTCCTCTGTCTTTGCCTTGGATAGAATCTCTTTCAATTACAGGCCCGTCCATTGTTTTATATTGTCTTCCTATCGCTTTTTCAGCCTATCCCTTCTTTTTTCCTGGTACTGTTCCCTTTGCGAGCTCTGAGGATCATGGCCATAGTGTCTTAGTTTGAGTTATTTGACAGAAGTTAGCAGGTCAATCTCTGTACTAATCCTGTTTCTAATCTCTTTGTTTGGGATTCGGTCTTTGTATGTGATATGTAGGATCTTTCTCTAGCATCTTATCTATTTAGCATTGCTATGTCGTCCGCGAACCGTTAGTTACTAATTCTTCTTCCTCCAATTCTCACAGTACCTTCATAGTCTTCGAGAGCATTTTCCGTTCTCCTTTCAAGGAAGGTATTGAAAAGAGTTGGTGAGAGTAGGCAGCCTTGTTTTACTTCCACTGTGGCTTTAAACCAGTCTCTAATGTTGCTGTTGAAGTACACAGCACTAGTGGTGCGTCAACAGTAAAGAGTCAGTAAATAAATAGGCGTACATGGGCATGAAGCATATGTCATATTTAGACTGACAGTCTTGGCATTGATACTCATTAGCTGGACTGTCAATAGAAGCACTTGATTATTTCAAGCTCACTGAGCAGACGTCTTGCAATAAGGAATCAATGTTATTATTACATCCATTGAATGAGAAACGTGTAGTCTACTGTTTAGTCTACTGTTTAGTCTACTGTTTAGTCTACTGTTTAGTCAACTGTTTAGTCTACTGTTTAGTCTACTGTTTAGTCTACTGTTTAGTCTACTGTTTAGTCTACTGTTTAGCTTCATAAAGTAGAAATTCATTTTAAAAAAAACGCATCTATTTCCAATGCTACTTTATGTGTGTGTGTCGTCCCTCCATAGTTTTGTCAAGTGTCTTACATTCAAGGTGTCTGTGTTCCTGACATGGCCTGTAACTGTACCCGAAATGAGAGCCTAGTTTATTTCTTCTCTCTAAAAACTACAAAAAGAAAACAAGCGGTCAGTTTTCGGGCAGTTCTACTGGACGCTGCTCAAATCAATCGAGTGGAACAAAACTTTACAATGGGAGGTACGTTTGAGACTGTCGTTCTGTCTGCCTGGGCTGTGTCTAGAGGTACGTTTGAGACTGTCGTTCTGTCTGCCTGGGCTGTGTCTAGAGGTACGTTTGAGACTGTCGTTCTGTCTGCCTGGGCTGTGTCTAGAGGTACGTTTGAGACTGTCGTTCTGTCTGCTGGGCTGTGTCTAGAGGTACGTTTGAGACTGTCGTTCTGTCTGCTGGGCTGTGTCTAGAGGTAAAGAAAAAAAAAACAACAACAAACAAGCAATAGAAAAAAATTAAAAACAAAGCTTAACTAAGGAAAAGAACCGCTAATTACTGCCATTGACTGAAAATTACTATAAAAGAAAATAAATTAATTAGTACTAAATGATTATTAATTGTTTTATTTTCAGATTGATTCGTGTATTGTTATCGACTGTGAATAATTATGCAAAGTTTCTACTTGATCTGAGTATGGAAAGTGGCAGAAAATGCATGTCAAAACGTAATTAGGGGATTAAATTCATATATGCATTCACATCTCTCATTAAGTAGCATTTATTGCCCTTGTTTCAAACAAAAATAATCAATCGCCAATAACTAATTAACTAATTGTTCTTTTTTATTGATTCATGTCTTGTCAGGTTCAATGGATAATTGTGCAAAGTGTTAACTTGATCCGAGAATGGGAAATAGGAGAAAAAAACGTGTTCAAACTTTTAAGCCGACCCCAATGCAGTGCTACACTTCTAGAGTAAACCTTCATACCTAGGGCAAACACTCTAGGAAGGCTCGAAGGGAAGAGATGATTGATGTTTATTGTGTTGACAACAGATTAGAAACGATTGCACAAACATAAATGTTTATGGTTAACTGTCACCACCACTGCCTTCCACTAATGTACAAGGTTCACTATTGCCGCCTTTTGACTTTCCTACACGGTTCACTATATTGCCACCAACACAGGGTCACAGTACGTGCCGCTCAAGCAAGATGTCCACATTAACTGCCAGGAATGTCTTCCACAAACAGGAACGACCCTTCCCACAGTTTTCTCACAAGACGTCTACCTGACCATACAACCTACACTGCTTCTCACCTGCTGACCACACTGGCAATGATCCTTTCTACAACTCAGGCGGTTCTAACCTATTTCGAGTTCTGCTTCTCCATCTACTATTTGTCCGGAATCAACAGTCCACCATCTTGTCTCTCCCTCTGTTCATCACTAGTTTTCAGCAGTGCACTAGTGCGTACCAATTGCATCAATGCAGGAGCAGAGATATAACAATATGTAGATAATTGTTAAGCAATGATTCACTTGCAATCCATTTAGGAGTATTCTTAATACAAAGGCCAAAGGGCACACCCTAAGTCAGTTTCTTCCACGGCCTGATAGAACCAATATGGGCCTACATCCCCTCGTCATGTCTACAACAACATGTAACGTCGGACCAGAGACTCTAAGAACTATTTCTTCGCCTGACATGAAGCTTCAGTCCTAAGTTTAGCCCCATTACTAGCTTTAGCTTCAGATAGATCCAAGTAGAGACACAAAGTACTTGCAACACTACTCTCATTCGAAAATTCACGCAACTGAGCGATGAATCAATAATTCACTCATTGTGCCATTCTCTTGACCGAATAGAACAATTATTTTTGTCGACTTCTAAGTTGTTTTTTTTAAATGATGTCATCTTAATATTGCCAGGAAAATCAAGTATAAGCCACTGATAAACATGCATGTTTAGATTGACACATGAAATGTGTAGGACATAATTATCTTCTTGTTTGAAGTAACGTCTGTACCCTATAAGATAAGATTGATGCTTACTTTTTTGACATATTACTTTTTTGTAGGTGAACCTCATTTTTCTGCCATGTTGGATAACACCATAGATCTCAGCCAGGTCAAACTATGGAAGCTTCAGTTCTACGACTGGACTGATCATAACTTGACACTCTGTCTTGAAAACACAGCTCACTCACTGCTCGGGATTGAGATATTTGACATTGAGATCGCCAAGGTTTCTACAAAGTGTTTCAACTACACTTTCAAAGTCAACACAAACTTTGCGCTTTACAAACTGAAATATTGGAACTAGTGCCAACAGACGGGCACTGTGCAAGTTTACATTACTGGTAGGCACGTTTAGTACAAACTCACAAGTACTGAAATTTTTATTCAAACTGGCACTTTTATACAATCATTCGGAGCACTTTTATACACACATTCATGGCACTTTTATACAAAATCTCATTCACAGCGGGGGTGCGGGAGCTTCCGAACCTGGGGTCCTGGGTTCGAATCTAGGTGAAGACTGGGATTAGGGATTTTTAAGGCGTGCTGAGTCCACCAGACTCTAATGGGTACCTGACTTTAGTTGGGGAAAGCAAAGTCAGTTGGTCGTTAACCATGGTTCACAGAAACATGAACTTAACATCATCTGTTGTTTTTTTTTTTATAGCAAAGTCTGAAAGGAGAACTTTACTCTTTTTTTTAACACATTCACTGCACTTTTAAAATAACTCACATTCACAGCACTTTTAAAATAACTCACATTAACAGCACTTTTAAAATAACTCACATTCACAGCACTTTTAAAATAACTCACATTAACAGCACTTTTAAAATAACTCACATTCACAGCACTTTTAAAATAACTCACATTCACAGCACTTTTAAAATAACTCACATTCACAGCACTTTTAAAATAACTCACATTCACAGCACTTTTAAAATAACTCACATTCACAGCACTTTTAAAATAACTTACATTTGCAACACTTTTAAAATAACTCACATTCACAGCACTTTTAAAATAACTAACATTCACAGCACTTTTAAAATAACTCACATTCACAGCACTTTTAAAATAACTCACATTCACAGCACTTTTAAAATAACTCACATTTGCAGCACTTTTATTCAAACTCTTATTCACAAAACATACAGATTTTTGTCACCTGTTGTTTTTTTTTTGTCCATATCTCGATGAAAAATGACAAACAAATGACCTACCTATTGTCCTAATTTTGTCCACGTGAATTACCCTGGCCTTACCTAGCTGCTCTTCCAAAATATCACTCCAGCCCTGATATTGTCCACGTTAATTCCCTTGGTCTTACCTAGCCACATGACAATGTCGTTGATTTTTCTTGTGGGATAACTTAACCTGATCTGCCCCAATATCAGATTGGCACTGAAGTAATTGTTACCAATATATCTGTTTGGCTACGGGTTCTATTCCATTTCAATATTACTCTGATACAGAGTATCTTAACAACATGTGTCTTTGCTTTACTTTGAGAAGATCTCTTTGCTTCCAGCACTTGACCCAGACAATATTACTGCACCAGATTGTTCCAAATGTGGTAAGTGAAGACAATTATACACATTGGTGTTACTAGATAAGAATACATTATCATTGAACTCATATAGTAGCTCACACAAAAATGTTCACTGCTAGTTACAATTATTATTACACTCAATCTTTATGTAAAGATCGGTTCCAATACTGTTTCGAAGTTACCGCCTTATGTTGAATTAGGATATTAGAGGGAAATATCTTGCAACAGAAAACCACAAAACACTGAGACAGAGAGAGAGAGAGAAAGAGACGGTTGGACAGGGTCTCACGCCAAGTTCGTGTAAGCACTATCAGGGCAGCTTTGTTTTTTTTATTTGCCTATGGCCAGTTGTTTAACTCTCGACGAGAATCTTGTCTGCATGCACTGTCTGCCTCCATTTCCTTCCACGTTCTTTAGTTAAAGTCTGTAGTTCTGAGATCATGCATGAAGATATCTCTGAAGGTTAGTCTTGGGCAACCCTTGATCTGACTTCTTTGACATAAAGTCTGAAGTTCTAAGATCACGTATAAGGATATCTCTGAAGGTTATTCTTGGGCAACCCTTGATCTGACTTCTTCGACATAAAGCCTGTAGTCCTAAGATCACGTATAAGGATATCTCTGAAGGTTAGTCTTGGGCAACCCTTGATCTGACTTCTTCGACATAAAGTCTGTAGTCCTAAGATCTCGTATGAAGATATCTCTGAAGGTTAGTCTTGGCCACCCTTGATCTGACTTCCTTGACATAAAGTCTGTAGTCCTAAGATCTCGTATGAAGATATCTCTGAAGGTTAGTCTTGGCCACCCTTGATCTGACTTCTTTGACATAAAGTCTGTAGTCCTAAGATCTCGTATGAAGATATCTCTGAAGGTTAGTCTTGGCAACCCTTGATCTGAATTCTTTGACATAAAGTCTGTAGTTCTGAGATCATGCATGAAGATATCTCTGAAGGTTAGTCTTGGGCAACCCTTGATCTGACTTCTTTGACATAAAGTCTGTAGTCCTAAGATCACGTATAAGGATATCTCTGAAGGTTAGTCTTGGGCAACCCTTGATCTGACTTCTTTGACATAAAGTCTGTAGTTCTAAGATCACGTATAAGGATATCTCTGAAGGTTAGTCTTGGGCAACCCTTGATCTGACTTCTTCGACATAAAGTCTGTAGTCCTAAGATCTCGTATGAAGATATCTCTGAAGGTTAGTCTTGGCCACCCTTGATCTGACTTCCTTGACATAAAGTCTGTAGTCCTAAGATCTCGTATGAAGATATCTCTGAAGGTTAGTCTTGGCAACCCTTGATCTGACTTCTTTGACATAAAGTCTGTAGTTCTAAGATCACGTATAAGGATATCTCTGAAGGTTAGTCTTGGGCAACCCTTGATCTGACTTCTTCGACATAAAGTCTGTAGTCCTAAGATCTCGTATGAAGATATCTCTGAAGGTTAGTCTTGGCCACCCTTGATCTGACTTCCTTGACATAAAGTCTGTAGTCCTAAGATCTCGTATGAAGATATCTCTGAAGGTTAGTCTTGGCCACCCTTGATCTGACTTCCTTGACATAAAGTCTGTAGTCCTAAGATCTCGTATGAAGATATCTCTGAAGGTTAGTCTTGGCAACCCTTGATCTGAATTCTTTGACATAAAGTCTGTAGTTCTGAGATCATGCATGAAGATATCTCTGAAGGTTAGTCTTGGCCACCCTTGATCTGACTTCCTTGACATAAAGTCTGTAGTCCTAAGATCTCGTATGAAGATATCTCTGAAGGTTAGTCTTGGCCACCCTTGATCTGACTTCCTTGACATAAAGTCTGTAGTCCTAAGATCTCGTATGAAGATATCTCTGAAGGTTAGTCTTGGCAACCCTTGATCTGAATTCTTTGACATAAAGTCTGTAGTTCTGAGATCATGCATGAAGATATCTCTGAAGGTTAGTCTTGGCCACCCTTGATCTGACTTCCTTGACATAAAGTCTGTAGTCCTAAGATCTCGTATGAAGATATCTCTGAAGGTTAGTCTTGGCCACCCTTGATCTGACTTCTTTGACATAAAGTCTGTAGTCCTAAGATCTCGTATGAAGATATCTCTGAAGGTTAGTCTTGGCAACCCTTGATCTGAATTCTTTGACATAAAGTCTGTAGTTCTGAGATCATGCATGAAGATATCTCTGAAGGTTAGTCTTGGCCACCCTTGATCTGAATTCTTTGACATAAAGTCTGTAGTTCTGAGATCATGCATGAAGATATCTCTGAAGGTTAGTCTTGGGCAACCCTTGATCTGACTTCTTTGACATAAAGTCTGTAGTCCTAAGATCACGTATAAGGATATCTCTGAAGGTTAGTCTTGGGCAACCCTTGATCTGACTTCTTTGACATAAAGTCTGTAGTTCTAAGATCACGTATAAGGATATCTCTGAAGGTTATTCTTGGGCAACCCTTGATCTGACTTCTTTGACATAAAGCCTGTAGTCCTAAGATCACGTATAAGGATATCTCTGAAGGTTAGTCTTGGGCAACCCTTGATCTGACTTCTTCGACATAAAGTCTGTAGTCCTAAGATCTCGTATGAAGATATCTCTGAAGGTTAGTCTTGGCCACCCTTGATCTGACTTCCTTGACATAAAGTCTGTAGTCCTAAGATCTCGTATGAAGATATCTCTGAAGGTTAGTCTTGGCCACCCTTGATCTGACTTCTTTGACATAAAGTCTGTAGTCCTAAGATCTCGTATGAAGATATCTCTGAAGGTTAGTCTTGGCAACCCTTGATCTGAATTCTTTGACATAAAGTCTGTAGTTCTGAGATCATGCATGAAGATATCTCTGAAGGTTAGTCTTGGGCAACCCTTGATCTGACTTCTTTGACATAAAGTCTGTAGTCCTAAGATCACGTATAAGGATATCTCTGAAGGTTAGTCTTGGGCAACCCTTGATCTGACTTCTTTGACATAAAGTCTGTAGTCCTAAGATCACGTATAAGGATATCTCTGAAGGTTAGTCTAGGGCAACCCTTGATCTGACTTCTTTGACATAAAGTCTGTAGTCCTAAGATCTCGTATGAAGATATCTCTGAAGGTTAGTCTTGGCCACCCTTGATCTGACTTCCTTGACA